>NC_066883.1:18974059-19574059 GCF_022985175.1 Labeo rohita | reverse complement strand
ATGTGAACATTTAAACATTTTGGTGTGCAGTTTAATGGTCATTTAGTGCTGTCATTTCCGAGCACTCAAGTACTCACGCCCATCCTTATGTCTGACGTGACGTTTGCTGTAATTATATCAACAGACAATCCCCTTTTAGCGTGGGAGAAGCCACAGGCCTATGCTGTGTCTGAGTTAATAAGTGAGCGTTTAAATCCAGGCCTCTGTCCTGTCCTTGAGTGGTTAATATATGAGTGTGTTTGAAGAGAGGAGACAACGTTGATTAATGTGTCCTTGGTGTAATGGTGTGTTATAGATCTATCCTGACCCTGAGCTGGAGCAGCAGATACTGGCACTGCCCATCCGCTGTATTCACAGTGAAGAGGGCTGCCGCTGGACCGGCCAGATGAAACAGCTACAGGTAATAATGCTTTTCACGTTTTATATTTTTCGATTCTTTCAAAAAATAGTAGTATCCCAACATCGACTAATTGACAGTAGCCATTGACTTCCATAGTATGAAGAGAAAAAAACACTATGGAGGTCAGTGGGTACCAGCAACTGTTTTGGGTGAACTAGGTATATTTGGCCTAAAAATGAAAACTCTGTCACTGTAAATATACACTACAAAGCATACTTGTCTGTTTCTTTTCCAGAGCCACTTCTCGACTTGCGCCTTCAATGTGATTCCCTGTCCCAACCGCTGCTCCGTCAAGCTGACGCGCAGAGACCTGCCCGAGCACCTGCAGCACGACTGTCCCAAACGCAAGGTCAAGTGTGAGTTCTGCGGGAGCGAGTTCACAGGAGAGGCCTACGAGGTACTGCGGTCAAATCAAATCTGAGACATGTTTGAGAAAGCCAACATAACTCATCTACATTTTAAGCTTCAAGCTTCTTGTGTTTCTTCCTCTCATGAGCCAAAATTTAAACACTACCCCTTCCTAGAGCTTTAACGCTACAATCACCAAACTTGGGTCAGACCTTCAAACTGGTCTGACCTGGTGTGCTATATCTTTTCTAACTAATCCGACTTACGGTTTTCATAAACCAGGCTATCAAAATGCATATACTCTTCTTACACTTATGGTGTATTTAAAGGATTCATATATAATGTACTCACCACCTTGTCATCCAAGATGTTCATGCCTTTCTTTCCTCAGTCGTAATGAAATCGTTTTTTGAGGAAAACATTTCAGGATTTTTCTCCATATAAATGAACTGGTATGGTGTCCCGATTTTGAACTTACAAAATGCAGTTTAAATGCGGCTTCAAACGATCCCAAATGCAGTTGTAAACAATCCCAGACAAAAAAAAAAGGGTCTTATCTAGCGTAACAATCGTTATTTTCATAAAAATAATACAATTTATATACTTTTTAATGTCAAACGCTCGTCTTGTCTCACTCTGCCTGAACTCTGTGTTTTTCCGGTTCATGACAGTTAGGGTATGTCGAAAAACTCCCATTTCATGTTCTCCCTCAACTTCAAAATCGTCCTATATCGCCGTTTTACCTTTTTTGTTAAGGGTGTTTGATCTTCTTTGCATGTTCTCTTTGCAAAGACTGGGTCGGTACTTCGGCAGCGATGTAGGATGATTTTTAAATGATTTTTGAAGTTGAGGGAGAAAATACGATTGGAGTTTTTCGAAATACCCTAACTGTCTTGAGTCAGAATACACAGAGTTCAGGGAGAGCAAGGCAGGATGAGCGTTTGAGAATAAAAAGTGTTTAAATTGTATTTTTTAAAATGAAAATAACCGATTGTTTCGCTAGATAAGACCCTTCTTCCTCGGCTGGAATCATTTACAACCGCATTTGGGATCGCCTGAAGCCACATTTAAACTGCATTTTGGAAGTTCAAAATTGGGGCACCATATCAGTCCATTACCTGTTTTATTGAGTGAACCTGCATCGCTCTATTGTTTGGTATATTAGCTTTTTGGATGCATTAGTGTATTAGCAAAGACATATTATTTGATCACTGCCTGTGTGTGCTCTATAACAAGCATTTCTAGACAAAGAAAGAGGCTTGTGTGCTTCTCCACGTGGTGTAATTCTGAAATGTGTGAAATTGTTATTAGCATATTGGCAGCTTGATCTCGTAGTAGCACAAGAAGCTGCGGTTGGTTGCTAATATAGTGGCACTCCTATTTTTACAATACAAACTAATACTAAAGAAAACCTCACAATGTATAAAAGAGACTATTAAGCCCTTTTATTGCATTTTATGGGAATCTTTCTTTTGTGTTTTGAGGGCAGGCTGCAAAATTGCACTAAATTGTTGCAGTCTATAATTAAATAACCATTTTATTTGCTATTTACTGCTTTATAAGTGGTGTTTTTGCGTCATGAAAGTGCTTGCAAGGCAGATATGATGTAACACAAACATTCTAATTAAGGCTGGAATACGGTATATGACGTTTGCCCTAATTTGCACTCTGGGCGAGTCGATGCTTGTTGCCAGATTTTGGACAGTCAGAACTGATGGTCACAGACTTTAAAGGGATAGTTGACACAAAAATGAAAATTCTGTCATCAATTACTCACCCTCAAGTAGCCGCTGTTATCTTTAGGAAATGCAAATCTAGTTTCTTTTCTTACTCTGACATCTCCTTTTCTCTCAGAACCACCAGGGCATCTGTCCGCAGGAGAGCGTGTACTGTGAGAACAAGTGTGGCGCAAGAATGATGAGGAGACTATTATCCCAGCACACCATGACAGAATGCCCCAAACGCACGCAGCCCTGCAAGTACTGTGGGAAGGAGTTCGTCTACGACACCATCCAGGTGAGCGACACGACACAACAAATCATTCAGCACTGTGAAGGGCTTTCAGCTGTGGCCTTGCATCTGTACGACAGAAAAATGGATGCTAATAGTGTTTGTTTGTTGATCTTTCTGTGCCCGTCCAGCAGCGGGTGTGAATGGAACAGTAGCCGCTCAGTGGTGAATTAAAGGGGTTTTGAGGCTGCACAGGGTGGGATGGCAGTGGGCCGGTGACTACATAAACGCTGGCTTTCATAGTAGATTCTGGGTTTGGTGCCAACCACAGCTTGGGCTGGACTAGCTTCTTTTTTTAACACCTGCGTTCACACACATAGAGGTATATACATGCTGAAAACACTGTGAGATTCAGCGGCCTGGCTCATGCACACAAACGCTCTGTTCCAAAACCTAGTGCGCTGCCTCGCTACATCTGTCATTGAACCTTGTAAGTGACTCATTTAAAGCTCTCTGCAAGAGAGACTAGACTTGTAAGTGATTTCAGTGGATTCTGATGTTAGCATGCCGCTAAGCTAACAGATTGATAGCATACAATTCATAGCATGCTAATATTTTGAACTAAATTACACTAAATAGGCAGTGAGATTAATCAAAATGAAACCATATCTCTGTGTGCCTTAGTGTGATTTTTAAATCTCGAAGGTTGCAATTTAATTAAATGTATAGAAAGCATGTTTCAGAGTCGAGCTTGGCACTGTGTTCATTTACACGTGCGCAGCTCATGATCGGTTTTCAGTATCTTAAGAGTGGCTCGGTTCACAGTAAATGTTGCTCCGCCTTTTTTTTTTTTTTTTAATATATTGTATTATTATTTTTTTTTTTGTATTTTTTGTATTTTGTCTATTATTTTATTTGTTTGTTTGTTTGTTTATTTTTGACAAAATGAAAGCTCAGTGGTTTAATATTTGAAAATGCAGAAATGAAGCTATAAATATTAGTATTGTAATTTCTAGCTTTAGTTTAAAATTAAATTAATACTAGATTATTTTTCTTAAATATTTTTATATTTTACATTAACCTAGTAATAAATTAGTTATAAAGTTATAAAACTATTATTATTAAAATATTATTTTATTTTAGTAATAAATAAATTTCATATTTTAGTAACAATAAAATCATAAATAATAACATTATTATTATTATTATTATTATTATTGTCATGCTTCACATGAACTCTTTGGACCTGCTTTAAGAAAGTTATTTATTTGTTTTTTTGTTTTTGTTTTTTAAAAAAAATGAAAGCTTAGTGGTTGAACATTTGAAAATGCAGAAATAAAGCCATACATTTTAATAATGTAATTTTTAGTTTTACTGTAAAATGAAACTATTATTTTTCTTAAATATTATATTTAACATTAAACTATTATATATATATATATATATATATATATATATATATTAAATTAGAGTATTATAAACTGTTATTATTAAAATATTATTTTATTTTAGTAATAAATTAGTTTAATATTTGTAGTAACAATAAAATCATTAATAACAACAACATTTATTATTTTATATATATTTTATTTTAACTAAACAAAAATATTTGTTGCACCGCATGAATTCTTTGCATTTGCTTTTTGTTTTATTTTATTATTTATTTTAGTTTTGTTTATTTTTTATTCTACTTTATTATTTTATGTGCTTGTTTTTTACAAAATGAAAGCTCAATGGCTGAACATTTGAAAATGCAGAGTAATTATTAGTATAGTAATTTATAGTTTTACTGTAAAATGAAATCATTACTAGATTATTTTACAAAATATTTTTATATTTAATCTATTACAGATATTTTAATAATAAATTAGTTTATTATTAACGATTATTGTTAAAGTTTAATCAATAAATGTTTAATATTTTAGTAACAATAAAATCATAACAACAACAAAATAATAATTATTACTATTATCATTTTTTATTGTAACTAAACAAAAATATTAAATGAATTTATTCAAAACTATTGTAATATTTATTATTTTAGTCATTTTGATACATATATATTATCACAAAATTCAAAAAGCTCTACAAACAGCAAACCGAACCTGAAGTTTTTTATTATTATTACTTAAATCAAATTTTCACATTCACATTTTTTATCAGAAAATTTCGACACGTAATTCCGAAAATGATATTTTCTTTCCCAAAATCGTGCAGACTCAACACTGAACTAAATTTGTTGGAACTTTTCAGTATCACATTAACAATTTGTGTATTTTTGTTAATAATTATTCATTTGTTTAGTAATAATTAACTTGTAATAATTCTACAATGCATTTCTATGGATACACACAATGCCTCACAATTTGGTTAAAATGAGGGATCTTAGGAGGCGGCATAATTAAGTGGCCTGCCTTTTAGAGCATCCTTTATGTTGTAAACACCTTTGATACCACTGCCTCCGTAGGTACCCGAAGGTTTTAGAAAACAGAAAAACTGGTTTAATGTCCACATACAGAGGAGGATTTGTATGATTCTGGTGCGTCATTTCCTACTTCGTGACTAATATTTGACCTACGCTTTAATCCAAAGCCTCAATATTTATCAGTATTTGTTTCCTGGGAGCCGAAGCCCTGACTTTGATGTTGCTAGTGTCACGCTCCAGCAGTTGAGCCACAAGAACACGAGCGCAGCGGCTCTTATAGATGATCTCATGATGATTTCATGAATCCATGCATATTTTAGTTGTCACGCCTCAGTGCTCAAGCTGTTATTGCTCAAGAAATCACAGCGCAACCTACAGATTCACGTCAATGCTGACTCTTTTGCCTTTCATCCCTCAGAACCATCAGTACCACTGCCCTCGCTTTCCCGTGCAGTGTCCTAATCAGTGCGGCACCCCGAACATCGCACGTGAGGATCTGGCCAACCACGTGAAGGAGAGCTGTGGCAGCGCGCTGGTCCTCTGCCCCTTTAAGGAGGCCGGCTGCAAACACAGAGTGAGTCCTGTGCTATAACTTCACTCAATTCCTCTGCTGCCCAATGCAGTTTTCCTTCCTCTACACCTGTAAAAACTGTGTTTGTGTCAGGAAGAAATTTCTTTGAAGCTTATAGTAAAAGACCCTTTTTAAGGATGGGGTGTCTGCTGTGAGATTTCATCTTTGCTAGTTTTTGAGATCAAGGGAGTTTGGGGAAATTTTATGTTTTATGCATTTTGCAGGCGGCACTGTCAACAACTTTATGTGTCATGTTTCCAGTCTCATGTCTTTACTTGCAGTAGTTAGACCTGAGAGTGTGGAGGAATAGCAGTGCTACTTAAAAGTAAAAGAAATTATTAATTTATCATTTAAAAATGCAAATAAGTCATTTTTAAATGAACAAATAAATCAACATTTAAAACATTTGTTTAATTTATCATGTTAAAAAAAAATACTTAATTGATTTATTTACATTTTTATTTTTTAACTAATGCATTGAAATATTTAAGCAAATGTAACAGTAAGATAATTTTAAAAATCACTGACAAATAGACGTAGTACAACTGTTTACATAATTCATGTTTAAAATTCTGTTAATCAGTAAAATAATTAAAAAATTATAAAAATGGAAAAACATTAAAGAATCCCTTTTCAAATTGACAAATAATCAACAAATAAACTGTTTATTTTATTAATCAGAAAGTTTTGTAAATATTTTATATTTTTAAATGTTGCATTTAAAAATAATGTATACATTTATTAGTTACATTTGACAACATTTTATTATTTGACAGTAAATAAATAGTTATTTTAAATATGCCTGCTTATCGATTTTTAAAGTGATTTATTTATTTATATTTTTATTTTTTATTAATACATTGAACAATGTAGTTAAATGTAGCAAAAAAATATTAACAGTAAATAATCACTCTTCAAACTGACAAATAAACATACATATTTAAAATGTTTTTTTTAAAAACAGAAAAAATTAATTTTAAATGTTTTATATTTTTAAATGTTGCATTTAAAAATAATTTATACATTTATTAGTCACATTTGACTACATTTTATTATTTGACAGAAATTAAATAATTTTAAATATGCCTGTTTATTAATTTAAAAAGTGATTTATTTTTTATTTACATTTTATTAATTCATTGAAAATGTAGCAGTAAAATAAACAGTAAATAATTCATCAGTCTTTATTTTATTACTACATTTTATTATTTGACAGAATAATAATAATGAATCGTTTATTAATAATAATAATAATAATAATAATAATAATAATGCATTATTTTAAATATGTCTGTTTATTTATCAATTTGAAAAGTAATTTATTTATTTTTTTATTTACAGTTTTATTTTTCATTAATGTAGCAGTAAAATAATAACAGTACATAATTAATCACTTCAAATTGCCAAAAAAACAAATGTTTATTAAAAACAGAAAATGTCATTTGTAACTGTTTTGTAGTTGTACATGTTGCATTTAAAAATAATTTATCAATTTATTTGTTACTTTTGACTTCTATTATTTGATAGAAATTAAATAATTTTTTAAATTGTTTATTTATGAGTTTAAAAAGTGACTTATTTCTTTATTTACATTTTTTCTTTTTCACAATACATTGAACAATGAAGGTAAATGTAGCAGTAAAATAATAACAGTAAATAATCACTCACAAGTGCAAACTGACAAATAAACAAGCATATTTAAAATAGTTTGTTTAAAAACAGAGAAAAAAAGAATGTTGCTTTTAAGACATATTTATCAATTTATATAATAATTACCTACAGTACGTCTTTTTAACATGACTTTAAAAAGTCTATTTGTCTGTTTAAAAAAAATATATATTTATTTACATTGATTTTGTTGTTTTATTACACTGATACATTGAATTATTAATGCATTGATTTGTGCCAAATTAAATATAATGTCTATAATGAAGATCAAGGTCTATAGTTATATGCTAATAGTCTCATGTAGATAAAAAACCGCAAGCAAATTGACACTATGCTTCTCTGATTTTCAGTGCCCAAAGATGGCAATTGGACGACACCTGGAAGAGAGCACAAAGTCCCACCTGACCATGATGTGTAATCTGGTGGGACGGCAGCGGCAGGAGATCATGGAGCTGCGACGTGAAATGGAGGAGCTGTCGGTGAGCCACGACGGCGTTCTCATCTGGAAACTCACCGACTACTCACGCAAGCTGCAGGAGGCCAAACTGCGCAACAACCACGAGTTCTTCAGCCCGCCCTTCTACACGCACCGCTACGGCTACAAGCTCCAGGTGTCGGCCTTCCTGAACGGCAACGGCAGCGGCGAAGGCTCGCACCTGTCCATCTACATCCGCGTACTGCCCGGCGAGTACGACAACCTGCTGGAATGGCCCTTCTCCTACAAGGTGACCTTCTCCATTCTGGACCAGAGCGACCCGTCGCTGTCCAAACCTCAGCATATCACGGAGACCTTCAACCCCGATCCCAACTGGAAAAACTTCCAGAAACCGTGCAGCAGCCGGAACTCGCTGGACGAGAGCACGCTGGGTTTCGGCTACCCCAAGTTCATCTCGCACGAGGAGATCAAGAAGAGGAACTACATCCGTGACAACTCCATCTTCCTCAAAGCTTCCATAGAGATCCCGCAAAAAATCATGGCCTGAGGCTGTTCGAGTGACGATCTGTCTTGACGTACGACCCTGTTTCCTGTCAGAAACTCTACTGAAAGAGCTCGTCTGTCCGGTTTCTCGACTGGGACCCACGTAGAAGTGTTTTCGCAAAGTCATCACTTTTTGGATTTGCTTTCTAACACTCTCTTCCTCAAACTACAGCAACGCCTTTGGACATTCAGTAGTGCCTAGAACATTTAATTTAAATGTTATTTTTCAAGCACGATTTATGTTTTTTCTCTCACAGATGTCAAGTAAACAATCGAAGCGGACTGTGAAAGGCTAATCGGAAGCTTTGCACTTTGAGACTTTGGTTCTTTGAAGATTGCTGATTTTTTTTTACTCGCTTTCGCCCGGCATCGGTCCTCACGAAAGAAAACTCAACAGAACTTGAACTCGTTTTATGTAAACTAACAACAACAACGGCTGTGAACTAAATGTAGCTTAACTCGCTCTAGCGGTTTTCAGACTTGTTCGGTGCATTGTAGTACTTGTTTTTTAACATTAGGACCGATTCCCGAGGTGCTAAAGCTTTTTTGTTACTGTACGATGGAAACGACGAATTTTTCGGATCGAAAGCCATGCGAGAGGTTGTTTACATTCAATCTGTGAGGATCTACGATGCGGACCAGTTTGTTTTTGTTGTTTTTTTTTGTACTGTAACCTGTATTCTTAACCAGCGTGTGAGGGCTTGTTGCGTTGCGGCGGATGGACGAGCGAAAGGAACCAAATTTTTTTAATATGTGAAAAAAACATAAATGTGAGCAACCTGTTTGTGTCATAAACGGAGGGTGATTTCGAATGTGAACTCTGGACTCACATGCTGAGTTGATTCTTTCTGTTCTTTGTCTTACTCTGGCAGATGATGAATAGAAAGGTGCGGGCACTCGCGACGGCCGCCCGTAAGCGCGTCGAGTGCGAGGGCGTCCTATTCGAGCGGCGCCGGTAGCCATGGTTACCCGTGCCTGTTAGAGCAGCATGTGAACGAGAAGAGAGTTCTTCCATGTGCCTGAGGAAGATGAGCCTTGTGCAATATGGCTGCCATTGCTCCATACAGACCAGTGGAGGACTTTGTTGATACTTACTATATATTATATGTGAATACTAATAAGAAAAAAATGCAAAAGCACATTCTTCTTCACATTTAATCTCGCTACGATACCAGCTAATATTTTGCAATGATTTTAAGAAAACCTGGAAAAGTGAAAAAAAAGACATTTTTTGCTAAGATTCTGTATTTTACAAGGTACTTCAGACGTTTTCTACAACACTTTTTGGCGATGAGTTTCGGGGCTGTACGTTGACGTTTTATGGACCCTTTTTATGTTCCTCCTCTGTGGCATTTGATCGGTCGTTTTGTTTTCGTCTGGTTTGGATTTTGCATATTATGTCTGTATTATTTCCTCTTGAGAAGTATTTATTTTACAGCGCCATGGCATAAGCTTGACAAGAAGTGGTGCAGATGTTTTTATATGTTGATTTGATGATTGCTTGTCGAATATCACTTGAAATAAAACTATGTCTACAAGATCTGGTGTTGTCTCTTGTAAGCCTTCTACAGACTGCACGATTTTAGCAATCCTATAAGATCATTGCAAATCACACTGTGCGACATGGATAATAAACTAATAAACTTGGGTACGACATGCATGTAGACTGTACGATGAGGACACCTAATGACTTGTATGTTACGACGCATGTACCTATAAAAGAGTAAAACATCATCAGCATGCGCTAGTGGTAAATAAATCAATAAGCCCCAGGAAGCCGTGGTTTACAGTGAATTTATAACCGCAAAGGGGTGTTGTTGGGTATGATGCGAAGCGGGGTCAGTCTGACTTTTAACCTGAAGAAAGCTTTGCATTTCCAGTGTCCAGTGTTTCTAGTCAAATTAGCATATATTCTGAGTTGATAATCTAATGTTAAACCTATTAAAATGTTTTTAAAAAGCACATGGCTCCATAGCGCCATCACTTTGCAATGTCGCAATGACGGTCATTTGTCAGTGCCTCACTCCTCAAAGTTTAATGAATATGTAAATGACATGAAGCTACCGACGTTATCTACATTAAAAACAGATAGGCGGTATTTGAATGGGTTCCTATGGAGACCGGAACAGAAGAGCATCCAATCGGAAGTTAGAATTCGTAATGGTGGCGCTCATCGTTTACTCTGGAAAAAGGGTTGTGGCTAGAAGGAATACAGCTCCGACCAGAAACTAACAATGAAATTAATTTTTCTACCTATTAGATTGTTGATTTATTAACGTCTACACCTACCCCAACCCTAAACGTAGCCCTATAATACAACAGTATTATTGTTGTACAGTGTGACAAAAATAACGTTAGACTGATGTGCGCATGCCCAGTAGCCACAGCTGTATCCCTTCTAGCCTTGACCAGGACAAAGGTCTATACTACGGGGCGTTGAATGCTTGAATCTGATTGGCTGATGAACGGTCTAAAGGTGTGCATTATTTTCAGGAAAGTGCAAGGCGAATATAGTTCCAGACAACTCTTGACCGCATTACATGTCTATATCACTTCGCCACATGATTTCAGTTATTTCAAAGGTCCTACACCCTAAAACAGCAAAATAACCAAAACCCACAATGACACTGGCCAAGCAAATAAATACAGTAAACAATAGGACAAAAAGGACAGATTATTTACATTTATTATGTACGGAAAGCACATACTCTATTGCTTTCACTCTCCCTTAACTTACAGATGCACACACATACAGTTTTCAAACGATTAAGAACTTAAAAACTACATGACATTTTTCACAAGGGAGGTAACAACAGCGCTGTTCCTTAAGAAAATGAACTTAAAGTGTCACTATTAATAGAGACGCTGCTGCCGGTCACTTTTAATAGACGCAAAGAACCAGAGAGGTAATTCACGAGCTCTCTCTCTTCGTAGACTGTCTTTGGTCACAAGACCATGGCAATGGCTGTCTTTGAACCTCTCTCACTGTACAACATAAGACCACTGATTAGAAGCCACGATCACCGAAATCACCACGATTGTTTCATGCCATTCTTTCATCTGGGACAGCCGAAAATCATGCAGTATGTCTTGGGCTGTAGGGTTGGGGATAGTTGATAGATGATGGCATCAACAGGAAATGATGTGTACTACAGAACCCCTTAAGAGAATAAATACGACTTGGGAGAAACATATATATTTCAATACTTTCTCTCGCAGTTATGTCGTTGGGTAATTACACTGTACATAACCTTATTGCGGACACCAGGGAGCCACTGATGAACATCATAGAGTGTTTTCACGATATGTCGTCAGTTGGCCATATTGCTGGCACAGAATGTAAACAATGCCACTGAACCGAACAGAACTCGCAAATTTTGCTTTTTATTGCTGCTGAAAATGGTCAATTATTGTAATGTTCTGGGCTGTACTAACTGGCTGGACTGGGAAAAACATTTGGAGTATTATAGACTGCCAAAAGTTATAACAAATCAAGGAGAAAAGTGCAAAAAACTGTCTGAGGGAAAAAGGCGTTTGGCCAAATTTAGCAAAACAATGTATTCAACAGTACATTAACTGTGCAACTGTTTACATCCAAGAATCTCCAATAATGCTGCACATCCAGGTAACTGACCAAATGTAATGTAATGTAACAGGCTAGTTTGGCAGTTTGGTAGACATCGCCCAACCCTAGTCTCTTGCTGAAAACACTTCTCTGAGCTTTCAGTTTCTCTCACGTGACTGTTGGCCGTCTCAAAGTTTACAGTCACAGTATGTTTACCAGTCCCGCAGGAACCGCCCACAAGACCGGCAACACAAAGCTTTTGTAGAAGAAACAAACCACATTTGACTGAAGAACAGCATGTCCTCCAATTTAGTCTCAAATAACTTCTTGTGAAACGTCCATAGACTAGAATAAAATGATGTACAGTCAATGTTCCCACGGTTGTGGAAAATTGGTTGAATTACAGCGAGTTAGGTCTGGAAAAGTAATAAAAACAGAAACTTCTATTGTGAACATACATTTTCTACTTGCAGTTAGCTTGAAAATATTGCATCAGCTGCTCTATTTGAGTGCAATCCCTGTGAAATGACTTTAAAAAGCCTGATCACAAACAGCTGGACAGGTTGTGGAAATGCATTGACGAAAAGGTGTGTAAAGGTCTTTACAGGCTGAAATGTCTTACAATGTCACAGCTTTCATTTCATTCAGTATGTCTCCAAACAGTCGCTGCGAGTGCCAAGTCTGCACAAGTTTTTTATGGCTTTGTTTTACAACAATAAGTGAAAGGGGGCTGTATCTCATTACTACGCTCACATCGCCGCTGCATGTGCTGATCTCCTCCTGAGATGAAGGGGGAGGAAGTGAAGCAGACACGTGCTCAACTTTGATGTTGCGCCAGAGGTTTTCTCTGGACTCTGTACAGGCATATGGGAGTTTTTTTTTTTTTTTTTTTTTTTTTTTTGAGAAAAGAAGGCCTGTAAAGGCTTCTCAAGTCCCCCAGAGGAGAAAAGCTGTTCGATTTATTAGTGAAACCGGTCAGCCCTGAAAAATCACTTGAAAAACTATGTGTTGTGACAAGTTTGTTTGGAATTTGAATTCGCAGGGTAAATCTCACAAACCTGACGGAAATGCTACCGTGCACAAATTTAGCATTAGATTTTTCTAAGGAAATTAATACTTTTATTTAGCAAGAATGCATTAAACTATTCAAAATTTAAAGATATTAATAATGTCCTTACTATATATTTATATTTCAAATAAATGCTGATCTTTTGAGCCTTCAAAGTTTCCACAAAATATACACTACCAGTCAAAAAGTTTTTGAACAGTAAGATTTTTTATGTTTTTAAAGAATTCTCTTCTGCTCACCAAGCCTGCATTTATTTGATCCAAAATACAGCAAAAGCAGTAATATTGTGAAATATTTAATTTTATAATATTTTAATAATAATATTTTTAAATTTAATTTATTCCTGTGATCAAAGCTAAATTTTCAGCATCATTACTCCAATCTCCAATCTTCAGTCACATGATCCTTCAGAAATCATTCTAATGTGCTGATTTTGCTGTTCAAGAAACATTTATTATTATTATTATTATGCATGCATGCATGTATATATAAATATATATGTATGTATGCATGTGTATATATATATATATATATATATATATATATATATATATTTTTTTTTTTTTTTTTTTTTGAGCAGCAAATCAGAATATTAAAATGATTGTGACAGGAGTAATAATGCTAAAAATTCAGCTTTGCAATCACAAGAAATTACATTTACATTACATTTTAAATTACATTTTATTTATATTACATTTTATTTACATTACATTACATTAAATTACATTTTAAAATACATTCAAATAGAAAACAGTTACTAAATAGCAAAAATATTTCAATATTTTACAGTTTTTGCTGTACCTTGGATCAAATAAATACAGGCTTGGTGAGCAAAAGACACTTCTTTAAAAATCTGAAAAATCTTACTGTTCAAAAACTTTTGACTGGTAATTAAGTATTAAGCCGCACAACTGATTTCAACATTGATAATAATAGAGCAAATCAGCGTATTAAAAATATTTCTGAAGGATCATGTGACACTGAAGGCTGAGGTTACGATGCTGAAACTTCAGCTTTGCATCACAGGAATAAATTACAATTTAAAATATATTAAAATAGAAAACGCCTATTTGAAATTGTAACAACATTTCACAATATGACAGTATTTACTGTGTTTTTGATCTAATTAATGCAGCCTTGGTAAGCATTAGAGACATTTTAAAAAAATCTTATGGTAGTGTATATAGTCATATTTCACCTCAAAATTAAAAACAAAAATTAGAAATTACATTTTGCATAAAGAATGCAGCAGAATCTCCATTGAGAATGATGGGAATGACAAAAAAAGGTAAAAACTAGAATTTGAGAGAAAATAAAAATGTAAATGTCATGGAAAATCTTAATGCTTATGTAAAATAGACTTTTTAATGAAAAAAACCCCTCTTAGCTATAAGAGTTTTTATGTATTTATTTCAAATGTCAGATAAACATGTTTATTAATCTATTTCTGTGAGGCAATATTACACTTGTTTTAAAGAAACTAACTTTTTTAAAATTATATACTATGTACTTGTACTTGAATATGGGGATTTCTAATGTACAAACTGTGTTTTAGGAAATTATACTTACATATTTCATGGCATTATTCTATCAAAAAGAGTGGCTTTCAGGGTGTTCTGAGTAAGTTTCTCCAGCCGTATCATTTTCCACCGTTATTTAAAGTTATTTAAAGTTAACTGCAAGAGCCCAAAGCCGTTCTGATGGCCCCTAAGTTTCCTGGCACAGCGAGTTCAAACAGCAGCTCCTCTAGGGCAGAGCTCAGCGAAAATAGTAACGTCTAATTACACATTAGCTCATACATGTTTCCCATTCGGAGTGGAAAAGTCACGTGCGATGCAGACCCCAGCTACAGCTCACCCTGTCTCTCACATTCAAGGACTAAACTCTCCTACCGTGTTTTCCTACCGTAGGTGAAGCCCTCAGCAAATTACATCACAAAATGTCAATGAGTGATGTGTGTGAGCTTGAATGAGTGTTGTGAAGTGGGATAGGATGTGATGTCTGTTTACTGATTCGCTGATGAAGGGTCTGTCTTTTATGTTGTGATGTGGTAAACTGGAAAACATTAGCATATAAGCTAATAACAGAGTCTTCTTTGTTTAGATTTGTCGTAATGAGATGGTAAGTTGATTATGTACATGTACACTGTAAAAAATAAAAAACACAATTTGTTGAGTCGGCTTAAAATAATTTGTTACCCTGCTGCCTTAAAATTTTAAGTTCAGTCAACTAAAATAAGTTTATTAAACTTGAAATGTTAAGTTGTACTAAGTAACAACTTAGATATTTGTGTTTGCTAAACTTAACAGATGGGTAAGTAACACAGCTGCCTTAAAATTTTAAGTTGATTCAACTCAAATATCTAAGTTGTCACTTAGTATAATTTAACATTTCAAGTTGAACAAACTTTTTTTGAGTTGACAACTTTCAAAAAAATTTCAAGGCAGCCAGGTTACAAATTATTTTAAGTTGACTCAACAAATTGTTTTTTACAGTGTAGTTTTTAAAATCAAATAACTAAATATATGGACATGAGACAACAAAAAGTGATATCTCGATAGTTTCTGGAATTTTATCAATAACGATAATTAGACAATATTTTGCTGCGTGTGTTATTGCGCAAGTACATCTTACCGTGGACAGCTGACTCCTGAATTTTCAGATATTCCTCATATTCTGTGATCAGCTCCAATAAGTTTAAATTGATTTTTTTACCTTTTATCTGCATTTTAACCTTTATAAAGCCATTTTTTCTAAAAGTGTACATTATCTATTGAGTCATATTCTTACATTTGGGCTGTAACCAAGCAAATGAAATCAGTGTCATTAAAATTAATCTAAATGCAATGCAGAGGGAACAGAAGCTGCATCTGAAGTGGCATTTTTTAATGTATTTACACAGTTAATGCAGTTTAGAGGGACATGGAATGCTTACATAACTGTTTTGATAACGCTGAATACTGATATTTGAAATTATTTAAAAATAAGATACTTTAAATGTGAAATTAAAACCGCCGGCTGGTGGCAACAAGTCACTAACTTAACAAGTTAAGTGAGTCACTTCGATTGAATCATTTGAGTCGTTTAAACAGTTGATTCATTCAGGAACAAAACACTGTCATGTTGCTCAGAGATGCAAAACAGTGCTGTGTTGGAATGAGTTTTGTCGGCGAAATAGAGCAAAAACAGGAAATATGGTGACTAAGACGTAAGTCTCTTAATATTAGCTACTAACTAGTTTAATCTACTAGACTTCGTTAGGTAATGTATGCGTGTATTCGCAATAAACAAGTCATTCTATATTCAGGGGTACATTTCTTGTCAGCCAAAAAGTAATTTATTTCGCAAGATTAAGCTTTAATGACTTTTTAAATATGTTAATGAAAATTAACATTTATTATTTTGTCAACTGTGTTATGGACAAATGCTGTGTCAAATGAAACATGAATGAAGTACCACATGTTTGATAACACATTTGTTTGAAGGTTTGAGTCTATTCACCAGAGTTTTTGATGTTATCTGTCTAACTGATTTAAAAATATAAATTTGAGGCTTCATAATGGGCGTTCTGTGGGATGATATCATAAAGGATGGAACTTTTCTTTAACATAAACCACAGTATGCTAAATTTAATGTTATTCACCATCCTCACCCAATACTTCCATCTTCAGAGATATCCCCATTTTATTTTATTTTATTTTTTTTTTGGTTTAGTTCACATTTATGAGATTTATGACATAAAAACCAAACATACACAGTTGACAAGTAACACAGTTGACAGGACACATTAGAAGAAAAAGAGAAAACTTCGTTTAAGATTTTTAAAAACTTTTTTTATTTTAGTTCTTTTTCGTCGGTAATGGCCAAGCAGAAATAGATATACGTCAAATCTATAATATTATATAGGTTTAAGTGAATCATGAGGAGTATTGAACGCTTTATAATGCTTGATAAATGTAAATATAATGTGTATACAATAATACAGATACTAAGTTCATTATTTTTTTTATCAACAACACTCAGTGTGAGCATAAATTGACACTAAATTGACAACATTGTCAACCGTGTTAATCCTTGTCAACTGTGTTACACCTGATGGGTAACACAGCTGACAGGTAACGGTTGACATTTGGCCATTTTAGGGCTTAGTGCAAACTGCTGACCTTGGACAAGTTTGCACATGACCTTGGTTAACTTATGTGGCTAGTTCACCAGAACATGTTGATAACACAGTTGACAGTCAATTAATCTACTCTATGTGTAGACAGTAATACAGATAAAATATTGAAGAGGAGAATGAGGTATGACCTACCACAATGTCTTCAAATTTTCCTCCAAAAATGGAAACTACATCAGGAGATGTTGGACGTGTGATTTTGGGACAAACCATTGCTGATTTATAGTTTTTTTTTTTTAATAGGAAGTTGACACTGATTTCTCGGACATACACAAAATGAATGATTTAATGTAGATCTAATGTAGATTTAATGTAGATTTAATGATTATTTTGGACAAATAAGAATAAGAAATATATACAGAAATATTAAAGCTAATATTAAAGTTATTTTAAAGCTAATCTGAAGAACAAAACCTCACATTTACCAAGTCGGACAGCACAGCAAGTTCAAGTATAGAATATACCATTTTTGCAAGATAAAAGATGGGTATCTGTTAGGGATGGGCGATATGGGCTAAAAAATGTATCACGTTAATTTCTAGTTTTATTACGATAATGATATATGATAATTCAGAGGAATTTGGCAAAGGGCCTCGAGACGGGAATCGAACTCGGGTCGCCATGAGCACAGTTGCGCTATATGTCGGCGCGCTAATCACGACGACAATGCCGACGACGTCAATAAATGATATCTTTGTTGGAGAACAGGTTTGTAAACAGGCTCATACACATGCAAAACTGTATCGCACACGTGCTACTGTAAACTTTATTGTGGGGAAAAATTTTACCGGTATATCGCAAACGATATCGCCCATCCCTAGTATCTGTTGGATTTTTGTATTAAATGAATTAGAAAAGTTTGAAGTGAAAAGTTAGTAAAATTGATAATAGAGTCCATAGACATGACTTGTACACCTAGTTATGGAATGACTCGTACTCGATACGTACTCGGTACTGTCAAATCACGCATTGTTAAAACAACAATTACAATATTATCGCAGACGATATATATCACACACCCAATGAAAATGGTTTCAAATATATTCTTGGTTATATAACAAAAATATAATTTGCTTTGAGCTGTTCAATTAACGACTTTCCTGTGTTTTTTAGAATTAGCTCATCATCCCTGATATATTCTGGTTGTACATTCTTTTGATGTATTTAGAAAGCTGTCATGCTGAAATGTTTTGCTTCTTGTCACAGAGCCAAATTACAAGAAATTGTGAATGTTGCTTGTCTGTGGAACATCCCAAAATTTAGCACACTGCTATGCAGTTTCAAGGGGGTAACAAAGTGGATGCAAGGGTGTTCTAGATTGTTACTAGAACACCCTTTTTTTGATGGGAGTTTGACCTGAGGTATGACATCTCAATCCATTCATCTCGGTAACAGTAATGTTTTTATTGGACAGACTGTGTAATATGTAAATTAAGCATATCAGTGGAGTTTCATGTGCTTCCAAAAAGACATGTTTTAAGGGTCTGGTTTGGCACCGTCTTTGGATGCTAAAACGCTTTGAAATAGAAGTTCAAAGGATGTTCAAATCAAAGTTGACGTCCTGTAGTGTGACAATAGCAGGGGGTCAAGAGCTCTTTCTATTTCAGTTTCCCTTTCTCCATCTCTTTCTCTCCTTCGCTCAATGCATCTTTTTTCTCTTTCGCCAACAGTGCCAGTATTTAACATGCATGTGAGAGTTTCCACTACCTCACATATAAACACGTTCTGATGGAGGTGTGTTTCTAGACAGAACAGTTCAACTCTCAGTGTCTTTTGATGTCAAACTGGCATTTTGTAAAGGATAAACATGAAATATTTTCAAAATTAAAACACTGCCAAATGTTAAACCAAGTGTTGTCCGAACGTGGCTAAAAGAGTTCACTGGACAGTACTTTTATATTGGAAAATGTTGCTGATTTGGATTCTTGTTTTACTTTATTTATGCTGTTGTTGTTTTATTGTCACTGTTAAAGGGTTAGTTCACCCAAAAATGAAAATTCTGTTATTAATCACTCACTCTCATGTCGTTCCAAACCCGTAAGATCTTCGTTCATAGACGAGGAATGTAACGTTCAAGGCCCAGGCCCGTTGCTGTCTACGCAGAGTCAGAAAGCTTTCGGATTTCATCAAAAATATCTTAATTTGTGTTCCAAAGATGAACGATGGTCTTACGGTTTGGAACAGCATGAGGTTAATGACAGAATTTTCGTTTTTGGGGTAAACTAACCCTTTTGAATTTAGAAATTCAGTTCAGTTTCAACTGCTTTTTTACAGTGCAAAGAGTCAACACTATTCACAGTGAGAGCAAAAGCAGCATGCATACATTTACATGTTATGCAGAACACGTTTGACGTCAAAATTCTGACAAAACGAGTAAAACTACAATATCCGCTTAGTCCCATAAGCATGACTCATTTTCTCTGTCGGAGTCTCAGATAAGAATAGACATTGACTCGTGATGTTTTATCCGCAAACAACAGTGTGATTACGCACCAGTGTACAGCGATGCAGCTTTTTGTGAGGCTGAATTCGCACACAGGCTCTCTGAGATCAGACATCATGTCTTTTTCAGTAAGTTTGCGTCAGTCATGCTCTCCGCTCTTTGTGGAGGGTACTTTATTCGGGTATGAGAGACAGGATGGCATTATCACAGCCTGTGGGCATGAGTTTCATCCTCACAAAAGCTGAATGCCAGAGATGCATCACTGAGCTCTCGTTTTAGATTATAGTATAAATTGAATTGCAGTACTTCAACGCATAATTTCTGAACTCTTCTCTGCTGAAGTGCGTATCCCTGCTACCTTTCCTGTAAATGAACTGTAACTCATGGAAAATGAGCCTTTACTGACGCATTTATGAATGTGTCTTTTCATGCTAAACTTGGAGTTGTTTCTTCCGAGCCAGGAAACTGTTGGTCAGAAGCTGTGTAAGAATAAACAAGGTAGTGTTGCTTTTTAGAGCTGGAAAGAGTTGTGATGTGAAGATGAGAAATGAAGGACAGGTTGTTTAAAGAAAACTTGAGATTCACCAAAATATTTTGCAACAGGTGTGACTCTCAAAATGTTTCATTCACACAAAGTTGTCTTTGCAAATATATGGCTATAGTTTGACACGTATCAATGCTTTGGCACTTTTTAACCATGTCAATAAAGCTATTTAAATTATGAATCAAACAGGTGCTACTGTTTGAATAAGTTCAGCCACACTGGCAGTGTTTGAGCTAGGCCTGTATTTTTCAAACCAAGTACTTTGCTGTTGGTTAATTTACAGAATTAGTGTGATCAACCTGAACATGAGTGAAATCTGCATGGGGAAATTTTTCACCCTCGTGTTAAATTTCTAAATGGATCCCTATGGAAATTACTGCAATTTTTTCTGGGAAATTTCACTGAGCAATGATACTGCACACACTGTGAACAGTGTTTTTTTGTTCTTATGCTAGCTGTGAAATTCATCTGTAACTATATTGACAATTACAGCAATTTTTTCTCACTGTTAATTTGACGCGTCCAATGAGGTGTGAGTTCATCCTTCAGATTTTAATTAACCAATATATAGATATAGTGGCTTTTTCAACTTGCGCAGGAGACGCGATTGAGACATATATAGCATGCTAGTGGCAATCATGTCGCCCAATTCACGTCATTCATGTCGCCTAGTGCAAATTTGCATCTTTGCATGATTTTGTATGTAATCTACTCGCACGTATAATTCAGTTCGCTTTTGATGTGAACACACCACAATGGCGTGTGCACACCAAATGCACAGCGAATATTTGCATCGCGTTACTTGCGCTAGTTTACTCGCTGGATGTTTTTCGCGTCAAACGCGTGAAACAAAACAATAATTAAAAAAAAAAAAAAAAAAAGTTTTCTGATACAACCAGATGTGTCAATAAGCTTTTCGCTGATTGGCTTGCACGACAACGCGTCATTTGAATTTTCCACTCGAGTTGAAATTTTTCAACTTGTGACTGAGGCATACATTGCACTTTAGCAGCAGTCGCATCGCCCAATTCACATCGTTCACGTCACCCAGTGCAAATTCACATTTATTCAAGTCTTTGACTTTGTATGTAATCTACTTGTGCAAATAATTCAATTCGCTATCGGTGTGAACACACCACAATGGCGTGTGCACACCAAATGCAAAGCGAATATTTGCCATTAAATACAATTAATTCAGTAATTAAATACATGTTTTCAATACAAATAAGCAAGTCCTGACTGTTAATATATATGGATCCATTCAGAATCACTGCACCTCTGACCACCACATAAAACTCCTTCAGCCAGCATTCACTATAAAACACTCCTGCTTTTAAGCCAAATACACACTGAAAATAATAATTTACCAGCATCTGGACGCAAGTCACTATTCTCTGTATTAGTGCTATTTTGAACTTTTTCACTTACTGAACCCTTAGACTTTCCAGGAGATTACTGGTTTAAAATTATGTGATAGCAAAAACCTGCTTCTTTTCATTTTAAGGTATTTTTTTCGTTGTAATGCACTGATTCGAGAGCCCGGTCTCATGAAAATGCGTATAAATAACACGATTTTCTGTTTCTATTTGGCGTGTTATTCATATGCTGAAATTGAATTTGGAGTGCATATGATATGCTTGTGTTTGTCGTGCATATAATACGCAGTTTTCGCATGCATATTATACGCATCTACCCCACGCACTTTCATGAGATTGGGCGACAACCCCCAATGTAGACCAACTGTGCTTGCATCTGTTCACGTGAATTGTCGAGATGAGATGACTCCTCCTGGTAGTGTGATTTATATAATGCCATTTCTAATCGCCCAAACACGGACGCTTTGACTCTGAGTACCGGCAACATGTCAGAAGACGCGATTGAGGCATATACTGCACTTTAGTGGCAATTGTGTCGCCCAATGTATCTCGTTCATGACACCCAGTGCAAATTTGCATCTTTAACTTTGTATGTTATCTACTCACACACATAATTAAATTCGTTTTTGATGTGAACACACCAGAATGGCATGTGCACACCAAACACAAAGTGAATATTTGCATTGCGTTACTTGCTCTAGTTTGCTCTCACGATGTTCACTTGTGCGAATCAAAAAAAAAAAAAAAGTGTCAAACCAGACGTGTCAAAAAGTTACAAAACAAATTCTCGTAGCTTCGTAAAATTACAGTTGAAACACTGATGTCACATGGGCTGTTGTGTGGATGTGCTTGGTACCTTTCTGGACCTTGAACATGGAAAGACCCTTCCTATTTATGGAGGGTCAGAGAACTCTCGAAATTCATCAAAAGTGTTCCGAAGATGAACAAAGGTCTTATGGGTTTGAAACGACACGAGGGTGAGTAATTAATGACAGAATTTTCATTTTTGGGTGAACTATCTCTTTAAAGATTAACACCTTCCACTGCACACTTGCTTTCTGTTCACTGATCTCTAGATCCCTGATTGTAGATTATCTAAAATATGATATGATCTATAATATGATGAATATATGACAAATCATCACGGCCCTTCAAACATTACAGCTCAGACAGTCATATATCATTGGATTCTGAGTTTCTCACTTGTAAATACCACTTTATTTTGTCATTCATGTGCTCCCAAGTCATAATTGTGAGATTCCCAACTCCACTTGAAGGGTTGTGTTAGCTTAGGTCATCTTGGAAACTATACAACTATAAAACAAAAAGCAGATAGATATTTAATTGCTTCAGTAATGTGTTATGTAATTTAAAAAGCACAAAGCTTGAAAACAAACATAGATTAGTACAAGAAGAATACTTCATTTAATGTCCCCTGATGCTCTACATTGAGATCCAAAACGTATTTTTTGTTGTAGTGGTTCTGAATTAAGCAGTTTCCAGGCCACAACCCTCATACCACAGTAATCAGTTTGAACCTAAATCCCTTTAACTGGAATGTCCTGGGAATTAATCTTGGGAATTTCAATGTTTAGGCTTTGGGTTTCGAATGCACAGTGAATGTGACTGAGAGGCCTTTAATCTGGCCCGACAGGAAGGGACATCCACTGTAAGCAGGCTGAGCGGAGAGGATAGCAAACTTCAGAGACCTGATGAAAGACTGCTGACATAAAGCCCACACACAGTATTCCTGGACAAACAGGAAGCATAACCTGTAGATGCCTACAATGTAAATATTTTTTTCACAGCATATTGTACTTCAATAATGTGAAATATTAGATGTTTATATTGTTGTATACTATGTTAAGCATGTTCTGTACAAGTTTGTTTTTACTGTTTTCTGTAGGAGTTTCTTTTCTGGCTCGGGGAGAGACGATAGTGTTATTGTCCAAATAAGGTCAAGTAGGGTGACTGAAGTAGTTTCTCATCTAAGTACCATCATTGAATTTTGAGGTCAGGCCGGTTGCAGCTGATGATCATTATTGTTTTGAATTGTCATTGATGTTCCTGTTTCATCTGCACAGTCAGATTTGACCATCATAATTTGTCAAGGGCAAAGGTCAAGCTCTGAAGCCTCACCCTGGGACTGCGATTCGCTGTTGTAACCACATCATAGCTCGACTGCTAAGCTGCGCTAATCCTATTACACCCACTTTCATCATAACCAAAACATCTCCATTAGATCTCTCTTTTATAGCACCTTTCCTCGCTGCCAACAAAAAAGAATTGTTCTTTCCAGCCATCTGATGAGGGATATCAGTAAAATGGAGCAATTGCAAGTGGGATATCAGTAAAATGAAACTGCAAGATTCATAATGAACTTGAGGTTTCCTCAAACTCACACATCACTTGAACCTGAAAAGACTGAAAAGATATTAATAGTTGCAAAGTTGAAAAGTAGCTTACTTTAATTTGTCTTTGAATATTAAGCTTGAATATCAGAAAGTAATTTAACATCTGAACAACCACACATATATCACCTTTAAGTACTAATTTATTTATTCTTCGTAATGCATTAGGGTCAGATTTTTTTATGGAAGCCCATTTCTGCCACTGAATAAAAAATAAAAAAAGTAGCTTTTTATCCCACAATTCTGACTTTTTTTCTCGCAATTGCAATAAAGTCAGAATTGTGAGATATAAACTCAAAATTGTGATAAATAAATTCAGAATTGTGAGATATAAACTGCCAACTGCAAAAAATAAAGTCAGAATTGCAAGATATAAACTCAACTGCGAGAAATAATGTCAGAATTGCAAGAAATTCAGACTTGTGAGATCTAAACTCGCAATTGCAAAAAATAAAGTCAGGATTGCAAGATATAAATTCAGTTGTGAGAAATAAAATCAGAATTGTGAGATATAAACTCACAATTAAAAAAAATTAAATCAGAATTGCAAGATATGAACTCAGTTGTGAGAAATAAAGTCAGACTTGTGAGATATACTGCCAGTTGCAAGAAATAAAGTTTTTCTTGCAGTTGCTAGTTTATATCTCATAATTCTGACTGTACTTCTTGAATTTATGACTTTTTTTCTCAGAACTCTTAGATATAAACTCAAACTTGCAATTGCAAGTTATAAAGTCCAGTTCTGAGGAGAAAAAAAATACTTACATGTTCTCAGCATTTCAAGTATATATCTCTCAATTCTGACTTTATTTCTCACAAATGCGAAAAAAAAAAAAAAAAAAAAAAAAAAAAAACAGAACTGTGAGACGAAAAAGTAATTTCCAAAAACTGCATAGTTTTTTTAAGGGAAAAAAAACTTTGCAAGTGCTTTGAGATACTCAAAATACACATCTTTTTTTTTTCTTTTTTTTTTTTTTAAATAGAAAAAGAGGGGAAAAGTTGCATGTTCCGTGTTTGGGTCATTTTGGACCTGGGTATGTATGGAGTTCCATTAGGTGTCAATAATACTTTTTGTTAAAATATCTATGAGGTTATTTCAGGGTTAAAAACAATGTGTGAAATATTTACCCTTTCCCCCATATCTCACACACTTTTGGGACTGACTTTTGTGGAAAAATATGAATATGTATATACCTGCTGACAAACCATTGCAGTATGAAAAATAAATCACTTTTTTATCTCAAATGATTATGGATTTTTTATGTATTAAAATTTATGTTGTTGTTGTTTTGGTTCATATGTAATTATAAATTTCAAAGAATTTCTTAATTTCTTTTAATAATTAAAAAGGCTTAAATGTAGTAATAGCATGGTCATTAACATTTTAACGTTCAATTTTTTTCTTTTTCTTTCCCAACAATTCTACATAAGAATTCAATTCAACTGAATGTATTACAACGGTTAAAGTTCTGTGGGTTCTCCGGCACCTGGAGTTTGTATAAATGCCATTTGCCTGTTCTCTCATAAACTTCACAGATTGAGTTATTAAAAGCAGGCAAAACAAACAGTGAGAGTGAAAAATCTGCAGCAGATGGTCAGTGGAAGATTATCCATGAACACTTCACAGCTGACCTCTCCACGCCGCTCACACAGCACTTAAGAGATGAGTCTGAGACATGACAGTCAACACATTCTCAGTGTTTAGGGTTTCAAAACTGCTGAGCTTGCGGTGTAATTCCCTTAGGTTTATTACAGCACTGACAGTTTTCCACCGAGCACGTCTGTGTGGGAATATTCAGCACCTCCCTCTGTTGTCAAACAATCATCTGTGAATCTCAAATAACACTGCGCTCCACAGACATCTGTCTTGGACAGATTCTCATCTTCATTTGTTGTAAAACAACGAAGTGAAACCAGGCGAGGATAATAAGGTCAATCAAATATAATAAGAAGATGAAAACAAGCTGAATTTAAAAAGCGAGAGTATACAAATATACACAAAAATCAAAATAAACAAACTGGAATTCAATGTGGACAAAGTACTTATACGGTTAGGTAATCCAGGGTTTTTCTCTGCCTGAATATTCCATGGAAAATCTTTTCCTTCAGAGACACAGAGAAAGCAGTTACCGCCTCATGTTTAAGAAATGACGAGTCACAGTTGAAAGCACGTGCTGTTATGACTGTCCGCCTGTGAGAAAACCTGCCAACAGGGAAAGGTAGAGAGAAGCGGTTGCCAGGGTGAGGAGACTCTTTTTCCATCAAGCTTGCTTCTGATTGGCCGGCTCCCCGTCTGAGGAAAAAGAATCCTGCCAATTGGAAGCAATCAATGTTTTGTTGCTGAGGCTAAGTCATTCCACAAAGCTGACATTTATTGGAAAAGGGTTTGCCCCGTAGGTTTAAAGCGAATCCACTCGATAGTAAATTCAGATTCAATTCAGTGAAGCTTTTACCACTGAATGACATTTAGTCATACATTTTTGTTTTTTGCTGAGTTAGCCTCTTTCTGAAAGCCTTGTGATTGAATTCCATTACGGACTATGCAGAGCCTGCAACCCTGAATATAAAGAGTTAATATGTTGTAGCTTCATATCTTGTGTCACCAGGGCAACCTGATATTAAACCTGTCTGAGCATGTAAACAGAGGGGCCCTACTGTTCAAATTACAGTATTTTAGTTGTTTTTAATCATACTTCAGCGTGGACAAAATAATGAAGGTTTATTGGGACCTTCAGTCTCTATCAAATCTAAATTTAGTTGCTCGATACGCTTCAAATGTAAGTAAACCGCTTCGCACTTCAGTTACAAGTGTGGAATATTGGCTCTATTTACATATTTTATTGAACTGGAGCCACATGACAGATGAATCCGCCCTCATTTAAAAAAACCCGGGCTTGAGTAATGGTCTCCTTTGGGTTAGTGTTTGATGACTCTTTCTTTGGCTGCTGTTGTATTGCTTGTTGACAGACTCTTGTGCTGTCGTCTGGGCCATTGTGGTTAGACAACCATGCTGATGAAGAACAATACGTTTTACAAGGACCTTTGTTGGCTGAACCCCAGCATCCCGTATGCCATTTTTCTTCATCTTAGCACAACTTTTACTATATTTCTTGAGGGAGACAACCAGACACTCCCAGACAAGACTATATTTTTGGTGAATCTTACACAGTCTGTCAAGAATTTGTCTAGGTCATATTTTATTTCATAAAAAGAAAGAAAGAAAGAAAGAAATATTTATTTCAAATTCAAAATAATGTTATATTATTCAAATTATTATTTATATGAAATTATATATGTATGTATATATCATTTTAAATTCTACCATTATTTAAACAAATAATTATAATTGTTTATAATCATAAATTAATAAATAATCATAATTAGTTATATTTGAAAAGAAGGAAAATAAATAAATGAATAAATAAGGTTTTTACTTATAATTTAATATAATAATAATATATTAATATTAGATTTTTTTATATTAAATATATTAATTCTCTCTCTCTAGAATATTAAATTCTACTATTATTTAAATAATCAATTTTTCTATAGTTGTATTTGTATTAAATTAGCCATTAAGATTATTTTCATTTAAATAGTTTATATTAATTTTCACATCCCCTCCCTTAAATTCCAAACAAACTAATGATAAATTATTTCAATTTGAATATATTATTTAAATTTGAAGCATTTGTATGATCAGTGTATGTGCTGTATTTTTATGCACTTTTAAAACAATCATTAAAACAATAAGATAATTATCAAGATGCTCCCAGACAAGACTATATTTATAAATCTTACATAGTCTGTCAAGAATTTGTCTAGATCATATTTTATTTCAAAATAATAATAATAATAATAATAATAATAATAATAATAATAATAATAATAAAAAATTAAAAATAAAAAAGTAAACTGAAAAATTAATCATTAAAAAATCATAACAATTTTTACTTATAACAATATTATATTTGATAACACTAAATTATATTATTATTTAAATTATTATTCATTATGTTTTTTTTTTTAACTTAGAATTTAATATAATTATATTAATATGAAAATTATTATTTTAAGACTATTTCCATCAAGAATTTGTCTAGGTCATATTTTATTTCACAATAATAATAATAATAATAATAATAATAATAATAATAATAATAATAAAAATTAAAAATAAAAAAGTAAATAAAAAATAAAATCATAACGATTTTTACTTAGAATGTGATATAATATTATATAACATTAAATTATATGATTATTTAAATTATTAATTATTAAGTTTTTTTACTTAGAAATTAATATTATTATACTAATATGAAAATTATTATTTATATATAAGACCATAATTATGGTTAACCTTACACTGTCTATGAAGAATTTGTCTAGATCATATTTTATTTCACAACACATAAATAAATAAATAAATAAATAAATAAATAAATAAAGTTTTTTTTAATTATAATATTATATTCATATAAATTTATATTATATACAATTTAATTACAAAAATTACATTTAATTAAATTCCATTATTGATTAAATAAATTATCATAGTTTTATATATCATTATTATTATTATTATTAATTAAAAAAAGAACAATCATTAAGAGTCATTATTTCATATTCATTTTCACATTTCCTTCTCCCTAAAATTTTAAACAAAATAATGATACATTATTTAAATGTAATATATTATTAATATATATGAAGCATTTATATAATCCTTGTATATGTAGTATTTTTATACACTTTTAAAACGATTATTGTGTTCTGATAAGATAATTATCATTAAAGGTATAGTTTGCTAAAAAATGAAAATTTTGTCATCATTTACTCACTTTCATGTTGAATTTCTCTTATGTTAAACACTAAAGAAGATATTTCAAAGAATGTTGGTCACCAAACAGTTGCTGGTAGCCATTGACTTCCATAACATTTTTTTTTTTTTTCCATACTATAAAAACAAACGGCTCATACAAGTTTGGAACATCTCTGGAACATTTTCATTTTCTGGTTGACCGTCCCTTTAAACTATTACATAATAAGAATCTATTGAGAATCATTCTTACATGGTTAAATTTGTGGCTTTCCCCTGTTTCAGTGCCATATGTTGTCAGTCCACACCGACGTTGAAGTGTACAGCTATTTCATTGTGTCACAGCTCAGACGGATGATAGCAGACAGCATTGTAGCGTCAAAATAAACCAACACTGACTGCATTTGTCTGGCTGTCATTTTGCCCCCCTGGCTGCTCACTCGCTCAGAGACAACGACAACTAAGATTACATGATGCTGAGATAGCGCGCCAACAATTATGCGGCACATTTCCACTCAAACGTAAACCGCGGTCTATGCGGATTACTCAATGCAAAAGAAACCTTCCAGGAGCCAAACCTGACAATCAGTAAACAAGCTTTCATATTGTAATGACTTAATAAGTAGTCTAATGTGAAACGACAGTGTATCTAAATGTCAGCCGCACTCATGCCCGGGGCTGCCAGACGGAAGCTGCCAGTTGGGCATGAGTAATTGAATAGAGAGCGTGATTTAAAACAATAGATTTTAATTGCATTAATCCGTTGCCTGTGACAACAATAAATGGGGGGTCGTGGAGACAGAAATGGGCTTCCCCATTTTCATAATTACACGTAAATCAGCAACGTTGGCCTATAATTAGGCAGCAGAATTAGGGTTATAAAGGTAAACCTCCAATTAATCCAATCCGTAGGCAGCGTGTCATATTGGCTGATAGGGAATCTCTTATCGGTCATCATACGATGCCGTATATCAGCTCAGTCTTTGAGGGCTTGATGGTTTTATGAGTCTCTTCTCAATGAGCTGCTCACGTGCACCAGTCACGTGGTGGGTGGGTGACGTTTGTGGATGGAGTGAGCAGGCCAGCCCCTGTTTTGGGACCATTGTCTGTGTGTGTTTTGCGTGGGTGGGATCCGTAGATCCAAAGACGGAGTACATCTGGAGTTGTGGCCTCGTAGCGGAGCCAGGCGCCAGAGCTCCTATCCATCTGCCCTTCCCTCGCTCTGTTTTCTTGCCTCACATATGCTGCACATGCAGGACTGCCTGGGACACGCACGCTGTTTCCATGCAATGAATCAAATCCCTCGTGAGGTTTGTAACGAGTGTGCCAAGCACATTTCAGGTTGATGCGCCTTGGAATGGAAACGTCACTTTCGAGAGGGTTGGGAATGACCACAGAGAAACTGTAGTCTAGACACACCAAAATACCTGTTTAGTGATAAATATGTTTTTCATTTCTGTTTTTAAAAATAATTCATCAAGATGATATAACTAGCCTGTATGGAAGCCCATTTCTGCCACAAAAAAAAAATCACCGTACTTTGATGAATAATAATTGACTTAAAATGTCAAAATATCATGTCATGTCATGTTTATGAGATGTAAAAATTTACATAAATTATCATATATGTATGAGATCATAAATGATCAAATAAAAATAAAAATGTTGAAATTCTGACATACATAGATAAAGTCACAATTATGACAAAAGTTTAAATTATAAGTCAATTTTTGTCACAATTACGAGCTTATCAACTAATTTAATCTTTTTGTCAATTTCGCTTTTTTTGTAGCAATTATGACCCTTTTTCTTATCATTTTTATTATATCCAATAATTATGACTGTCATAATTTTGACTTTTCATGTCAATTATGTTTTTCTTATGTAGTATAATGTGCTTCCATAGTGCTGAATCATATGAAATAAAAGTCATAAACGATTAAATAAAAAATTAAATGCACAGAAATTCTGACATACTAAGTCATAATTGACATACAATAGTCATAATTATAAGATAAAGTTACAATTATAATAAAAACTGAACTTTTTATTAAGTCTAAGTTATTTTTTCTGTCAATTTTTATTTAATTTGTTTAATTTTTATTTTAGTTAATATGAGTTTTAGTTTTTATGAGTTTTATGAGTTTTAATCTTATAATTATGTCATAATTCTGACTTTTCATGTCAGTTATTTTTTTCTTATGTAGCATAAAGGGGCGTCCATAGTGCTGAACCATATAAAATGTCATACGTATGAGATAAAAGTCATAAATGATCAAATAAAAATAAAATTGACAAAAATGTTAAACTTCTGACATACTAAGTCATAACTGATGTACAGTAGTCACAATTATGATAAAAAGTTGAAATTATAAGTAATTTTTTTAGTTATCTCATAATAATTATATCATAATTTTGATTTGATCTCATAATTATGACATCATAATTTTGATTTTTATGTCATTTTTTTCTTATGAAGTGTAAATGAGCTTCTATGGTACTGAATCATATGAAAATAGCCTTGCTGAAAGAATATTATGAAATATTATTGAGAATATTACTGAAGATATCCTTATTAAATAGTCTGGCATAAAATTAAGTATTATCATTTCTTAGAAAAAACTTTTTCACAAAACTACTACTTAAATATAAAAGAAAAAAAAGAAGAAGAAGAATTAAATATTTAAATTGAATATATTTTAAAAGATGTGTGCCTTCACATGTGTTTAAAGTGAAAAGAAAATTATGTGATCACTCTTTACTTGGTTTCACTGCTTGCTATTTTTTTGAGTCATTGAATGAAAATTTATATTGAAAATTGTCAGAAAGTTAAAACTTTTTTTAAAAAAAACAACATGAAACTGATACATATGGAAGCCCGTTTCCACCACCGAATAAAAAATATAAAAATAGGTTATTGCAAATTGTTATCTCACAATTCTGACTTTTTTTCTCAGAATTGTTAGATATTAAGCTCACAATTGCAAGTTATAAAGTCGCAATTCCGAGAAAAAAGTCAGAATTGCGTGATATAAACTCGCAATTGCGAGTTATAAAGTCAGAATTCCGAATATATAAAATCGTAATTCTGAGAAATAAAGTCAGAATTATGTGATATAAACTGGCAATTGAGAGTTATTAAGTCAGAATTGTGAGATATAAACTCGCAATTCTGTGAACGTATCAGTCTTTTTTTCTTCTCAGAACTGGACTTTATAACTCGCAATTGTGAGTTTGTATCTTAAAATTCTGAGAAAAAAAAATTCAGAATTGCGAGACACAAACTTGCAATTGTGAGAAAAATTGTGTGTTTATATCTCACAATTCTGAGAAAAAAAGTCAGAATTGTGAGATAAAAAGTCGCAATTACCTTTAATGTTTTTTAAACGGGCTTCCATAGATATAAATACAGGAAGTTTTCATATTACACTTGAAAAGAGTGTAGAACACTTCTGTAATGACTGACAAAACTCGACCGTTTACTTTCAGGCAAGACCATGCCTCCTAATTGTTCACAACTTCATAAATCCATTCTGATTGAGTTTTGGGAACACATCCAGCCCGTCTGTTTCAAATTAAAACCCAGCCACGTGTTTCTGCAGAATTAGTTGGATCTGCAAGAAATCCAAAGACAGCCAAGCCTACACCATTGTCTTGAGTGACAGGCCGAAACCTCCTTCTTTTACTTTTGGAACTGTGATTACAGTTAATTTGCCTTGCTGCATGGACATAATGTGATTATGAAAGGGACTGTAATCATTGTCATGCAAAACTGGGCCAAGATTTCCATGCAGAGAAGAAATGAGAAGTTAAAATGTATTTCTGCACTGGTATGACATGCATTCTTCTTATAGCTCACACATATTCTCTGTGCCAGCAACTGGGCTCATATTTGTCATATTAGTCAGCAAAACCAAAACAGAGGAAGTTGCTCTGTAGGGCAAAGAGGAAATAGCTGGGAATGTGAAGAAAAACCCACAAGGGGAGAGTAAATTACATTGTGGAGCCATCCAGAACTTCTAACATCTCTCAGGATGAGCACATTTAAGAGGCACCAGGGAATGCCACGATGAAGAGTAATACCATCATGCTATACTAAGCTGCGCTGTGGCTCAACTCTAAATTACTGGCCTTCAGTGGTCCTCAGATCCAGTTATAGGCATTTTGGATAGGGTGAGGGAGGTGGGTTGCAGTTTAGCAAGCTAGGGTGGAGACTGGGGGGCGGTTACGCTACGTTTTGGCCCCATGTCTATGGTTCAGGAGGAAGCCCTCCATCACCAGTGTGCTCTTAATGCTGCTGTGCCTCAACGCACAGTGTCGGATTTCAACACATGGAGCACATTATCCCCTGCGCTGACACACACTTCCATGCCCGGCTATGGCCCACCAACCCTTTTTGTGTCATTTTATTGTTTTCTGTGCAAACAAAGAGTAAATTGAATGTTTTGCGTGGCAAGAAAGGGCAAAGGTTTACTGGTAACAGACAGTAGTTGCAGACAGTCAAGTTGGTCAACAGACTGAGCGAGACAATCATTTGCAATAATGGGAATTCCTATTGCTAAAAGGGTGTAACTTGTTTCAAGTGACACAGCACTGAGACTTTCTCAGACAGTACGCATTAGCAAAAAACTACATTTCTTAATGCAGTGGTTCTGCTTTTTGAATTCAAGACTCCCACTGTCCAACACAATATTCAGTGGAAGATTATCAGATGTTTTTTCTGATACTTATGTGGTAAACATAAGTAAGAAAAAGTACTTGTTTTGATGGCAGAAGTTCAGAATTGCACGTTCCTCAATAAATACAGAAGCCTATATAAAATATGTTTTATTTTATGCTCTATACATAGTACATATTTACATAACTAAGTGTATTATTTAAACGTAATATAGCATCAGGAACGAATGTAAGCAATCAGGAAAGAATGTAAGCAAAGAAAAAGCAATGCAAGAGTAAATCTGAAAACTTGCATATGATACAGTTCTAAAAAAAATCTTAGGACACATATCCATAGGGATTTATAGTACACTATATTATTACAGTAACAGGGTAACAGTAATAGGAACCTATGGGTTAACGCCTTGCTCAAAATTCAACAAAAGAGGTTTGTGATCTCAGTAACTCTACACTTTTGTTGCTCCCACTTGAGATTAAAATGTAAAACTTTGTGTAAGTAACCCAGTTTCTTAAAGGTGCTGTGTGTAACTGCTGTGCCCCCAGTGTCAGCAAACAGAATTGCAATAATAATGTTCAAAGAGGTTTTGCTGAATAGACCTCATCTACCATTGGTTAGACAAACACATAGTCAAACAAACAGCACATTATTACAGTTTTTCTCAGTCGCTTTGGTGCATTTCTCACAACACTATTTACATTTGCACAACAGTTAATGCATTTCTCAAAACAATTAGTACAAACTGCAAAACCTAGTTGATAACCTGCAAAAGCGTGTCACTTGCTCAAAATGGATAGCTCATTCCTCAAAAGCAAGTATTCATGTCAATGAAAGTGTCAGTGTCATCAAGATGAAAAGTCCTGACACCATTGTTTATGAACAAGATAGTCAAATGGCTTTGTCATGTTTTCATTATGACAGTTTACTCTGTAAATTTTTTCCTATGCAAAAAAGTCAGATTTTGGTGACACTTCCTGAAAATGCTCAAGACAGCACTATATACTATTTGCACAGCCATTTGAAAACTACAGTAAAGCTAGACATTACTGTATTTAGTGAGGTATCTGAGTACAAGACACTGAATATGTATGTTTCACATTTTTACTTCATATGCTCTTTGCAATTCTAATTTATTCAAAGCATTGTGCAAACGAATAAATACACCCTTATTTACAACAAACATAAACTCCCTTTGGGTAGAGCTGTGCACAATTGTAAACAATATTGCAGTACATATTGGAACTGAACCTACAACATATAGGTATGTAAATCATTCATGCACATTTGCAGAAATTGTTCAATTTAGAAGACATTTTCAGGAAAAAAAAGATTTAAAATTTTTTATAAAATTTGCTTGACAGATTTTGACAACTAGTTCAACATTTTTGTATGTAATGACTCAAGCAATGAAATGAGGACTATTAGTTTTATATGGAATGACTATTCAGCATTCACAAGTTTAGTTAATTTTGACTGACATGACATAAGCAAATGATAATGTTATAAAACAGCAGAGAGTTGTATGAAAGCAATTGATGCATGTCCAAAAGCATTTGCAATTTGTTGGAAGGAATGAGAAACTGCTACTATGATGTGCACAAATGACTAAATGTTGTGGAGGTTGAAGTAAATGTTGTGCAAATGTAAATAGTGTTGTGAGAAATGCACCAAAGCGACTGAGAAAAACTGTAAAAAAGACAGACTAATAGAATAATAAACTGATAGACAGACAGACAGACAAATAGATAGACAGACGCAGAAATACAGAGAAAAAGACATAGATAGATAGATAGATAGATAGATAGATAGATAGATAGATAGATAGATAGATAGATAGATAGACAAACAGACAGATGATAGATAGATAGATAGATAGATAGATAGATAGATAGATAGATAGATAGATAGATAGATAGATAGATAGATAGATAGATAGATAGACAAATGGTAGATAGAAAAATAGTGAGACAGATAGACAAATGGGTAGACAGAGACAAACAGACAGATGAGATAGATAGATAGATAGATAGATAGATAGATAGATAGATAGATAGATAGATAGATAGATAGATAGATAGATAGATAGATAGATGACAGATAGATAGATAGATAGATAGATAGATAGATAGATAGATAGATAGATAGATAGATAGATAGATAGATAGATAGATAGATAGATAGATAGATAGATAGACATAGTACTAGATTGACTGACAGAAAAATGTCCATAGATACAGAGATGGACAGACAGAAAATAGAAAGACAGACAGATCTCAGCACCTGTCTGTGGGCTGATGGTGGTGAAGTGACACTGTTCTCTGTCACTTCTGTCTGTGTATTGAGAGCTGTCCTGTTTCATGTTGTGATCAGTACAGCACAGAATGCAGCCTGATGTAGGTGACACAGTGGGAGTTAACAAAGAGAACAGCACCATCAATGCTGCCAGGACTCGCACTCAGAGTGAAGTGCAAAACAATCTGGGTGCCATCCTTAATGAAGGCAGGGGGTGGCCGGAACGCTGAGATGAAATGATGAGGATACAAAAGTGATGGACGTCATCTGCTCATGAAGTGTGTAATTATACCAGCAGCCTGCCTGTCTGCACTCCTGCAATTACTGCCATTGACAAAAACAATCATTTAGAGAAAAAGCGGAAAGACACTCACCTGTGAGTGAAGGATTTTTTTCGTGACCTGTTTCCTGCTGTTATATCTCCTTTGCCCTGTTTTCCTGTGTCCCCCACCTCCAGCAGACTTAGAGAGAACACTTTCTCATCATATATTATCTACTGCCCAAAGTAAAGAGCAGACAAATGTACTGTGTGTAAACATCCATAAAATACAGCAGCAAAAGGAAAAAAAATTGCAGAATTAAAAAAAAATGTAATTACTCTTCACTCGTGGACTCGTGGAAAAATCAAACATATTGATAAATCATAACAATTGCTTGATTCTCATCCCTCCACCCTTTTCTTTTCCACTATGAAACTAATATGGCTTTTTCACTCTAGAGCTTAAATGCATGGGTGCAAATTTGTCTGAGCTCAATGGAGCTCCCCGAAAAAAAAAAAGATACCATGACAAATTTTATTGTGTTGTTTTATGGCTGTTATGTGTTGTTGGAGTGAAAGCCGCTGTAAATAATACCATGGTGTGCAGTTATACAGGGATCACCTTACCATGTGTAAGACTTTACTGATTTTATCATCTCCTATTTGATATTTAATACCCACCCCCTCATAGCAGGACACTGGGATCCGGAGAGTCACTGCACTTGCATAACATCAATATTAATAAACATTCTCACAGTTTAGCAGTGTGTTTACTTTACATTTGGGATGCAAGTGAATTTGGCTTATGTATATTAATATGTATGGTTAATGTGCATTGTCTATGGTCAAAAGTAGCCTAAACAGTGTATTAAGCACAGCTCACAAAGAAGTCACTTTCAAACCAAGCTGTTGGACAGTGTTGAACTTTGCACAATCTGTGCTGGAAAATCTGTCGCCTTCACACAAAATTCCTGATGGTGTGAATTCCTGTTGAAATGTCTGGATTTCATCCATGAACAGATGCACAGATGTTTTCTTTTTGCAATCATTTACAGTGAATGATTTTAAAGATGGTCAAGTGTTTAGTTAGAGTTTGGAATGTAAGACTGATACGACTGAATGTGTGATTGGGAATCAGAGAACTGCTTTTACAACAGAAAGAGCAGCAAATCGCTTCACTCATAAATAAATAAATGCAAGCTCTTGATCTTGTTAATTGTGAGCACTTTCTAAGGGTAAATGAACAGATCCAATAAACGAATACATTCTGTAATGTTCAAGCCCATTTACATTAAGCAACAAAAAAAGCAAGGCACATAAAAAAGCTGTAATGAGTTTGAGTGTGATGAGTGCTTTGCCTAGTATTATGTGAATATAAAAGAAAGTGGTTGCAGTAAATGCTGATTGTTTTTCCGCTGAACTGGCATCTGCAGAAAAACATTAAAAGAAATAGGCTGGGGGTTGGTAAGATTTTTTCTTTAAGTTTTTGAAAAAAAGTTTAGCCAAAGCTACATTTATTAACAACATATGAGTCCATAATCCATAGTAATGCTTCCTCCAGTGAATAAGTCCATCCCCTGTTTTCCTCTTACATCAAAACACACTGATATATTTGTTTGGAGCTGTTTGGGACAGTTTTCATTTGTAAACAGTATACAAATATGCATATTTCTCTCTTGATTCACTTTCACTGGATAAAGCAAAATTATGGATAGAGTACATGTATTTTAGCAGGAAGGAATGGTTAAAATCACCTTAATGATAAATTCTTCTTACAAACACTGCTTTTCACTTCACAAGACTAATTGATGGACAGGAGTTGTGTTGTGGATTATTGTGATGTTTCTTTTCTTTTTCTTTTTTCCAGCTGTTTGGACACTGTTCTGACGGCACCCATTCACTGCAGAGGATCCAATGGTAAGCAAGTGATGCTTAGTTTCTCCAAACCTGTTGCTGTGAAGAAACAAACTCATCTACATCTTGGATGTCCATTTTCAGCAAATATTCATTTTTGGGTAAACTATTTCTACTTCCTTTGTAGAAACCATCATACATAGTTTAACCATGGTATTTGTACAACTGTGGTTATACAAATGATAATCAGTATGCCAAACATGTTAAAACATTGTATGCTATGGTCTGTGCTGCTTGCAACGCTTTTCTGTATTTGGTCGCATTGTGCTTCTTTACAGAGCGTTTCTGTATTTAGTTGTGTTACGAGTATTTGCAGCACGTTTTGGTATTTGGTTGCATTGCAAGTATTTGCAGCGTGTTTCTGTATTTGGATGTGCTGCGAGTATTTGGAGTGCATTTCTGTATTTGGTTGTGTTGTAAGTATTTGCAGCACATTGTTGTAATTGATTGTGTTATGAGTGTTTTGCAATGCATTTCTGTAATTGGTCTTGTGAGTATTTGGAGTATGTTTCTGTATTTGGTCATGTTGTGATTATTTGCAATGTGTTTCTGTATTTGGTGGTGTTGTGCTGCACGTATTTGCCACGGGTTTTGTATTTGGTGGTGTTGCAAGTGTCTTCAGTGCATTTTTGTATTTGGTGGTGTTGTGAGTATTTGCAGCCCATTTCTGTACTTGGTTGTATTGCGAATATTTGGAATGCGTTTCTGTATTTGGTTGTGTTAAGTATTTGTAGCACGTTTCTGTATTTGGTCGTGTTGTAAGTATTTGCAGCACATTTTTGTATTTGGTGGCACAGAGTATTTGCAGTGTGTTTCTGTATTTGGTTGTGTTGAGAGTATTTGCAGTGCGTTTTTGTATTTGGTTGTATTGAGAGTATTTGCAACGCATTTTTGTATTTGCTTGTGTTTTGAGTATTTTAGCGCATTTCTGTATTTGCTTGTATTGGAAGTATTTGCAGTATGTTTCTGTATTTGCTTGTGTTGAGAGTATTTGCACTGTGTTTCTGTTTTGTTGTAAGTATTTGCAGCGCGTTCCTCTATTTAGTTATATGGCGAATATTTGCAACTCATTTCTGTGTTTGGTTGTGTTGAGAGTATTTGCAGTGTGTTTTTGTATTTGGTTGTACTGAAAGTATTTGCAGTAAGTTTCTGTATTTGCTTGTGTTGAGAGTATTTGCACCGTGTTTCTGTTTTGTTGTAAGTATTTGCAACGCGTTCCTCTATTTAGTTGTGTGGTGAATATTTGCAACTTATTTCTGTGTTTGGTTGTGTTGTGAGTATTTGCAGTGTGTTTTTGTATTTGGTTTTGTTGCAAGTGTTTGCAGTGTGTTTCTGTATTTGGTGGTGTCTATGAGTATTTGCATCGCCTTTCTCTATTTGATTGTGTTCGGTTGTGCTGTGAGTAATTGCAACGTTTTTTTGTATTTGGTTGTGTTGCGAGTGTTTGCACAGCGTTTCTGTATTTGCTTGTGTTGTGAGTATTTCCACCATGTTTCGGTTGTGCTGTGAGTAATTGCAACACGTTTTTGTGTTTGGTTGTGTTGCAAGTGTTTGCAGTGTGTTTCTGTATTTGGTGGTGTCTATGAGTATTTGCAGCGCCTTTCTCTATTTGATCGTGTTGTGAGTATTTGCAGCATGTTTCTGTATTTGATCGTGTTGAGAGTATTTGTAGTGTGTTTCTGTATTTGCTTGTATTGTGAGTATTTCCACCAGGTTTCGGTTGTGTTGTGAGTAATTGCAATGCGTTTTTGTATTTGGTTGTGTTGCGAGTGTTTGCAGTAAGATTTTGTATTTGGTAGTGTTGCGAGTATTTGCAGTGCATTTTTGTATTTGCTTGTGCTGTAATTATTTGCAGTGTGTTTTTGTATTTGGCTGTGTTGAGAGTTGTAAATATTTGCAGCACGTTTCTCTATTTTATGGTGTTGTGAGTATTTGCAGCGCATTTTGTACTTTGTGGTGTTGTGAATATTTGCAGTGCGTTTCTGTATTTGCTTGTGTTGTGAGTATTTGCAGTGTGTTTCTACATTTAATCGTGTTGTGAGCATTTGCAGTGTGCTTTTGTATTTGGTTGTGTTGAGAGTATTTGCAGAGTGTTTTTGTATTTGGTTGTGTTCAGAGTTGTGAGTATTTTTCTGTATTTGGTGGTGTTGTGAATATTTGCAGTGCATTTCTGTATTTGCTTGTGTTGCAAGTATTTGCAGTGTGTTTCTATATTTGATCGTGTTGTGAGCATTTGCAGCTTGTTTCTGTATTTGCAGCATGTTTCTGCATCTCAGAGTATTTGCAGCGGATTTACTTATTTTGAGTATTTTGCTGCACATGTGTTGTCAAAAAAGACATTTTCTTCATTTGCCGGTGCTTTGTCTATTTGCATGTGTTCTCTTAAGTTGTAGCGTGATGAGCTGTTACTATTTTTGTAAAATTGTAAATGTCTTTACTGTCACTTTAGATCATTATAATGTATTTTTAATGAATAAAATAATTTATTTCCTTCAACAAAATCTTAGTGATCACAAACTTTCAGATGTTATTGTACATGTTACAACTTGATAGAGTAAATCAAACAATCCAGAACACTTCTGAAATCAGATTTCAAAGCAGGAAAACAGTGGAACAAAAGAAATGTGCCTGATTGCTTTTCAGTGCGCTTAGCATCTCTGCTTACATGACCTGTGTCAGCTGATCTTATCTGCGAGATACTTGATGCACTCAATAAGTGATATGTCGAGAACCAGTGAGAAATCGTGCCGTAAGACTCTAATGGCCCTGAGGGGGTGTAAATTTCAGCATGATGAAAAGAGGGTCTGGGCTTCTCATGAGCTGCTGAGGTTGTAGTTAGAATCTCTTTGTAGAAATTGAATGATTTGAGAAGAAGGGCAGTAGAGGTGACAAACCCCTCCCTTTAATCAGCAATTACCCATATTCCTCGTGGACGGGTCGAAGGTGACATATTCACCCATCCAACACAGGCCTTGAGCACACAAGCTGCACAATACCATCCACTTCTCCTGGGCCCATAAAGTTGGTCTGTTCAAACAGAGCTGTTTGCAGATTCGAGCCAGTTCCAGTAGTTCTCGCCACCCACTGAGCTCTCACAATAAGCAGAAGGTGTTGGGAGTCACAGGGCAGGAGGGAATGACGTAACCTGATCTGCTGTTCGCCAGCATGCAGGCAGATTGATTTCAGCCTGCAGATGGACAAAGTGCTCAATCAATGAAAGGCCTTCCATCCAGCTGGCCGCCGCTGACCCCTCACCCCCAGCAAGGACACTCTTCCTGGGGGCCATACGCCCCCTGCCTTTACCTTAACACTGCTTGGAGAAAGGACACACATACACATGCAAACTTATTAGCATAGCCATAGGCTATCCCTCAGTTAGCAACAAAACAACCCCATTTTCTGGTTCAGCCAAAGTTCTGCTTAACTTATTTCAGATCTGCTATGAAATCTGTATCCCTGATGGAATGGAAGTAATCTTAGTATTGCTCAAAATGCTGCTCTGGAGGTGCATCGCTGCACTCTCAGATAAAGATACACAATTTGTCTCCTCCAACTTCAACATTTTTAGTATTCAAGACTCAAAAGGTTTCGTAAACTGAAATATATAGAGAGAGAGTATAGCTGCTTTTTATAATACCATGTTCTATTTCCAAAGTAGAGAGATATGAAAGGGAGAAACTGGATGATGGCAGTAAGTGACAGTTCTAGATTTACCTGTCCCTCTCTAGTCAGCCGGAACTGATGAGCAAATCTAATCAGGGACAGTGAAATGGGCCACTGTGGTGAACTGATTCATGCTGCAGAGAGCCTGGACATTTACAGGCATATTTAGATGCACCTTTAGCCCCTGCAATCCATTAAACCACAGTCTATGACTCATAGCTTTGGAGTGATTTTAGATTTATCTTGCATTCAGAATAGATAAACGTAGATTCATCAAGCATCAGCATCAAGGTAGAAGTTTTGAAGATAGTGGTTAATAATAATACCCATAATGGATATCATCACCATGCAGTGCTGTTTTCCACTACAGTTTCTGACATCTGCCTTATTTAGCGTAGTGTTCATCAATCAGCGATGTAGCATACTTGATAAGTGCTGGGAGTATGATGAAGATTTGCCTTTGAACTGCTTTATGAATAAAATACAGAAACAATAAAGCCCCAAAAGGGATAACTTCATTATGCCAAACACACATTTTTTGGCAGTTCTGTTTTTCAAGCGTCAGGCCAGTTTCTCTGAAATAAAGCTGCAATCCACCAAAAACTACATCATTTATTACCCTTAATAATGGCCATAGATCCCAGAGCCTATTGGAAACATTCACGTCAACTGCAATCTCAGCACTAAACCCTCTCCTTCCCCCATGTATAGCAATTTTCCACACATTATTTTTCTTTCTTTCCCTGCACTTCTTCTAAAAAACTAAAATACAGATAAAAAATGATGTGTAGTCAAGCTTGCAACAGCATTACCCGAAGGACTTGGCTGAGCTCCAGAGACAATTCTGTTGAATTCAAGTGCACAGAGAGAGACTAGATGCAGGGAGAGAAGTTGGAGATGGAGATGGAACTACACAGATATTGCTCTCCAGTGCTGATAATGCTGCAGTTTCTAATATGGAAGTAAATGGAATTAAAATTGTTACTTTGCATTTGAATCTCTGTGGGTTGTGATCTATATATTGATATGTGATCAGACGCTCTGTGGACTCTCAGAAGCATTTGGAGGAGCTTTAGGTATGTGCTCAAGGAGGTGCTGTTGGCTGCCAAGGCTGCCAGTCGGGCCAGTGCATTCACTCAGACCCATCAGCTCTGTGCCAGCAGCATTTGGCAAGAACTCACAGTCTGCTTGCACAGAGTCCAAACTGAACCCCTCTTTCTGCTTTAGATAACTGATTCAGCTCTCCAGGCGCTGCACTCTGAAGAAAGAGGGAATTTAAATTTTAGTTGCAGATCTCTCATTTATGTTTCAATAGTCCACTTATTCTAGGAATACAACTTCAGTTTCACCCAGTTACTCAAGTTATTGTAAATTAAAAATATATTATTATTATTAATATTATTAGGGGCCATGGATTAGGATATCAGTTCTGCCAGGATTGGCTGAACCAAGTGTCGACCATTTAGAAATTTGTCATAAATTGCAATATCTTTTAAACCATTTGACATATCTGCACAAAAATTGGTAGGGATCATCGACACCATGTCCCGGAGGTACCTGAGAAGCTTGAACACAGCGCCACCTAGTGTTCCAGAGATATAATGATTTTTGCAAAAACGCTTATATCTTTTGAAATCATTGTCCAAATTTTGTTATTTTTCTATCCTTTCATTCCCTGGAATGGAACAATATCTCATTTGTCATTTTATCATGTTATGAATGTGCCAGTCCGCCATACTGAGGTTAATAAAAACAGTTTTTTTTTCGGTACTCCTCCTACAAATTTTGTCCAATTTTGTCCAAAATTGTGCCTGTGTTTGTTGACATGCTAGTTGGCTTAGCATGCTAAAAACACTAAAACTTCTACTTAGCAGCCTGCTGAACGTGCATGAGCATCTATCTCAATGAGTTCCACCACAGATCCCACATGCTTCATGTCGTGGGTTCAAAACTCAGTGTGACACATGCCCAGACTACAAGAGGTGCTGTGGTAAGAAATGATGTAGAAGTTGTTTCTGTTGTAGGCACTCTGCTTTTCCAAGTATGATCTCATCTGAAGATATTAAATGCAGCTTGCAGTGCATTTATGTACAAATTATTACTTTGAATTGATTCTTAGCTAAACTCCAGAACTTCAGCAGCAGCAAGATGGGTGACAGGCACTTGGCCTGGAGATTGTGGGTTGGAATCCTGTTTGGTGCAACTTTATTAAACTTACTTAAATATGTGGGTAGGTGATGTACTAATCATTCTTACTTTTGAATTAGAAATAAGTATATTTTTGGTTCATTGTATTTATTTTTACTGAGCTGTTGTTCATTTTGAGTTCATTCTCACTTGAACTACTGAAATTCAGCAGCTAGGTGAACACGTCTCAGTGGTGTATGGTGATAATCAACAAATACTTGATTTGAAAAGTTGGGTGTTTGAATCCCATGTGGTGTAATGTTCAAGTTGTTATTATTATGCCAAGTGTGTTCGATAGTTTTTTTTTTTGCTCAGCATTGTTCTAATTTCTAAATTAGTACAATGCTTTTTGCAATAAAGCAATAAACCCTGTAGATAAGCAGTTTGCAAAATAGATAGAAGGATGGATTAATAAACAATACTTTATAAAAGCTATGAAAAAAACTTTATATATATATATATATATAATATTCTATATAATATACATCTATTATATATATATATGTGTGTGTGTATATATATATATATATATATATATATATATTTTTTTTTTTTTTTTTTTTTTTTTTAAAGAAAGTTCTTCTGCTCACCAAGGCTGCATTTCTTCGATTAAAAATACAGCAAAAAAATTCTAATGCTGATTTTGCTCAAATAAATAAATAAATAAATAAATAAACAAAACCATTTTATTATAATTAGCATTAAAAACAGCTGTGCTGCTTTATAGTTTTGTATAAACTATGATGCATTTTTTCCCTTTAGGATTCTTGGATGAATAGAACAGAATTTATTTGAAATAGATGTTAGTAACAGAAATGCAGACCTGCATAAAAATAAATATAAAATAAAACCGATAACCCCCTGAGGCTGATATTTTCTGAAGGTTAAGAACCTTATTTCAACTCTTGTTACAAGATAAAACCTCATCTCTGAATCAGCAATACAGCGAGAAATGTTTAGCGTGCTTGAAACTGATTTGAGTTTAAACATTGTGAGCTCAACTGTACAGACGCCCCTTAGGGTCAGTGAAGATGGAGTGTGAACGTTGTATGTTACTCATTCATTACCAAGCGGAAAGTCTGTGCGCTTAATACGAGCTGACAACTGAGTCATATTGTGTGTGCGTAAGTGTGTGTATGTTCACCATAGTCCATTTAGACAGCAGGTGAACTTGATCACCCTTTAATCCCATAAGCATTATAATAGCCTGTAAGAATGGAGGCGAAAATACAAGATTGCTATGGTCATTTGAGACCAAGAAGGTCCTGTCCGTAACCATTTTGACTTGCCAGCACTGGAAAAAAAATGTTTTGTGTCTTCAAAATGGTGTAGTTACAGTTTCCACCAGCAGGGGTGCACTTGTGTGAGACAATGTGAAGTATTGTTTCATATTACAATATGAAGGATCAGATACACATCTGAGTATATCATTACGCGTGCTGAGTGAAGTTAATGTGCTTTCCTGCAATCAGGAGCATTCAGGAAGTCTTGAGAGGTGCAGGAAAACTGAGCACAGGAAGTGAGTGATTGATGAAGTGTGTGGTTTAACATAGAGAGAGTTTAATAAACACTCATTCACTGCAGCACACTTCCTGCGCTTCACAGGACCGTGTGGGCCGCTCCGAATAGACAGGAAAGCTGAGTGGACAACTTTTGAAGCTTTATCACCCATGTCAGAGAGAAGTGCCTAAGTAAGACGAAGCTAAAGCAATCGCTCTCCTCTCTGAAGATCAGATTGGATGGAGCGCCTTTGGTGTAATGGAATGACACTGAGTCAGTGAAATCTCAGAAAGATCAGCGTGCTTTCCCAGCTCATGGTGGTCTGTAGATCACAGGCACTTGTGTAGCTCAGCAAAGACAGGTGCTGCTAGCAATAGCTCAGACTCTGCATCTGCTGCTGACAGGGAAACTCTTCTGCTCGGCAGTAAACTTGCAGCAGGTTCGGAGGCCGACAGATTCATTCCGCTCCACTAGCGGGATACGAATAGAGCAGGAAGTCGAAATCCTAGATCACAAAATTACCCGAGTAGAATCTGAACTGTGAACTCAACGGTGCTGACAGACAGAGGATTCGATGACAAATGGAGGGGTAACAAAGTCATAGTGAGTGACATGAATGGAATGGTTAAGGTAGTGGTGTGTTTAACCATTTGCTAACTAAAGCATAAAGCAACAGATTTTGATCTTAAAAGAAAAGGTTTTTAATTTTTTAGACATGCGCTTTGTACCAAAGACCATGGTATGAGATTTCTATTAAAGGATTAGTTCACTTCCAGAATAAAAAATTACAGGTAATTTACTCACCCCCTTTGTCATCCAAGATGTTCATGTCTTTCTTCAGTTGTAAAGGAATTATTTCTCTCCATATAGTGGACTTCTATGGTGCCCAAAAATACAGTTTAAATGCAGCTTCAAAGGGCTCTAAATGATCCCAGTCGAGGAAGAAGGGTTTATCTAGTGAAACAATTGGTTATTTTCTATAATATATTGACAATTTATATACTTTTTAACCTCAAATGTTCATTTTGTCTAGCTCTGCATGAACTATATTCCAGTTCAAGACACACTCTTAAAAAATAAAGGTGCTTTACGATGCCATAAAAGAACCTTTTTTGTCTAAATGTCTAAAAGAACCTTTAACATCTGAAGAACCTTTTTGTTTCATAAAAGGTTCTTTGTGGCAAAAGAAGGTTTTTCAGATTATAAAAAGGTAAGAAAGAGATGGTTCTTTAAAGAACCTTTGACTGAATGGTTCTTTGTGGGACCAAAAATGGTTCTTCTGTGGCATCGCTGTGAAGAACCTTTCAGAGCACCTTTATTTTTAAGAGTGCAGTTAGGGTATGTCGAAAAACTCCCATCTCATTTTCTCCTCCGACTTCATAATCGTCCTACATCGCTGCAGAAGTACTGACCCAGTGTTTACAAAGTGAACGTGCAAAGAAGATCAAACGCCCTTTCCAAAAAAAAAAGGTAAAACAGCGATGTAGGGCGATTTTAAAGTTAGAGAAAAAAATGATAAAATGATTGTCATACCCTTAATTTCATGAACCGGAATACACTGAGTTCACACAGAGCTAGACAAGACAAGCATTTGAGGTTAAAAAGGTATATAAATTGTTATTTTTTTTATAAAATAACCCATTGTTTTGCTAGATAAGACCCTTCTTCCTCGGCTGGGATCATTTAGAGCCCTTTGAAGCTGCATTTAAACTGCATTTTTGAAGTTCAAACTCGGGGGGCACCATAGAAGTCCACTATATGGAGAGAAATTCTGAAATGTTTTCCTCAAAAAACATATTTTCTTTACGACTGAAGAAAGAAAGACATGAACATCTTGGATGACATGGGGGTGTGTAAATTTTCTGTAAGTTTTTGTTCTGGAAGTGAACTTCTCCTTTAAGTAGTGCATTATTAGAATGGAGACAGTCCTGTAAAGCATTAAAATCTGATTGGAGCATATTTCGAATTTGAGTTAAAGGAGACCTATTATGCCCTTTTTACAACATGTAATATAAGTCTCAGGTGTCAGAATGTGTCTGTGAAGTTTCAGCTCAAAATACCCCTCAGATCATTTATTATATCATTTTGAGTGAAGCCAGAAACACACTATTTTCATGCATGTCTCTTTATATGCAAATGAGCTGCTGCTCCCCGCCACCTTTTCCAGAATAGAGCTGTGCCTTCACAGCTCGTAACTCAGATACTAAAAATCACCTGTTTGGTTTTGATTATAATGTCTATCAAAAGAAATAAAGTGTTTTAAAGCCATTTCAGTTTAAACTTCTGATATAGGGTTTTCTAAGCGCACACATCCAAATTACGTGCAGAGAAAGCGGCTGTCACGCAGCATGCAAGTACTGAATCAAGTTCTCTTTCATGTCATATTGCACTTAAACTGTCAAATACACTCAAGTCTATTATAAAAAAACACACAGGAGTTACAAAAACAGTCGGTTACGTCTGTGAAGGAAAACAGCTGGGACAGAAATCGTGTGGCAGTAGCGTAATATACAGTAAATAAATCATTAATCCACTGCCCTCTTGTCTCCTCTGAGGCTGGGACTCTAAATAATGTTCTGTGCTCATCTGTGCAGCCAACAACAGAACAGTTAGCAACTTTTGCCATGGCATTAGAACTGGTAAATAGAATGGCGGCGCCGGGGGTGAAAACGTGCAGATTAAGGGGTGGTAATATTATAATAAGATCCCCTTCCTATGCCACGGAGGGAACGAAATCTGAGTGGCTTGTTTTTTCATATACTTGCAGAGAAAGTTACTGGGTTGGTCATTTTCAAGTTTTCTGGATTGGTAGATGCACCAGAGACCCATTAAAGCACTTAAACATGAAAAAAGTCAGATTTTCATGATATGTCCCCTTTAAGTAGGGATTTAAAATATAAATGTATCTTCTGCATAAAGATGAACAGAAGAGTGTGAAAGAACTAAGGGAAGAATATCAATAAAAATAGAAAAAAGAAGAGGATCCAATATTGAGCCCTGTGGTACATCTCTTTCTTGAGTAAATAAATCAGATTGTTTCCCTTGGAAAACCACATAAGGCTCAAGTCAAATATAGACAATTGAATGTAATTAGGTGTCTCTTAACTACAGGAATGTTTATACGGTTTGTTTTTCTTTTTGTTATATGAAGGTCACATTTAAACGGCCTTGTAAACTTTTTATTATGCCCTCGTCATTTATTTGTGATATTTTCCAATGACTTTTATGCATAAGGTTATTTTTAGCTTCGTACAGAAAAAAAAAAAATGAAAACACGTTATAAAAATGTATTTACAATTGCTTTTTTGTTTGAATATATTTTAAAATGTAATTTATTCCTGTGATGGAATAAATTAGCATCATCACTTCCGTCTTCAGTGTCACAAAATCCTTCAGAAATCATTTTAATATGCTGATTTGCTGGTCAATAAAGATCTCTGATAGAAAATTTAAATAAAAAGCATTTATTTGAATAATAAATCTTTTATAACATTTGAATGTTTTTTTTTTTAATTCTGCCACTGTTGATCAATTTCATGCAACTTTGCTGAATAAAAGTATTTCTTTCTTTCTTTAAGTAATATTCATAATAATAAAAAAGTCTTACTGACCCCAAATTGAATGATCTTTCAATGTGATGTTTCCATCACAACCAACTATTTTAAGTTTTATGAAAATTGTATTTGGTTACCAATGAGACAGCATGCTCAGTAAAGATCTTAAGATGAAATTTTATATTTGTGATATACAACTGATATTTACTTAATCTAGATAAATGTTTTTTTTTTTTTTTTCACTTGCATATGCATCATCTACAATCAAGCTCTAATTAGTCAAATAATGCTAAAAGATCAAAAATATTATTTCATTTTGTTTATTTTGTGGATACATAAAAATCTTGCCACAGCAAGACAAAGTTGGACATTTTACTCCAGAAAGTCATTTCCATCGCCAGTATTTCCACCACAGTCAGTGTTGATTTGTTTATGATGGTGAATAGAGAGAGAGAAAAAAAAAAACTTTTTTTCTGTGATCATATATTTCAACTGTTAATAGACAAATTAAATAAACATATAAGGCCATTCACACAAAACGCAAGGTCTAAAGATGAGTTTTTTTAAAAGTTGAACTACTTTTAACTTGAGCTCAGCATTTTTAGATAGCTGTGTTTCGTGCAAGACATTGCAAAATGCTTGAATGCAATGGTCACTAGCATCTAGTGCTTATTTACAAAAAAAAACTAATAAAAAAGTAGAGCAGTGTAATAAAAAAGCACTCTGTGTCAATGGCCCCTATAACAGTGCCAAAAGTGTATTTTAAGGGAGTTTATTTTCTAAAAGTCCATAGCACTGATATTAAAGAAACCATTTTTTCCTTTTTTTTTTTCAGGGTCATAAATGTATTAAAAAATCATGTCCAGATTTGAGTCATGCATGGCTAAGCACTGTCACAGAGATCCAGCTTCAGAACAGGATGTCGCGTCTTTAACGAGCTCATTACAGCCAGTGATCTGAATGACGACCATATGCTAAGCTCATTTAACCAGTGACATTAACTACCTTTATCCTTCGTGTCAGCCAGAAAACAGGCCACGCTAAACATTCTCGCACAGCCAATGGGCTGCTGCTGATGTGTTGCATTGTGGCAGCGTGTGCAGAAGCAGCAGAAGCGTTCATAATTACTTCAGGAGTTAATTAATTTACATAAGGGCAAGTCTAGTGGGCGGAGGTGGCGCTCAGCCTGTCACGGCACTGAGACGAATGCTAGCGACTGGTAATGAGCTCTCTGCTATGGAGAGATAAGCCGGTTACAATTCCCCCAATTAAACACTGGAAGAGACACACTCAAATGCACGGAGGGTCCGGGCTGTCGCTCTAACACCTCGTGTGCGATCTCACAGGCTGCTGGTGTCCTTTGCACCCTTCTGAGGGGAGTACGGAGCACATGGGCCACTGTTAGCAGCAGACCCGCGTGTCCCTGATCCCCTCATTAACTGTGCTAGCATGCACCTTATAGGCACAGATTCAAAACGGACTGTAGCATTAGCCTGTTGGTGGCGGTGGATGCGCTCTGTCATAGCTGATGATGTCACAGCCAAGTGGGTATTTATAGTCATGACTTGGAGAAACTAGAAAGTCAAGCAGCGTCATTAGGATGAGTCACTGGCTGAAGAGACGGCACGTGTCAGTGGACACAAAGAATGTGTAGAATGAATTTAATGAGTTTTTAAAAAGATAAACTGCTGCTTTGAGTTTACTGGTGGATTAGGTTTTACCCAGAACACTAATTTGGTAAATGCTGGAATTTAAATATGGAAATAAGATCTTCAATTAGTAGTTTCAAATTTTACTCCTAAAAATCCTTTTAGAGAATTAAAGGTCACAGATGAGACATATTATAGACAGATTTTTGTTTGTTTGCAATGACACTGGAATGACATTGTTGCCAACATTTTGCATTTTAATAACTTTAGAGCTGTGTGAATGTTTACAAATCATTTTAGGTTAATAGAATATTGAATTCAGTTTGTTTTGTCAATGACATTAATTAGATATGTTCAAAGTGATCTACTGCATTTACAGTGCCTTGCGAAAGTATTCATACCCCTACTTTTTTTTCACATTTTGTTGTGTTGCACCATCAGTCTACACTCCATATAACATAATGACAAAGCACAAAACAGGTTTGTAACAACTTTGTAAATTTATTAGAAATAAAAAAAAAACTGAAATTATTTAATTGCATAAGTATTCATACTTATTTCTTGGACACTTGAAAATGAGCTCAGGAGTATTTATATCGCTTGTAGATGTTACTACACTTAGAGTGGAGTTAACCTGTGGCAAATTCTTATGAATGATTATGATTTGGAAACACACACACATCTTAACAAAAGGTCTAACAGCTGAAAATGCATTTCAGAGCAAAAACCAAGCCCTGAAGTCAAAAGAACAGCCTGTAGAGCTCAGAGACAGGATTGTGTTTAGGCACAGATCTGGGGAAGAGTTTAGAAAAAAAAAGTGCTGCACTGAAGGTTCACAGAAGCATGTAGCCTCCATTATCCATAATGGAAGAAGTTTGGAATAACTAGGACTCTTCCTAGAGCTGGCCTCCTGGCCAAAGTGAGCAACTGATGGAGAAGGGGCTTGGTTATACTGGTGACCAAGAAGCTGACAAACATCACTGCAACACTCCAGTGATCTGGGCTTTATGGCGGTGTGGCCAGACTCAATCCTCTCCTCAGTGAAGACACATGAAAACTCACTTGGAATTTGCAACAACGCACATAAAGGACCCTCAGATTGTGAGAAACAAGATTCTCTGGTCTTATGAACCTCAATTCTAAACATCATGTTTGGAGGAACCCAGGCACTGCTCATCACCTGTACAGTACCATCCCAAAAGTAAAGTGTGGTGGTAGCAGCCTCATGCTATGAGGCTTTTTTTCAGCAGCAGGGACTGAGGGACTCGTCAGAGGAGAAGGAATGCACCACAATATTGAGATAGCCTTAATTCAAATCCAGTCCAGAGCATTCAGAACCTCAGACTGGGCAGAAGTTTCACGTTCCAACAGGACAATGAGCCTATAAACACAGCAAGAGTAGCTTATTGACAACTCTGTGAATGTCCTTGAGTGGCCCAGTCACAGCCTGTGCATAAACCCAATCAAACATTTTTGGAGAAACCTGAAAATGTCTGCCAGCCCCCTACCAAGCTGACAGAGCTTGAGAGGTGAAGAGGTGACGAGAAGAATGGCAGATAATTGCCAAATGCAGATGTACAAAACTTGACGCATCATACTCAAAAAGACTTGTAAAGGTGCTTTAACTAAGTACCAAGTTAAGGGTATGAATACTTATGCAATGTACTTATTTCAGTGTTTTATTTTTAATACATCTGTTGTAATACAAGTTGTTACAAACCTGCTTTGTGCTTTGTCATTATGGCATATGAAGTGTAGATTTATGTGGGGAAAAAAGTCATTTAAAGCAGTTTGACTTTATAGCAATTTTATTCTGTTCTGTGTTCAAAAATCCAGTGGCATATCAACACGTTTTGAAAGTTTCTGTCACTTTACTCAAGATTAAACTTTAAAATGTTAAAATAAATTCAAATTCTGCCAACTGCAGTTATTGTCACTGTGCCGTTATAAAGGTTAGGGGCTCAAAAATATCTGTGTAATTTAATTTTTTTATGCCATGCCAGCACCAAAGACTACCCATGGAAAGAACAAAATGTTGCAGTAAAATGTTACAATACCAATATATTTATAATATAATTATAATGTACTTTATAAGGATTCATAAAGTTTTTCACATTCCTAAATTTTCTGTTCACACCACTATTCAAATGTTAGAGACTAGTTTTTTAATTAATACTTGAGCAAGGATACATCAAGATTTCCATTTCAAATAAATGCTTTTGAACTTTTCTATTCTATTAAAAAACCCTACCAACCCAAACTTCTTGAACAGCAGTTTATGTAAATAATTGTATGTCAAACTCTAGAGAAGGCTTATTTGAGGGCTTTTTTCTCAGAAGAAACATCTGAGAGGGAAATTCTCCTTTGGGTAGGATTCAGCACAGCACAGCTCTTCTGAAACTAGAAGAGGCTCATTTGAGATTACTTCTGCCATTTTCTCAAGAGGCCCATCTAAGCAGGAGACTTTTCTCCCCGTTTAATCAATTTCTGCCGAGGAGAAACAACTGAGATCTCATTTGAGCTTTTTCTCTCCAATAAGTAGGACTTTTATTATTCATCTTTTCTGGCTATTGTATCATGTTCCCAGTTGCAGCACTGGATTAAAGAGTACTTTTAACCCAGACAAGTGCTGGATTTGCTGTCTAGCCGCTCGGTGGGACACATTCACATGTGGACACACAGCTGCAGCAGTGCTGATATAGCTGGCCTCCACTCTGCATGTGATTCAGTGCCATGGTGAAAATGTTAAGGCTGATTAAACCGTCTAGATTATGTTTCACTGTCACGATGCGTGAAACACAACTCTTCAACCGCACACAGCTTATGTTTTCATAACTATATTGCAGACATGTTCGAATCCCAAAGGGGTTTTGGATGATATGAATCATTTACTTGAAATTCAACAGGTTACATGGTTAGTCCTTCCATGCGACAGCTTGTAATTTAGATAAAACTGCACTGGGAGGTTCATGGACATCCACAATGATGCCTTGGGATGGTCATTTGTACATTTGGCATCAAACAGATCGCATTTCATTGATTTTGGAAAGTCTGTGAATTAACCTTCAAGTCACTGCAATATGTTATGCCAAAATAACTTTATAGATTCAACATGTGTGTGTGGGAGGAGCCTCTTCACTTTTGTCTACATCAGTCTAGGCCCCTTAACTTAGCACTTGGTTTGAAAATATAGACGGAGAGACACATAAATGGAACTTTGCTGGCAGTGTGTTACACAGCACACCTGCTGCCTGTTGGACCTTGTCACCATTGCCATAAATTAACTATTGTGTTTTCCCGTTTCCATGATTGCTCGCATGAGGCATTCTGGAGGCTCGGTAGCCTATAAGGAAACACAGCTGGCCTATGTCTGATTTGCACCTGGTTTCATTAAACCGGCATTCTGACATGAGTATGATATGATGTCACATAGATATTCTATTTTTAATTAAGCAACTGTCTTAATTTAATTAAGACCCTTCTTCCTCAGCTGGAATTGTTTACAACTGCATTTGAGATCGTTTGCAGACGCAGTTAAACTGCATTTTGGAAGTTCAAAATCGGGGCACCATATCAGTCCATTATATGGAGAAAAATCCTGAAATTAGGGGTGGAGCCGAACCCGAATACGGTATTCGGAAAGGCACAAATAGCGTGTTTTTTACAAATACTTATTTCGAACAAATACTTAAAAAAATATTTGTATTCGGGAACAAGAAAAACTTTATATCAAAAAGCTGCGTTTCCTCATGAGACCGCAGTGCATGCCCACATGAGTGAGTGGGTGACATTCAGGAGTCGGAGGGGTTGGGGGGCAGGGCATATGCTCCCAAAATTTAATCTGCGCGACCGCAAAATATATTTGGAAGCATTTGTGCGAGTGCGAGAAATCGTTGCGGTGCGACTTGTTTTTATTTCTTTACAAAACTTTCGCTAGCCTAACTACTGCCCAGACTGCTGTGAGCTGATACAGTGACAGTTTCGCCGTTTTCTCCAACATTACATAACTAACTAAACTTGATCTTTACATTCTTAACAGATTTTAGATATTAGCCGTCAATCACTCCCTGTCACTGACACTGCGCTCCGCTGAAACTCGGAACCGGCCGTTTTTTTCTCTCTCTCTTAACCAACCTCTGTTCCAGATTTGTACAAACTACATTGCAATTAGGGGTGTGTGATATGACGATTTTTGATTGTGGACAATTAAAATGTCTCCACAATCTGCTTTTGAAGAAATATACTATATTTTGTGCTACAGCGCACATTCTGGCATACATTCACATCAAATGATAACTCCACTCACGCAGGGGCGTAATTTCCACTGGGGACACACTTTTCAAAATCCCGTTTGTGTCCCACCACTTGAATAGTTTTGTTAAATTAATGTCTTGTATTGTGGAATGCACGCTCAGCACCGCAGAGAGTTTCGCGCCATCGTTAAAACTAAACCGAAAGTAAAACGCGCGCGCGCATTCAAAAGCAATTTTAATACCCCACGTTTAGAGAACGACTCCCCAGTTCACCTTAGCATAGCTTCCCGTCACCCATTAACTTAGTTGGAACTCCTCACATGGATTTGGGCAACCAAATAGAAAAGAGTGCGGCTGCTGCTGAGATCTCTTGGTCCTCCACCAGCCAAAAAAAGTGTGTAGAAGTGTAACGCAAAAAAAATGGATTTTTACGCCTATTTTGAATTTTACTCGAATACAAATACAAATACAAATACTTTTCTCCCCTCAACAAATACAAATACAGATACAAATACCGGCTGCTTTGCACACCCCTACCTGAAATGTTTCCCTCAAAAAACATAATTTCTTTATGGCTGAAGAAAGAAAGACATGAACATCTTGGATGACAAGGGGTGAGTAAATTATCTGTCAATTTTTGTTCTGGAAGTGGACTTCTTCTTTAATATAACGTAAATGATGTCTCTTACTTAAATATGTAGTAGAAACCCCATGAAAGAGTTACGTTATTTAAAAATCCACATAGTTTTATACATATTTTAAATTATATGGGCGCCATTATTTCAATGATGTCACTCAGAATGGTTACACTCTGTGAGCTACTGGTGCTACCTCTTGCTATTTTTACCACAACACAACTCGGAAAATAAAATACTGATACAATGCCACATTGTGTGACTTTTGGGTGCAATTTTCAGTCTAAGGGCAACAAGAGAAGCAATGTAAGTCTTCACTGCTTTTCCTAGTGATAAGAAGAGGAGAAAAGAATGGGAAGATGCCTGTGGATGAATAAAACTTCCTAAAGACCCACGTCTTTGTTCTCTCCACTTTAGCTCTGATGCCTTTGAGGCTTTTAGTAGAGCACAGCTACTGAAAGAGCTTACAAACGGCAGAGACAAGAAACTCTAGATGCCATCCTGGCAGGATGTAAACATGCCAACGCTTGTCATAACACCACAGCCATTGAAGCAGTTTCTCAGCATGGATTTTACTCAATATCTGGGGGCATTTAGACTCTTTGTGGGAAAAAAAAAATCGATGGTGCGCCATTTGGTTTAAGCCTACGCTTTTCCATCGCCACCTATAAGCTCTTTCAGTAGCTGTGGTCATTGTAGCAGTACTTTATTTTCCGAGTTGTGTTGTGGTAAAAATAGTCAAATGTAGTGCCAGTAGCTCATTTCATGTCATTGAAATAATGGCGCCCCCCATAGTCCAAAATATGTATGAAACCATGTGAATTAAATAAAAAAAAAACATAAATCTTTTATGGATTTTCTACTACAAATGTCAGTAAGAGACATAATTTACATTACATTAAGCCATATAAGTCTTACTCCCCAGGGTTTCTTTTAAGACAGTTGCTTGTTTTGTACCTGAATTTGTGAATCAGAAAATCATTAAATCAGTATTTACGAAGCTGAATGAATCGAACAATTCAGTTACAGTCATTTGTTGTCACTTACAGGCGTATAGAAGGCCAAATGTTTTGTTAAATCATAATTATGATATAAAAGACTAATTATTAAGATTTAGTGTAAATATTTTGGCTCTTGTCACGTTGGTTTTTGGGTTTTGTTCCTTGTTTAGGTTTTCTTGACATTTATTTTGATATTTAGCCATGTTTCTTGTGCCTGTCATGTGATTCTCTTTATCCTTTTCTATCCCTCCTTGCATTCAGCCCTGACAAAACGTTGCAAACCATTTTTTTAAATGGAAATATTGGTGCGTTGAATACCATGTTCTGATGACGCAAGAGTTGCAACTATGGCAGCTGAGAAAGCCATTCTTTGTGTTCTTTTTAAAGAATTTTTGGAGCCTGATGAAATCGGTATAAATACATGTTTAATACTGCAAAAGACGCTCAATGTTACAGTCACTGCCCTTGCCATCCAGAATAAAAGAGAACATCCCAATCGAGTGAAGGGATTTGTGGAAACTGTGGTTCCTAATTACTGTGATCCAACATTTGCCTTGCATTTCAGGATGAAAAGACAACCATTTCAGGTGAAGGATAATGCACTTACCTCCGAGGCTATGTTATGATCTATATGACCTTATTATTTTTATTGTGAGTCAATAAACTGCACATGGGTTCTTCACAACTTGCCTTCAGTGGACTGATCATTACAACTTTTTATCTATCAGTTATAACATAGTTTTTTAACATTTATGTCATAATTATGATTTACCAAAGCATGATTATTTTTTCTTATGGGCAGAAATAAACTTTCATAATGGGGTAACCTGCAAAAAGTCTCCACCACTAATACACAGCTGCTGTATAATCAACAACTAATTATAAATGACACATTAATACAAAATATAAAAATGTGCTGTCTACTCCCACCTTACAAATTCCAAACTTGCAGCTTTGAAGTTTGTGTTTTTATATTGAGCAGAGATACATCCTCTATTGGTCAAACAATTTAAATGTGCAGGTCACAATTCACCAAACTTGACCACAAACCTTCACAACTTCTTCACGTGTTCTTGCGTTCTGCTCTCCCTCGTATGAATGGAAGTGAATGGAGCATGAGGCCAGAATGTGACCACCACACTCTGTTACTCAACATCTACACCGTGCTCCATTTTCTAGCACTGTCACTTCACATCTCAATTCCTGGACATTTTTATCCCATTCAACACCTTTTTTCTGCAGTTATTTTGATGTATAAAAGCTTGAGGCACATAATGTGCATCTGTCCTCACTTTCTTCCCAATGTGTTATGACAAAGTTCAAATCAATTTCCGGTCTATAGCATCCTAATCCAACATGCGCTCTTTTATATTCCTCACAAAGAACGTCACAACAACGCTTTTCAATACACACACACACACACAAACTATCAGACACAGCCCTGATAAATTAGTGTTAGCTGACTGGTACAGAAAAACACTGGATGACAAGTTCAGTCACCTTAGTTTACCTCTACAAGAGGACAATTTTATTGTTTGGAAGTCTCTCTTTCATAGCACAGGAGACGTAATGAAGTTCTTACATATAATAACTTTATCTCAAATGATTCTCCTAATATTAAGAAAATAAAATTCTTTAAGAAACAAAACTAAACACAAAAAAGTCAACTGTTGACATATCAAGTAGCATTACAGTACAATTAATGCAAACAGCATGCTGAGTTATGTTATTATGCCAGTATTTAATAAGAAATGTGAGTTTATACTGAGAAATTGACTTTTGATTGCAAAATTTTATGTCTGAGCATAGTTTGTATAGGAGATATGACATTAAAGTATACCATGATTGCTTGTCAGTACATTTGGGTGTATACTTTAACCATTTTTCAAAGAAAATAGAAGTAATTATGAAATTACATTTAAAAATGTATTTAAATACAGTGCTGGGGGAAGTTACTTGTAAAATTTAACTAATTGCATTACTTTTTATGGAAAAACGTAATGTATTACATTATTTTAGTGTTACTTTTTGTCATCTGAGCTGAGTTTGCTTATTTGTTTTTAATACCAAAACCCCCAAAAGTTATATTTTTAGCAACTGTAAAGACTATTTCACATGACAGTGAAATTATTAAGCCTCCGGATGAAGGAATTAACTCTGTACTTCACTCCAAATTTCTCTTAACACATGAACAGGAGAGGTATCAGATATTTTCGTGTAAATTTAAAAGTAATGCATTACTAGTTACTTGAAAAAGTAATCTGATTAAATAAACTGTGTTACTTTTAATGTGTTAGCTCCAACACTTCACAACCTTCTTAAGGGAAAAGGGTACTCATGTTCAGCTAATTGCAGTTAATATAAACTTAAACTACAATACATTTTCATTTAATTGCAATTAACATTACATTTAGTTCACACTCAAGTATATACTTTTAAAGTATATTATTTCTGTAATAATACTTTTTTAGAAGTTAGAAGTTAGAAATTTCTTGATAATTTACTCACCCCCATGTCATCCAAGATGTTCATGTCTTTCTTTCCTCAGTCGAACAGAAATGAAGGTTTTTGAGGAAAACATTCCAGGATTTTTCTCCATATAGTGGACTTCAATGAGGATCAGCAGGTTGAGATCGTGTAGAGCGCTTTGAAGCTGCACTGAAACTGCAATTTGGACCTTCAACCCACTGATTTCCATTGAACTTCACTATTTGGAGAAAAATTATGGAATGTTTCCCTCAAAAACCTTAATTTCTTTTCGACTGAAGACAGAAAGTTATGAACTTCTTGGATGACATGGGGGTCAGTAAAAATTTTTTTTTTTTCTGGAGTGAACTAATTAAATGTTGCATCAACGACACCTCAAATGTTACTGTTGACATGATGCTCTGCACATTTGTCATCTGTCCTTGAGAATCAACAAATGTGTGTAAAAATAAGCCCTCTTTCCACCTGAGGCTAAAATTATCTACAGGTTTATCCACTGACCAAAATTATAAATGCAACACTTTTGTTTTTGCCCCCATTTTTCATGAGTTAAACTCAAAGATTTAAGACTTTTTCTATGTACACAAAAGGCATATTTCTATGTCCATAACATACGCCTGCCCATACCATAACCCCACCTCCACCATGGGCCACTCGATCCACAACATTGACATCAGCAAACCGCTCACCCACACGACACCATACATGCTGTCTGCCATCTGCTCTGCACAGTGAAAACCAGGATTCATCCGTAAAGAGAACACCTCTCCAAAGTGCCAGATGCCATCGAATGTGAGCATTTGCCTACTCAAGTCGGTTACGACAACGAACTGCAGTCAGGTCGAGACCCCGATGAGGATGACGAGCATGCAGATGAGCTTCCCTGAGATGGATTCTGACAGTTGTGCAGAAATTCTTTGGTTATGCAAACCAATTGGTGCAGCAGCTGTCCGGGTGGCTGGTCTCAGACGATTGTGGAGGTGAAGATGCTGGATGTGGAGGTCCTGGGCTGGTGTGGTTACACGTGGTCTGCGGTTGTGAGGCCGGTTGGACGTACTGGCATTCTCTGAAACACCTTTGGAGACGGCTTATGGTAGAGAAATGAACATTCAATTCACGGACAACAGCTCTGGTGGACATTCCTGCAGTCAGCATGCCAATTGCACACTCCCTCAAAACTTACGATATCTGTGGCATTGTGCTGTGTGATAAATCTGCAAATTTTTGAGTGGCCTTTTATCTTTTATTGTGGCCAGCCTAAGGCACACCTGTGCAATAATCATGCTGTCTAATCAGCATCTTGATATGCCACACCTCACACACTCACTAACACAGATTTAGACAGATTTGTGAACAATATTTGAGAGAAATATGCCTTTTGTGTGCATAGAAAAAGTCTTGGATCTTTGAGTTCAGCTCATAAAAAATGGGGGCAAAAACAAAAGTGTTGCATTTATAATTTTGGTCAGTGTAAATTGTAAATATACATTTATAAATTAGTAAACTGTAAATAAACTACAGAAAATTGCACTCTGATAAACCCACTGCACTCGGCATTACACAAACCTCAAAAGCGAACATCCCCAAGCTTCTCCATCAACATTTACTCACACCCACAGGAGTGATCTAATTCTTTTGTGTCTGCAGTTCGGTTCCCACTGCAGAGGCTCTGCGTCAGATACCAACTCAAATCTGAATACTCACAGGCATTATCTAAAGTACTTTTCAATAACAATGGGCGTAAATCATTTCTCATCATGTAAATGTTGTCGGGGTTGTTAGAAGTATTAAACCAGCATGAGAGAAGTAATTTGAGTGATTGTACTGGATGCTAAGCTTCTTTTCAGTACTGTATGAGTGAAAAAAACAAATTGTTTATGGGTATAGCCAGAGCCGTGGTGTGCTTACATTTGGCCTGTTTTCAGATATGGCTGTAGTTTCCCTCTTGGCAAAGTGATAAACGTAAATCTGTCAAAAATCTTATTGTGTTTTTCTCCATTTGGGCCAAAGGCTGTATATTACAAAAGCTTGGATGTGGGTTCAAGAGCGAGGGCCATGTGTTCACTGCGTTGCATCAGCCATATAATGTGCAGCAGCAGTTTACTTTAAACAAACTTTAAAATGACTGTTTAGAGTCCATGCAATTCTCCTGACGAGGTTTTATGTTCTCTGCTTTCCTTTACAGTACATATAAACACATGCAAACATACACAAACTGCAACATGTGGTTCTGATCAGCATATGATTATAGTCATTAAAAGCATCAGTATACTGTGATTATTCTCAGCTATTAAAACTACATGGCACAATAAACCCAACTGCTCATATCACACTCCCTGACTATCAACCTATCAGAGAAATATTTACGAGATGAGCGCACATGATCACAATGTACTTTTTGGAAACTTATTTTCTTTAGGGTTGTGTCCGTTGTACAATCATGATACATGTGTAAGATAAAGGTTTATTGTGTTGCTATTGTTAATTAAACAAAAACTATTGAAATAAAGCTAAAATGCAATAAAGTATTGATAGTAAATAGATAAACAGAGAAAATTGTAAATGTTGCCTTTGTAACTAATTGAAAGTTAAAATACTAAAAAATACTGAATAATACTGGAAAATAATACAAATTACAAAAAGCACTTAACAAAATTATGTGTAAACTACTGTTAAATTTGTTTACCTAATCAAGCCTATTAATTTTATTCTGACAAAATTATATTCTTATTGGAATATTATTATTAGAATTAATAATTTATACATTTATTTTACTTAAACTTAAGAATTGTTATTAGAATCATTAATCTACAAACTTATTTTTAGATAAACCTAAGAAAAATTATTAGAATTATTAATCTACAAACTTATTTTTAGTTAAACCTAAGAATTGTATTATTATTATTATTATTATTATTATTACTATTATTATTAATTCACAAACTTATTTTAGTTAAACTTAAGAATTATTATTAGAATTATAAATTTACAAAAGTATTTATAGTTAAACTTAAGAATTATTGTTTGAATTAATAATTTACAAACTTATTTTTAGTTAAACCTAAGAATTATTACAATTATTAATTTACAAACCTATTTCTATAGCTAAACTTAAGAATTATTATTAGAATTATTAATTTACAATTATTAATTTAAACTTCTCTTGTACTTCAAGTACTTGAAGGAGAATTTAAAAATGTTGTAGAAACAGTTTTTTCACTCTTTTTTAACAGTTTATTTCACAATAAGTACAAAGAAACACACTGAATTAAATGTGAATTTTTTTTTTTTTTTTTTTTTTTAGAAAAACAGCTATATCTTGTAAAACCTACTCCAATAATGTTATGTACAATTTTGAAAAAATACAGTGCAGAATCGTCACAATTCTTTCTCCAGAGTAGATCTGAATGACTGTGTTATGTTCATAGTACATCTTTGTACTTTTATTTTATTCTTGGTATTTACATTTACGTCATTTAAATGGTGTTATTTGTGTTTGTGGCATCCTGACAGCTAGAGTCCAAAGTGAGAAGGTAAGAAGAAAAAGACTGTAGGAGTTGGAACTGGTGCATTCTGGGACATGCCATCCACATGTCAGAGAAAATGTCATCCTAGGTGTCTCACCCGAAATTACCTCTCAGCTGACTCCACAGCCTACAGCGTAACAACACAGACTGTGAATCCATTAGAGCTGCCAATATTGATAGACTGCATTGACAGATGAGTGTGTGAGATGGCGTGTTGGGTGCCAGAATCTGTCGAAATGACACACTACAGCTCGTCTGTTACGTTTACATTCGACACTTATACACCAACATCATTAACTATGTTCTACACTTCTTTTAAAAGAATGTTCTAGAATCAATACAATCAACCTCTGTAGAGGATGTAGATAGTAACAGAAAACCACAGAAAATCTTTTTTTTTTTAACTTTCATGGCATTATTACCAGACTTTACTCTTAAAGTTGGCAGATTCAAAAAGCAGGACTGTATATTTGCTTAAAGGTTATCTTTCTAAAATATTTGTTTTTTGATACATTTGAGTTGAGAAAAACCCTGAAAAAAAAAGTAGGCTATTGTTATTCTGTTTTGGCTTCCAAAAAGTCAGAATTGTGAGATATAAACTTCCAATTCTGAGAAATGGAGTCAGAATTGCATGATATATAGCATTTGCTAGTTATAAAGTCAGAATTGTGAGATATAAACTCATAATTCGTAAGTCAGAATTGTGACTTTTTACCCAGAATTGCGAGTTTATATCTCTCAATTGTAACATTTTTTTCTTAGAATTGAGTTTATATCTCTCAATTGTAATGTTTTTCTCAGAACTGTGAGTTTATATCTCACAATTCTGACTTTATAACACGCAATTCTGAATTATTAAGTCAGAATATTGAGATATAAACTCGTAATTCTGAAAACATACCAGTCTTTTTTTCCTCTCAAAATTGGATTTTATAACTTGCAATTGTGAGTTTATATTTCTCAATTGTAACATTTATTCTTAGAATTGTGAGTTTATATCTCACAATTCTGACTTTATAACACGCAATTCCGAATTATTAAGTCAGAATTCGAGATTTAAACTTGCATTTGCCAGAAAAATTAAATACCGAAGCTTCGCAAGTATGACTTTATAACATAATTGTATGTGAGTTTATATTACACAATTCTGAGAAACGAGTCTGAATTGTACGATTAAAAAGTCAGAATTGAGGATATAAACTCAAAATTTGCACAATTTGCAATTGTGAGTTTATATCTTACAATTCGGAAAAAAAATGTCAGAATTGTGAGTAAAAACTCAAAATTGCAAGATATAAACTTGCATTTCTAAGAAAAATTCAGTTACGGAACTTTACAACTCTGACTTTATAATTCACAGCTGCTAGGTTATATCATGCAATTCTGAGACAATGTCAGAATTGTGAGATATAAACTCACATTTATGAAAAAATTTTAATTTCGAAAGTTTACATTTCTGACTTTATAATTCGCAGCTGGTAGTTTATATCATGCAAAAAAGTCAGAACTGTGAGATAAAAAGTCAGAATTGAGAGATATAAACTTGCAATTGCAAGAAAAAGTCTGAATTGCGAGATAAACTTAGATTTGCGAAAAAATTTCAGTTCCGAAACTTCGCATTTCTGACTTTATAATTCACAAGTGCGAGTTTATATCACGCAATTCTGAGAAAAAAAAGGCAGAATTGTGAGATAAAAAGTTGCAATAACATTTTTTTTTATTTATTTAGTGGCCAAAACAGGCTTCCATAGTTTTGTCTGCTGCAACATGCAGCAAATTTTATGCCTATTGTTAGAAATCTAGCATCTTTTGTCTTGTAGAAATATCAAAAGTAATAAGTTAAAAGTTTATTCAAATACATCGCATAAATGAACATTAAACGCAATACTTAGTAAATCTGAATATGTACACTAACTTTCAACGTTCACTTCAGAGTTGTTAATATTTTTTTTGTAATGTTTTTGAGTCTCTTATGTTCACCAAGGCTGCATTTATTCAATCAAAAATACAGTAAAAACAGTAAGATTGTAAAATATTATTACAATTTAAAATAACTTTCTATTTTAATATATTTTAAAATCAGCATCATTACTCCAGTCTTCATTGTCATATGATCCTTCAGAAAACATTCTGATTTCCTGCTCAAGAAAAATGTATTATCATATTATTGTTGAAAACAGTTGTTCTGCTTAATATACATTTTCTCAGTATAAATGTTATACAATAACATTTTTAGATATTTTCACTACCACTTTTGATTAAATTAATACATCCTTGCGTGTAAATAATATTTTGTGTTGATATCTATAGCTTACACAAGTGGCACAAGGTGTAAAACATGTTAAAGTGCACATTTGAGGTGCAACCACTAATAAATCTGTTATTTAAATAAAATTCTCTTGCTTATGATGTAAATTAGTGTAAATGTCAAAACAGAAATCACAAATATTAAACTGGCTCGTGAAATGAAAACCCAAAACAGCTGCTGTTTCTTATTAGCCTCTTATGAAAATAAACATCAAGTTTCATTTGATTTAAAGTGTTGTTTTTTTCTTTAAAACCGATGCTGTTTACATTCTGTGGTCTTGAAGTATAATGTTTCCACTTGAGTCTCCATTAGCTGCTCTGCTCAATTTAGAAGTGAGCTCATTGGGAAATCATCATTGCAAAGAGATGTTTGAAGTGATGGCGACACCCAGTCTGATCTTCTGGGCCAGCCGGGGCATTGATCTTTGTGTATGCTTGGACCATTGACTGCCAGCAAGTTTGTTAACAGAACATATCACAACAGCCAGGGACAGACGGCCTCAGACAGCTGTCTCATCCGTCTTCTACACTGTTCCAGTACACATCACTGATGTCGGGTCTTCTTTTCCCAGGACGCTTGCCTGCAGCCAGGGGGAACGGCTTGTTAGAGCGGTGTGAGTCAATCTGCTGTGTGGGGGAAAGTGAGAGGGTCAGAGGGTCGAGACCTTGTTACTGACCAGCAAGTGAATGATGAGCTTCACTCCGCACAGTTGGACTCTCAGCATGTTTCATCTCTTATCTTTTGCACTTTCTCTGACACATTCATTTTTAAAGACCAGGTGGCTGCCAGAAATACCGTCCTTTTTTTTTTAAGTCCGACTGTGGAATTTACATTTGCCATTGGACATTCAAGCCTACAGTCTTCTCACATAATGCTGTTGTTTTGCTATTACTAGAGAGAAACTATGAAGAATGCGAAAGAGCCAACCCAATCTCATTAAAAAAAGATGTAACTATTGTTACATTTTGGCAATTTGCTGAAAAATTTGTACAAATTTGTATGGAAAACTATATAATTCTATAAAATGTTCAAATGCGTTTAAAACATATATCTTAAATGCCTAATAGTCTTAAAGGGGTCATCGGATGCTAAGTTCACTTTTACATGCTGTTTGAACATTAATGTGTGTTGGCAGTGTATGTACACATCTACCCTATAATGATAAAAATCCATGCAGTGTTTTTTAATTAATCTCTAAATATATCCCCTTTTTCAAATCGAGCCATTCTCAGATGCCTGTCATCGTGGCATCACACCGACAGAGGCCACTCCCATGATAGATGATTGACATGAGCATTTTACCTCAGATCAGCTGTAACAAGAATATCTCAGATTGAGCGATTGAGGTGTTGTGTTGCTGAATGTAATAATGAACGTAGTGGTCGTCATTTACTCCCGACATCTGAGCCGCTGAAGATGCAGTACATTTGTTTGTGAAGGGAATGCACCTCCCGATCTACATATATCCGTCTATGTTCACGCGAATCATTCGTGATCCAGCTTCACCTACAGCTGAAGTGAGTATAAGGGTTTTTTTTTTTTTAATGAATCTTTGCTATCGCCTTTCCTAATAAAGTGCTAGTTAGCAAGTTTAGCGGCTAAACGTGGCTAAATGCGGCTAAAGTAAACATGCTCGTCACTCCACAGAGAGAAGAGAGGGGCGGGGCGAGCAGAGCTCATTTGCATTTAAAGCAGCCTCGACCAGAATGAGATGATTTTTGCAGAGCTGATTTTGGCAAGGTAAAAAGGGTGTTGTTTTACACGACTATTTAAAATTTTTAACCAAAGTATATTATAGACTTCTCATTAAGACCCTAAAGAATCATATCAACTTGTGGAAAATGGCCATCCGATGACCCCTTTAACAAATTTACATTTTTGATGGTTTTACTGATGGAGTTTTTAATTAGTATTTTTTACACCCCCCAAAAACCATACAAGTCTTGAATCAATACTGCACAAGATATTAATATGACAATTAATTAATATTGATTAGTTATAAAAATGAGTGCCTTGAGGTTTAAGATTTACTTTGAAATTATTTTCACACAGAAATTGCTAGTAAATTTCACAAATTTTCACATTAAATTAAACATGAAATTTTGAAGCAGGAAAACAATTTAGTGACCAAAACTAAACTCGGTAAACTCCTAATTTGCTGCTTATTAGGGGTGTAACAGTACACAGATGTCACGGTCGGTACGTACCCTGGTTCAGGGGTCACGGTTCGATACAATTTCGGTACAACAGTAAAAAAAAAAAAGAAAACAAAAATCTACTATGCTAAGTTCCTTTTCATTTATGTTGAACAAACTGTAGTACAAATTACATTTTTTTCACCTAGATGTGAAAATACTAAATATTATATCAAATTATAATATTATATACATATACTATATATATATATATATATATATATATATATATATATCTGCAGTACATATATACATACAAGGAATAAATACATGAAATTTGAAATATATTTGATTTAGTTAATAGAAAAACAAGGGAAAAAACTGTGACACGTAACATAGCCTATATATGCTGTTTCAGTTCATTTTTGTAACAGAAAGGAAACTCAAATGACAGAAAGCGACATCCTATTTGTTTTATTTTACAAAAGACATTTTACAGTGATGCATTATTAATAAGACAATAAATGACAGTGTTATAAGTTGATTTTGCTGGTATAAGGAAACAGTTGAAGTAATTGCGTCGGCGCGCACACACACACACAAAACATAAGTTCCAGGCTTCCAGCATTGCCACCTTGACAGCGCAGTTGGTAACGTTACTTTATCTAAATAAAATACAGTGAACCAAACATCAGTGTGCCTGCCTCATTCTCTGTCACCATTGGAACGCGAATGAAGTACAAAGCCTATAAAGATAGAAAGAATGCGTTACTACAGTTGGTTTGTCTGGCCCACTCACCTGTGTGTAACAGTTTAGCATTTAGATACATCACAAATATGGAAATATTATAAAATATTTGAATTTGTACCGAATAAGAGAGATAGGATACAAGAGCACAAAGCTCCATTTCGCAAACAGCTGAGTGCGCAAGCCTTTAAAGTAACATTTTACCTCTTTTGTCAGTGAGAGACGAGTTCAGAATCAGCATATGATCACTGTCTAGTGGTCTTTGTTTATGCCAAGTCTGTTCACATCAAGTCAAGTTTATTTTTAGTCAACTCACGTCATTGTTTAATGTTTAGCAACTTCTTGAATGTAATAAAAGCTGCACTTGGGTTCTCTTCAACTCAGCTTCAGTGGGCTCATTACAGTATGTAAAACTGAAAAATGTGAAAAAATACTCCATGATTTACTCTCCCTCAAGCCATGCTAGGTGTATATGACTTCGTTCTTTCAGATGAATACAATCAAGAGTTATGTTAAAAAATGTCCTGGCTCTTCAAAGCTTTATAATGGCAGTGAATGGGTGCTGAGATTTGGAAGTCCAATAAAGTGCATCCATCCATCATCATAAAAAAATACTCCACACAGCTCACAGGGGTTAATAAAGGCCCTTTGAAGTGGACTGATGCATTTGTAAGAAAAATATCCATATTTAAAATTTTATAAACTGTATCTCTAGCTTCTGCTAACTGTCGTACCTGCGTTCACTAGAGTTGCGTTCCAGCAGATGACGTAAGGATGTAGGCGTAGCGTAAGCTCTGGTGAGAATCTGTCTCATCAGAACCAAGTTTTGTTTAGAGCAAAGTAAAACCAGTCTCCTCTAGGCTTATATCGAAATCCTCTGACATTTTTCTTTACAGATCGTCGTTTTGTACTTCTAATTCGTGACTGGTGTTTTGTTTTGTTCTCTCCATCTACTCTTCCGGGTTCACCAACTCGTTCGCCTTCATTTCAGAAGGCCTTTATTAACCCCCGGAGCTGTGTGGAGCACTTTTTATGATGGATGGATACACTTTTTTGGACTTTAAAACTTCAACAGCCATTCACTGCCATTATAAAGCTTGGAAGAGCCAAGAGATTTTTTTTAATGTTACTCGCTTGAAAGAAGAAAGGCATATACACCTGGCTTGAGGGTGAATAAATCTGTGGGTGAACTACTGTAGGCCTTTAATATTCTTAATATTAATGCTGCTTCTCAAGCAAATGAGATAATTTTGAGATAATTAACTGGAAGTGAAGACAAAAAGTACTCATTAAAGCAATAGTTCAGAAATAACTTACTCACCCTCAGGCCATCCAAGATGGAGATTAGTTTGTTTCTTCACTGGAACAGATTTGGAGAAATTTAGCATCATATGACTCTCTGCAGTGAATGGGTGCCGTCAGAATGAGAGTCCAAACAGCTGATAAAAACATCATACTGTAAGTAATCCGCATGACTCGAGTCAATCATTTAACATCTTGTGAAGTGAAAAGCTGTGTGTTTGGAAGAAACAAATCCAGTGTATTTCATCCCCTGATGTCTTCTTACATCACTTAATGATGAATTTCTTTATTGCAAACATGCAGTTTTTCACTTCACAAGATATTAATTGATGTACTGGAGTGGTGTGAAATACTTATGATGTTTTTATCAGCTGTGTGGACTCTCATTCTGACGGCACCCATTCACTGCAGAGGATCCATTTGTGAGCAAGTGATGTAATGCTAAATTTCTCCAAATCTGTTCTGATGATGAAACAAACGCATCTACATCTTAGATGGCCTGAGGCTGGTGAGAAAATTTTCAGCTAATTTTAATTTTTATGTAAACTATTCCTTTAAGAACAGGATAATTGATATTGTAAGAGTGGGGGCAAAACATCTTCCGAAGACAATGCTGTACATCATCAGATGTTCCCCTGATGAGGGTATGGCTGGTATCTAATCACTGCAGCCTGTTTTGAGAAATGAGACACGCTGGTGCTCACAGGACTGTGATGTCTGGGCAAATACAACAGCTCAGACTGTCTCTCCCAGTTTTCCAGAGTGTGTGTGGGAATGCGGGTATGTGCGAACGATCACAGACGCGGTCACTGATACGCCTTGACAGTGTTTTGGCAGAACAGTTCTGCCATGAGCAAACACATTGAGCTTCAAATGCGGGGGTCTTTGTGCTTTCCGCAGGGCCGTTCCTCGCTTTTTGTGTTGGCTAGTGCTACAGGCTCTTCAGGCCTGTCTAGTTGTGCTCTCATCAGCAGATCAAGCTCATGCTATCGGTCCAGCTTCTTTTAGTCCCGTCTCTGTTTTTCTCATCCGTCTTAGGCCTCCAGTTGATTCACACAACTCCCGCCCACCGGTTCCAGCTTTACCAGCACGAGCGGCCCAATAGCCGGAGGCCCAGTGGCCCGGCGGTATTTCCGCCCTTTTTGCTGAGGTATGACACATGTTTTTACATACTGCATGAGAAAGCGCTCAGCTCAGTGTGGGAAACATACATTCCACACCCTGTTGTTGACCTGCATGAACTCACACACGCACACATGTCTCAGCACTGACTTCAGCCAAAGGAAGAGGAAGTCTGACCTTCTCAGCTCACAAGGTCAAAAACACACACACACACATTTACATGCTGGGAACACAGATGCAAAAGCTCTGGACACATGTGAGAGCGGCCATGTGTTCAGAGTGGAATATGATACACGACTGAGAAGCTTGAGACCACACTAGACATCACAGGAGGTTTGGAGACAATGGGTTTCTGAAAGTGGTCTTTAAAAAAAAAAAAAATAAATAAAATAAAATAAAACATTTTATCTGAAAGGCAAAATATACACAAAAACTAAACTTTTATGTTAAAAACATTGAAAGGTCTGAAAGATTTTTGTGATGTTTTTGAAAGACATCTCTTATGTTCATTTGATCAAAAATACAGTAAAAACAGTAATTTTGTGAAATATCATTCTGTTCTATATATTTTCTATTATAATATATTTAGCATCATTATGCCAGTCTTCAGTGTCACATGATCCTTCAGAAGTCGTTCTGTAATGTGCTGATTTGCTGCTCAAGAAATATTTCTTACTATCGTCAATGTTGAAAACAATTGTACTGATTATTATTTTTGTGAAAACAGTGATACATTATTTTTTCAGGATTCTTTGATGAATAGAAAGTTCAAAAGAACAGCCATTTTGATCTTTTAATTTAATGCTTCCATGTTAAATAAAAGTATTAATTTCTTACAACAACAATATATATATATATATATATATATATATATATATATATATATATTAATGCATATGTATGACATTTGTTAAACATGTAAAATAATTGTTTTTTATTTTGATTAGGAAAATGAGAGAAGTACACAAGCACATTATATTGTGTTTGGAGAAGAATGAAGGGAGCAAAATTGTGTGATTTTTCCAATAAGAACAAATAAAATGAAGTGTCTTTTTAATTCAAGAGTTCAGTTTAGGATAATATGGAAGCCCATTTCTGCCACTGAATAAAAAATAAAAACACAATTTCACAATTCTGATTTTTTTTTTTTTTCTCAGAATTGCATGATACAAACTTGCAATTCTGACTTTTTCCCCAGTTGCATGGTATAAAGTCGGAATTGTGAGATATAAACTCATAACATAAAGTCAGTTTTTGAGGGAAAAAAAGACTTGCGAGTTTATATCTCAAAATTTGGACTTTATAACTCGCAATTTCGTCTTTTTTCTCATAATTATGAGGCATAAACTTTCATAGCAACTTATAAAGTCCCATTTTGAGGGGGGAAAAATACTGATATGTTCTTAGAATTGCGAGTTCATATCTCAGAATTCTGACTTTATGACTTTGTTTATATTTCGCATTTCTTACTTTTTTCTCACTATTCTGATTTTTTTTTTTTTTTCATTCAGTGGCGGAAATGGGCTTCCATAGGATTACATGTTCAATAATATCAACACTTTTTCTCTTCTTAAAATTCTAATCTGTTCTTCTAATAACTGTAGATATATGCTCATATTTAATAGTTTTTTGCATAACTAATACATTTGGTGAGAGGTAATGCATATACATGCAGCTTGGAGTTTTTTCAAGTGATAATTAGTATCATAAAACAACACGTGTTATTAAGTCAAGTGTAGATTATGCAACACGTGGGACATTTCAGTGATTGACTCTTGTGTGTCTGAAGATGAATCAGTTACTTGCTCATGCTGTACAAATACTGGCTGGCATGACGTTAGAGTGCTGTGGCTGGTCAAAAGAGTTGCTATGCAGTTGCTAGGGTGGTCTGGATAGTTGCCAAGTCCTTTCTAAGTTGCAGCTTCCACGCATAAGAACCTCCAATTCTGTCTGATATTCTTGTCTATGTTAATGCACATCTGTGGGATTTTGGTGCACATTTTCTTGTCAGTCAGGTGAATCTCTTGATCACAGCACCAAGCACATCTGTCTGAATGATTTTAGGACAGAGTGAAGTATTTTTACTTAAGTACATTTTAAAAGCATCAGAGTAGTTTATTAGAGTGTTTTTTCTTTGGAAAACTTTACTACATTCCAAAGCATAATGTCATACTTTTTACTGCACTACATTTCATAAATAAACGTTGTTTGTTTTACCTTTAATACCTGAGGACATCAAAAATGTAGTACTTTCAACAAAACAAAAAGTACATCAAAAATGCAGAGTAAAACTACTTCACTACTGTCCACCTCTGCTTTTTTGCAACTTTTTATCTCGTAATTCTGAATTTTCTTGAAATTTCTTATTTTCCTTCAATTTTTAAAAAAAAAAAAAAAAAAAAATTCACAATCACACAAAAACATTAATTGTGAGATATAAACTATAGGTTTATACCAGAGACGATAAGTCTAAACTTTGAGATACAAATGTGCTATTTCAAGTAAAACATCGGATTTGTAAGATAACAAGTAAAAATTAATTGTAGCTTTTATTTTTGTAGTGGAAAAAAATTTAATTGTGAGATAAAAACTCAGAATTTAGAGAAAGTCAGAACAGATGTAAACTCAGTATTATAAGATTTAAACTGTATTGTGAGAAAAAGTCTGCATCCTGAGTTTATATCTCTTCTTAGAATAAAAAAATAAAAAATAAAAAAAACGTGTCAGAAATTGCATAAAGTCAAAATGACATAAAAAGTTATGGAAGTCCATTTCTGCCACTGAATAAAAAAAAATGTAAAATAATTATAATAATAATAATAATTTGCGACTTTTTATTTTACAATTCAGACTTTTTTTCTTGCAATTGCAAGTTTACATCTCGCAATCATGACTTTCGTTCTCAGAATTGTGATATAAATTCGCAACTGATTGCAATTCTGAGAAATTATGTCATATATGTGTGATATAAACTCACAATTGCATGAAATAAGGTTAGAATTGTGAGATAAAAACTCACAATTCTGAAAACATGTCTTTTTTCCTCCTCAAAACTTGACTTCATAACTCGCAATTGCAAGTTTTTATCTCACTATTCTGACTTTAGTAAATTTCTATCATGCAATTCTGAGAAAAAAATCAGAATTATGAATTCGTATCTTGTAATTCTGACTTTATAACTCACAATTGTGACTTTATAACTTACAATTCTGAGAGGAAAAGTCAGAATCGTGAGATAAAAAGTCACAATAACCTTTTTTATTTTTTATTTAGTGGCAGAAACAGGCTTCAATGAAAAACTGCAGTTAAGGCAGAAGAATAGAATTGTTGGATGTAAATAGAGAATAAAGAATGTGAAAATTGTAAGATGGGAAAAAAATGGCACAGTTGTAAGATATAAGCTCAGAAGTGTAAAGTGTCAACTCAGAATTGTGAAAAATAATGTCTGAATTCTGAGATAAAAAGACACAATTACTTTTTTAATTCTCTGGCAGAAATTAGCTTCCATATTTAACTAACTAGAAACAATCTAAATAGATTAAATTCTTTTGAAACTAATCAAAACTGTTATTGCAGAATATCTGCTGTTAATGCAGCCATGAATAGAACGGAATTAAAGTGTTCAATCTCGTCATCATTTTGGCCACTGAAGGCAGGCAGATGGACTCTGAATGACTGTAGGTGATGATACACCGAGATGAATCTCACCCTCAGCAATACTGGAAATGAACAATTGGCCAAGACGCTTTCATATTTTCCCTTCTATGACAGTATATCAGTACGCCACTTATAATCTAAGGAAATAGGTGTCAACAGATCATTTCAGAAGTGTTTTTATAGCGCCTTTCAAAATCTCCAGCAAGGACAAAAGCTTTGTGGCACAGAGGGGTGCTGTTATGTAACGAACAATGATGAATTAAACAGTGAATCAAATGAATCAAAAGTGAATTAAAGTGACGGCCTCAGACAGCGCAGTGTGCATTAGAATGAGGTCATTTCTGGCAGAGGCACTAATTCAGATGTGTTCAGATGTGTGATGGGCGGAAAGAAGAAATCAGTTTCCCACACGTACAGAACTTCAACACTCTCTCTATTCCCCGTAGATTTACGCTGTGCATTAACCAGGAGCTGGACTTTAATTAGACCCATCGGCCAGATGGATGCAGGTAGATTCATTAATAGAGGCCGAAACACACGTGACTACAAATTTGTGTGTAAATAGCTGAAACTGACAGGCGGTTTTTATAAAATGTAGTTTGATCATGTTCTCAATTGTTGAAAATCAAGTACAAGTGCACATTCAGTACAATTAAATGCACTTCTTTTTCACAAGGGTCAAAACATCTCTTTTTGTGTTGCGCATTAGATGGAAAATCATACTGTTTTGAAATGCCATCAAAAGTGAAAAAACTAACAACATTTTGCAAACTATTTCTTTAAAAGAAATGACTGTTTATGAAATAATATATAGAGAGATTGTTGTAAAAGGCAATGCTAAAAAATTAAACTCCAGATGGCGCAGGCTGATGGGTCGTTAATGCAAAATAAAGATATTCACAGCGTTAAACGACTTGACACAAGCTGATTGGTTCATGTTGCACACGCAGCCAATGAACTTACTGTGTTACACTTAAATGGCTGGTTAGCATTCACTAGAGCATTTCACAACATGCTTTCAGAGTTGCTTTGAAACCCTCCACCTCCCCAGCTCCACTTGTATACTGTAGATCTGCTATGGGTTATTAGGACCTGAGCACCAGTGGTGCAAGGACCCTATTGGAATTGCTCAGATTCTTCTTCTCCAAAAAGAATCACATGCTCAAAAACTCATTGCGCACACGCCAAAAGTGGTGAAAATTGACATAATTTTGACAAGCTATGTTACACATACATCTACAAACCAGCTGGCAGCAGGAAGTTTGGCACATATAAATAACATATTCCTTCTATATTTACCACATTAAATGTATATTGGCCACCGTTCTCTGTTTTCCTAAAGCTTCTGGGTGGTGGTGAGCCTAGGTGCGAGGGCCCTTTCAATGCTGCTTGCATATATATGCTACTTGCCATATCCATTACCAAGCTAAAATCTTCCGAGAGTTATGATAGAACTATATAGTTTTAAGGTATCCACTCTGAATGTCATTACATCAGCTACTTCTAGGTTTAAGTTTGATTGACAGACTCTTCTTATTATTTTGCACATGAATTGGAAAAGCTTTCATATTAATTTGCCAAAACAGATAAACCTTTATATTAATATATCTGGAAGGCTTCCGGGCAGAGAGAGTGCATATTGCGAGCATGCGGAGGAGAGTTTGGCAGCAGGCCCTGATGCCTCCAGCTGACCTCATTCATCAGCACAACCTAAAGGCTGATCAGCGCAGGCAGGCAGCTGAATGCATTAGTGATGTCATAGTGGTATTACGCATCATTGCTGCAGGGAACCAATAAGGCACAGAGGAGAGAGGAATGAGATCATGATCAGGGATAATATATGATCAGCTCTCTCTCCTTGTTTCATACCATGCTCTTTGACACTGAATGTGGTGGGTGATGCATATCAAGCAGCTGTGGAATCATTCCTCTACGTATGGCTTCACCTGATGTGCCTAATGATGCAGGACTGCTAAATTGGCTCTAATGCAAAAAAAAAAAAGTATGAGGGGATTATTATTATTCATAGCATCTTTAGGCAATATGGGAGATTAAAAAAACTGTGATTTGCTTTGCTTGGCAAAGTCATTTTCGTATAGTTGCATAGTTGTACCCTTTTTTAAACAAACTACTGCATCCAGCATGCAATACATACTACACAGTAATAAGCAGCAATCTAGTATTCCTTTTAAAAACAGCCTCTTTTTTTAAAAAAGCACCCACAGAGACATATAGCAGATGCTCTCTTTTCATCTTTGGGGCCCCATATTCAGCCCTTGGCACCTGGGGGTGTCAAGATGGTGGGGGCGAGTGAGAAAAAGCAAGCAGGAGGAGGGGGTATCTATTGTGAAATAGGGGTGATGGGGGTAGGACATATTTTGATGATAATGTGGCACACTTCTTGTATGGCGCGATCCCAGTCTTAGATCTGTACAAAAGGGCCCCGAAGCCCACTGGTCCGTGTCTATCAGACCATTTATAGGCAGAGGGTGGGTCACAAGCTGGCTGGTGCAGGGCCCAAAGGCACGGAGCCCCACCGTTCTGCCGTATGGGCCTCCACGTGTCTCTCTGCATGCAGTTTGCATCATTGCTTTTGTTACTGGCTCCCCCGTGTATAATTTGTGCAGCCATTATTCAGCATCTAGATTTTGGTAATTCTAGCACACAAAACAATCCTGTTTAAAATCAGCTGACACATACACAGGTTTTACTGAAGCTAATTTATAGCACATTTGAGTGTAGCAAACACGTGTACTGTATGCGTTCAAACCAATGCTGGGTATACTTGCAACGATGTCATCAGTGAGTATCTGAACACACCAGAGACTAGGCAATGGTTTTAAGTAGCACACCCCAACAAAGGCGAAACTAGGACTAAAACTTGCAGTGCAGACGGAGATTTGCATAAAAGTTGTTAAGCTTCATCTATTGGAAACGCCAGTATTGTTTCTGTGCTTTGAAATCAATAGTATGGCTCTAAGATCATATTAGGTAGCAGCTGGCACAAGTGTGATTAAACCTCTCCCTGAGGATTTCCCAGCATCCCACTGGGGCTGTCTGGTGCAAACCACTCTCTACATCGCCCTCTTGTGGTGGGAGGTGAAACCCTGTATAAAAGAACCTAGTTCTTTGTGTGCCTTTATCATTTATTATAACAGGATTGTCTTTTACATGAAGGCAAAGCCTCATCCCTCTCTATATGATCTTGTGTACGTCTAAACTGGAAAATAAAGATGCATATTTGTTGTTTTCCTGCTTTGTCTCATTGTGTAGTACAATACTGCCACCTGGTGGTGTGAGATGGAAAGTTTTAGAAATTTTAAGCATAAACATAATGCATCTTGGTTTCTATCCCTTGGGGGAAAAGAAGATAAAATAAGCAGTTGCTTAATTGTATTGAATGTGTAGTGTAATATAAACTGTACTCACTGATAAAAATATTAATGAAATGAAATGGAAAGAAACACAAGTGCATTTAAAGAGAGTACAATTTAAGTGTTTCTTAACACACTTATATACACTTTGTAATGTCAAATTAAAATGTTTTCTTCGTGTTTTTTAGAAGTACAATTTTGATGTGTTGATTAATATACTCATTCAAGCACGTCAAGTGCTTGTTCACACATTTACATTTATGCATTTAGCACCCACTTTCCAAAGTGACATAAAAAGAACAAAAGCAATTTGTCAAAAAGCCAACAATATTTGTCATGCACAAAGCCAACAAGATTAGGAGGCAAGCCAGAGAAGAGGAGAAGTGCAGAGGGCTGATTGAAAACCAGACATGCTGCCATGTTCTGGGTCGTTTGTAGAGGCTTAGTTGTGCTGGCTGAAAGGCCTGCCAGTAGAGCATTGCAGGAGTCCAGTCTTGAAAGGATCTGTGCCACATATTCTGATAGGAAGAGACTGAATTTACTGATTCTGTAAAAGGCGAATTTACAAACCAATGGTTTGTTTAAATGTGGGTTGAAAAGCTCTGTTGATAGTTGAAAAGTTCCTCCAGGTATCTTGCTGTCTTAGTTGGTGTTAGTGTTGAGGATCCCAGGTGCCCAGTAATGTTGTGTCAACTGATGGGGTTGCAGGGATTACAAGAAGTGCTGTCTTCACAAGGTTGAGCAGCAGATGGCGCTCTTTCATCCAAGCAGAGATGTCCCAGAGGCAGACAGAGATACAAGCTGAGACAGTGAGATCATTAGGTTGAAATGATAGATAGAGCTGTGCATCATTTGCATAGCAGTGGTAGGAGAAGCCATGTGCATTTATGATCATTCACAGTAAAATTGTGTAAATGGAGAAATGCAAGCACCAAACCTTGAGGCACCCATCCACTCCATGAAACTTTTAAAGATCTGCCTTTGAGGTAAGACTGAAGCTACTGAAGCACTGTACCTGTGACGCCTAAGTCAGAAAGTTTGAACATGAGGATCTGGTGGTCAACACTGTGTAAGGCAGAAGAAATGTCTAGAATCAGGACAGTGTGGAGTTTTTAAACAGTGCTGCCTCTCCCTGTTTGCCTGAATTGCTTACGCCACTTTTAAATCATGTGAGCTTGTCCTATTGTCCTTTCCTAGATATTTCCTAGGTCATTTTGAATTATATGTACATATATGTACATATAATATAGGAAAACGGCCAAATTTATATATGTCACATATATTAAAAACCTATATCAAAACCAATATTAAAACATATATGTTTATATAGGTTATTTCCGTATGGGTAAATTCCATAACATGCCAATTACATGTGATACCAATTTCACGTGTTCGCACATAAGTTTTTTGCATTTTTTTTTTTTAGTTCTTAGTTATTGCCTTGATAATAGAAAATATGAGCTAGGCATCATGTATGACAGTTGCCAAAATGAGATATGAGCTAAAATGACCAGATCCTGCCATGAGCTATATAGGAGACATATCTTGTATGTACATATAGGGCTTTTTTGTGGATATAAAGAAGCAATACAGGAGACCTATATAGCCTGTATATGCACATATATGCACCTCAATTTTGCCTATATGTGGCATATATACACATATATGCAGCATATATATTATCATATATGTGCATATATACTGCATATAGGTTTCATATATGCGCATATATCCTCATATAGGTTCTTTCCATGTGGGCAACCTGCTTCAAATATAGCTTAGATAATCGGAATTTGTTTTTTCGAAGTATGTGGGGGGGTTTTGCATGTGTGTTTATTGCATTTTTTACCCCGATATGTACTTTTGTAAAGCAACCTTGAGCTATAGTTCTATAGGAACTACCAGTGATGTAAGTGTTTACTGATTGCCAAACGCACACAAAAAAATTGGCTACCTGACATTTTTAAAAAGCCATGTACTCCATAAACATGGAAAACAGCGATAACAGCATTTAACTACCTGTTGTCTGGAGCGCTGTGTTCTTTTCTCAGCCATGATGATATCTAACACAAGTTGTCATAAGAGATTTCATCAGTTGTTGATGTTCGTAAATGGCATGGAAAAATGTTGTTGTTGGTCGCTTCAGATTTCAGAGTGGTAAAAAAACATTATAGGGGAAAGAAGACATGTAAGATAGATACTTGCTCAAGTCAAGTAAATCCGTTTTTTTTCAGCAGTCTGAGCTTGGTTCTGTGGTCACAAAGAGCATCTGGTAGCCAGGGACTAGAGGTGTCGCACATGCTGACCTGGATGTGAGAGGATAGATGTTCTCAGGGCAGAATGTTACGGTGGAGCACAGAATGTCTGTTGTCTATTGACACCAAGAGAAGAGAACTGGTTAGTGGGGGAGAGACCACAGAGGAATGCATAGGAAGAGAGTCAAGGTTATGGCGGTTACAGAAAAAGCAGGAGGATGCCATGGGAGCCAGAAGACAGAGTGACTGTAGAACGGGAGAGGTAGGAGAGATGAGGTGAAGCAGAGATATCCAAAAGTCCTTGAGGGCCACTGTCCTGCAGAGTTTAGCTCCGACTCGCCTCAACACACCTGCCTGGAAGTTTCTAGCAGTGTTGGGGTAACGCATTACAAAGGTGTGTTACGTAATCAAAGTACTTTTTTCAAGTAACCAGTAAAGTAATGCATTACTTTTTAATTTGCAATGAAATATCTAGAGTTACTTTTTCAAATAAGTTTTTTTTTTTTTTTTGCCATTTATTGATTGAAACCTCTCCTGCCCCCATATTGACAGAAATTAGGAGTAAGATGTTACTTTAGTTCTAGAATAAATGCATCTCACAAAAAAAACAAAAAAAAAAAAAAAACAGATTCAGTATTTCACACAGTGAAATGCAACTCAGAATATGATGCAAACCTGCAATAATTAAATATGTAAAATAATATCAAAATATCCTTTACAAATACAATTACCCTATGTATTTAATCCCATTTTATTAAAGGGCTCATATGATGTTGCTAAAAAGAACATTACTTTGTGTATTTGGTGTAATGCAATGTGTTTATGCAGTTTGAGGTTTTAAAAAAAACATTATTTTCCACATACTGTACATTATTGTTGCTCCTCTCTGCCCCGCCTTTCTGAAATGCTTCGATTTTTACAAAGCTCATTGTTGATGAAAAGCGAGGTGTTCTCTGATTGGCCAGCTATCCGGTGCGTTGTGATTGGTCGAATACCTCCCCTTACCATGTTGCCATGCCGTTTCCCGGTGGGAGGAGAAAACAATAAAACTCAGGCATTTGTTTCATCCAGTGAGGACATAATTACAATATAATTACAATAATGACTCATACTGTCTTTTACGCGTTGCATCGCGTTGCGCCGCGTAACCATAACACAATATCTGCATTTGCCATCTAGAATGAGAAACAACAAGCACTACTCTAACTTACATTGCTCAAACTCGCGTTTGAATAGTCAGTAGCAAATTCTTTAAATATGAAAACGTACTTACAGGCCGTCAGTCAGAAGCGCCAGACTGTCCTCGCAACGTTGGAATTGCCCCGCTTTATAGCCTTAACCCTTTGTGCACAGCTGGCATTAAATGCGTAAAATGTGCCGCACCCACTCGAATATTTGCGTTGTACTGTTCTAGAACAGTGTTGTAAATATAACTTAACCACTGATTTCTAGCTGTGTCCTCATTCGGAAGGCTAAACAAAGTACTTTTGAATGAAACACACAGCGTCTCCACAACATGGCGGCGGCTGCAACAATACTACAGCCCGTAAAAGTTAGGCCTTCCTTTCTTTGCATATGCATATGGGCGGTGTTATGCAAATCTACCCACACAGTGACGTAGACATGTAGGGGCGTGTTTGAACGAGCCATTTTAGGAAGGCGTGGCTGAGTCGACCTTTATAATAAATATCTCTTTGGGTTTGAGACTTTAAGCTTTGCTTTACAGATGTTATCTATGCACAAACAGCTTGTAACACTCCAAAGACAAAGGAAAACAAGAAACCGCATCATATGACCCTTTTAACCAGTGTCTTGGCTGCTGACCTTCGATGAGCCAAATCAAGCACACTAACAAGCAATAATTACTCAAGATGAACTAACATCTATTTTTTTAATTGCTGAAGAGTATTTAACTTTTTCCTACTGTATACATGTGAACTTACTTTTCCTTCAGGCTTTTGGTGTGTTCTTTTGCCAAAAATATAACTTTTTACATTAAAAACAAATAAGCAAGCCCTGCTCAGATTTAAAATGTAACGCAAAAGTAATGTAACGCATTACTTTCCTTAAAAAGTAATTAGTTACTCTTTTAGGGAGTGACACAATATTATAATGCATTACTTTTATAAGTAACTTTCCACAACACTGGTTTCTAGTATGTCTAGTGAGACCTTGATTAGCTGGTTCAGGTGTGTTTAACTGGGGTTAGAGCTAAACTCTGCAGGACGGTGGCCCTCCTGGAGCAGGACTGGAGATCCCTGTGGTGAAGTAACAAGATGGTTGTCAGGTTACATGTTAGGATGAGGAATGGCTCCTTGCCTGCTTAGTGTGTCATATGGGTGTGCTATCTTGTGAGGTTTAACAAGGCCGGAAGAGCTAGGACAGGGGTGTCTAGTTCAGGTTCTGAAGGGCAAAAGTCCTGCAGAGTTTAGCTCTCAATTAAACACACTTGAACCAGCTAATCAAGATCTCACTACAGATACTAGAAACTTCCAGGCAGGTATATTAAGGTATATTAACTCTGCAGGACACTGGCCCTCCAGGAGCAGGAGTGGACACCCCTGAGCTTAAAAAGTCAGTCAATTTAGGTTAGTTTAGGTCAGAGGTGCCCAGACTCGGTCTTGGAGGGCCAATGTCCTAACCACTGGAAGACACCAGCCTTGTTTGGGCATCCCTGGTTTAGGTAGACGTTGGAGTCACCAAGGACTTACCAGCACTGTGCCGTCCTCTAGAAAAGAGGACAGCAGCACATTTAGCTCTTCTAGGAAGTTGACCTGCCAGACAGAAGACAACAACAAGATGAAGTTTTGACATTTTTAGTTACAGTAATGGCATGATATTTTAAGGAAAAGAGGAGTGAATTTCCATGTGTTGGAAATGAGTAGACCTGAGAGTATTACAAGGAAAACCAGAAAGTAGTAAGGAAAAAAAAATTAGGAAATACCATATCAGTGGTGGCTTGGTGGACTTGCACAGGTAGACTTAAAGGGCTTTACCTGAGCTGGTCTACACACAAAGAAGGCTTCACACAAAGGCTGTCACTTCAGCTTCAGTGATGTTTGCTAATTACAATTTTAACTGTAGTATTTTATTCAATATGCCATGTTAAGTTAATCTATTTTTTTAAATGAAGAACATTTAGATTCTACTAATTTCATCTAATATACATTTAAACTACAATACATTTTCATTTAATTAATACAAAGTACATTACTTCTGTAATAAGTAATCTTTTAAAAAATAAAGTATGCTAAAGTGCACTTCTTGTTCATAAGGGATCTCCTGTGATTTCTGCAGAATCTGTGAAGAAACGCAGTTTAAAAATTGCAGCACAATTGCGTACTTTGACGTAAATAGTGCAGTACATGAAAAACAGGAACAAACTACCATTTTATGTTGTTTTTGTGCTCTCACAGAAATGTATCGCAAAAGGAAATGAAACCACTATGTTCAATAAGCAAGTGATAATATGACTATTACGTCTCAGTTTGAGTGTGCAAACACTGTAATATGCGAAAGCAACCCGGATGCTACGTGAAAACACTTCAGGAGGCATCGCTGAGCCATGACACGTGGAAGACAAAGGGTATTTAATATGCAATTTTATATGCACAGAATACAGAATGAAAATATATTTTCTATGCAAAGTTAAAACCCACAATATTACAACGAAGAACTTACTACTTACTACCAAAAGGTGTATTGGTGTATTTTAATAGTGTGTGAAAGCTCGTTAGCATTAGCCTGTGTGGCTAGGTCTTGTGGGCAAGGCGAAAGTCTGTGTTTTGGTTTTAAAAACCCAATGTGTTCATCAGATTGTGAAGGACAGTGGTGAAATAGAGGAACAGTTTTACTGTTTGAGTAGTTTCATTGAAAGTTTGTGGTTAAGTCATTTGCCTAATCAAATAAGTTTTAGATGGAATGGAGGACAGAAGGCACGTTCAGCAGATAAAAGCACAACGTAGTTAGATATACACGACTGAATCAGTAGGGCTTTTGGATTGTTTAGCATGAATTTTGGATTGCTAAGGTCAAATGTTTAGTAATTGAAATAATTATGGCGTCTAATAATATTTTGCTGTATAACCCTGTTGAAAAAAAAACTGCATATGCTGGTTAGGTATGTTTTGAAGCACGGCTGCTGGCTTGAGCTAGTTTAAGCTGGTCCTTAGCTTGTCATGTGCTGGTCCTGAGCAGGAGCTAGTTGCTTAGGACCAGCACGTGACCAACCTAAATCAGCAGCCATGCTTCAAAACATACCTAACCAGCATATGCTGTGTTTTCAACAGGGAAGTTCTCCACTGGTTTGCTTTTTTTAATCTTCATTTTTTCTTTTCAGGTCCCAGTCCAATGTGAAGACACTGTACGTTTGTTTTGGTTTATTAAAATATAGTATAAAATATCTGCTTAAACACTTGTAGACTATAATGTGTTGAAACTCTTTTCAGACTGAGATTTCAGTTCAGTGTCAGGATGACCAGTACGGGTTGGATGCTGAAGTGGTTTATGATGACAAATCCTTTCTCCTACGGAGGTGCACTCCATTTGTGACTGGGTCATATCACGGGTAAACCTTTTGAAATGTATCTAATGCACATTGTATAATACAGACGCTCAGTTTTTTAGCTTTTTGATTTTTGTATGTTCAAGCAAAATTTGTTTTCCACAAAATCATTTGTAGGGGAAGTGTTCCAGGGCAGAATCAAGATACTGGTAGGTACATTTAATATTGCAGAAGGTTCAAACGCTCACTGATGCTCCAGAAAGAAACACAATGCATTAAGAGCGGGGGGGTGAAAACTTTTGAATTTGAATATCAGGCTAAATTTAACTTATTTTGTCTTCTGGGAAACATGTAAGTATCTTCTGTAGCTTCTGAAGGACATGTCAAAAAATATATATTTAGACAAACAATGTACATATCTTAATTCTGTTTGAAGTTTATACCCCTCCCTGATAGCACACGCACATCTCAGAGACGTCTTGGTATTTGGCGTCTGCATTTACATCTGCAAGATGTAGTTCGCTCATCTGCAATACGTCTATTGGACGTTTCCTATCAGATGTCAAACAGACGTCTATTAGATGTCTTCAAGATGTTTAAGATTTACAATGTACGTAAAACTGACATCTTACAGACGTCTCTCAGACGTTTGTACACACCAGATGCTTTCCAGATCAAGTGATCTTTAACAGACATCTCACAAGACATTGCAGGGCATTTTTCAGAATTTAGTCTAAAATAGAATGTTTATACCAACTGAAATGCTGCAATGTATTCGTTTTTCTATAAAAATGAATACATACTTAATAAATTCTATAAAACTATTAAGTCACAACCGTAATGACTCTTCAATGCTTCCACATCTTTTACTGTACATTAAATTGTGTGCATGTGATCTTGTGGTAAACATTGTTTCAATCCATTCCAGCTGCTGGTCAAGTGCAAGAGTCATTTGCTGTGAATGGACAAATGAGTGCAACTGCAGGCTTTTCCACAAATGCAGACGCTTTGGACGCTGACAGCCGAACATTCACAGATGGTTAGAAAAGTCCAAATGATCAAAATGCAACATGAAACACTTGTTTGTATCAAGACTTGATAACAAAAAGGCTACTTTCTTCTTGTAGGTGTGTCTTCAGGATTCATAGCACCTGATGACATGGGAGACAACGGCCATGAGCTGATGAACAGAGATGAGCATTATGAAATAGAGAAGCGTGTCCATCCAAAAAGAAAGAAGAAAAAGGTTAAGAGAGAGAAGGGAACAGCTTCACCACTACAGAGGAAAAGGATCTAGTCAGCATCTGAATGTAGTGAAATGCTATTTGATTTTATTTGATAAATAACACTTATTTTCTTGTTTACTGTAGCATGTTTACCTTTTTCTTCCCATAAAATGCTTACTTTTATGTTGAAGAAAAAGGTGGATAGTCTGTATTTTTATAAGCTTGAGTAGCCCTTTGAAACTTTATAAACTTCTATCTTTATCTCTCTCTATATAACGCTAACTATAACTTTCTATGCTGTACTGTTAAAATAAATACTTACTAAAGGACAATACAAACTGTTGTTCATTATTGTAAATGCAAAATACTGTCATCATAGTTAAAGTGATAGTTGACCAAAAAAGTAAATTGTGTCATAATTTAGGCCGACATTTGTGCCTACATACAGCGCCGTTGCGCTACGGGCGTCCCGAGTTCGAATCCCGACTCGAGGACATTTCCCAATCCTGCCCCCTTCTCTCTTTTCCACTTTGTTTCCTGTCAACTATGATCTGTCCTATCTTAATAAAGTATAAAAAAAGAAAAAACATTGGTTAATCTTTGAAACATAAATTAAGCCCTGGTTTCACAGACAAGGCTTAAGCCTAGACCTCGACTAAACTGTAAGTCTGAGCTGTTTCAACTAAAAGAAACTTGCACTGGCTGATCTTAAAATATACAAGTGCCTTTGTTTTGTCCCAAGATACACACCAGTAATGTTTTTATCTTAGCATGTTTTTAAAAATTACTTAAATGTCCTAATTGAACTATGGCCTAATCGTGGCTTAGCCTAAGCCCTGTCTGTGAAACCGGGTCTATGATATTTTATATTAAACCTGAGAGGCTTATGTCCTTCTGTTAAAAGTCCATGTAACCAAAATTAAAAAATATCTAAAAAGATTATAAAGGTGTCATAAAACGAATCCATATAAATCAGGTGGTTTAATCTAAGTCTGGTGAAGCTATATAATCCCTTTATATGATGAACAGATGTAATTTAGGCTTTTATTCACATACAAACACACATGCATAAGGTTACTGCATTGTATACAGTAAACATGAAAGCTCATGCGCACATCACATGCTAAAACAAACCTCATTGGTTTCTGCATCACATACACAGACTTCTCTTCACAAGACATGAAAGTGAGTAAATGATGACAGATTGATGCTATATCATACAAAGTGCCAGCAAATTATACAGAGTCTGCAAACTATAAAAACACACATGAAATTGAGATGATGAGTAATGATCATTCATGAATAGTGATTGAAGAACACTCAGTTGGGGAAGAAAGTTTTCTGTTTTCATTCTGTCTCCTCATGTCTATATTGCTTCCTCCCACCCCTCAGCTCAGGAGTAGGCTTTTTTTAACCTCTCAGCTAACTCGCATAAGTGGTCAGGAGTGAAAAGAAATACATGGATCAAGCATTACAGGTTACTGCACACACATTTGCAGTCCTACAACATGTTTTGCTTCAGCTCACATGTTTTGGCTTCTAAATGTTTTTTCCAAACATCAACAGTCATACAGTTTTTGGTGTATGGTTGATTTAAAGAGTTCAATTGTGGTTCATAATGATGTAGATCTCTGTAATGAGTACACAGCTGAAGATACACTATTTTTTTGGTGTGCCACAAAAATTAAAATTCAAATCTATTTATTCAAAGTAAATTCAAAATGTTTTTAAATTTCGTGTATACAAAATGCTTATGGTTTTCAGAAAAGATTTTTTTCCCCCTCTAAACACAAGTGCTAGTTTGGCTGATATGTGAAAATGTTGGGTCTTAAGATTGAGAAACCTGATTTCATAACCCGGTTAACTAGTCAGACTGACAGTTGGGTGGTGTTTGAAATCAAAGTGAAACTAACTAAAAGAACTTAGAGAGCAAAACTCACTCCAAGCTACACTAATTAAAGTTTTTAAAACATTGTTTTAGCATTATAGATCTGTATTTTCAGAAGTTATCTAAGAATATCTGTAGTAAATGTGCAAAGATCTGTACCAATTATGTTACAGATCATAGAAGTCAGTTGAAACGCCTCTTACTGTGAATCATAAACAAACCATAAACTGGTTTTGCCACTGGAATGAAAACAGGAACTGTAAGAGCCACAGCCCTTTTTTTTCCATCATTCTCAGAGGAAATCATTTGCTGTTTCCTGAAATGACAGTAGTCAGTGACTGAAAGTGTACTGAGAATATTTAAAGCAGTTTTGTTGGTTGGATATAAAGAGTTAAAGATTACAGAATGGCTAAAGATGGAGGAAATATTTGTTTTCTGTATGTTGGAAAGGATGTATCAACAAATTCTACATCATAAAGGGAGGATCAGGGCATGGAGACGAGCATGGAGCAAACATCTATCCCGAATGGACATAAATTAAGTGACCTTTATTACAAATTTACAAGAGAAAAACAAATTCTCTTGTGTACGGGTATACACTAAACTCTTAAACAGGAATGGAAGAACTTCCAGATCCAGTGCCAGTATGAGAATTTCCAGATATACATCAGGACGTAGAAGGTAGGAGAAAACTCAATGGCAAATACTTTATTAGTTTCGTTTAAAAAGACTATGATCAGATAAAATGTATTTGTGTTATAAAAATATGTACGACTATATACGTATAACGTCATGTTGCACGTGACGTAAAGCAGCTACTTCCGGGTACTTCAGAACGGAGTGATGGCTGCCAGCCTGCGCGACAAGGTAAAATTTTATTTTTTTAGGACAACCACGTAGTCCTAAACGTCCTGAAAGAATAACAGGAATGTTGCAAATCAATTTTTTTTAAGGAGTGTTGATCTTTTTTAGTCTCTGTGTAATGATTCAAGTTATGAAAACTATTATGTTATCTGCAAGTTTTTTCTAGCTGATTCTGAGGTCTGCTTGAGTCATTTGTTTAGCTATACGAGGGGTTAAGACGTTAGGTGTTCGTCATACTGCGATAAAAATATCAAATAGCAGTTTGAGTCAGTCGTGAGAGTTGTATCAGTCATCGATTTGTCATTCCGTCTTTACAAAATCACTGTTATGACTGGCGATTCACACTATTAACAACCTTATAAAAAACCAGTGGGAAATTTTTGTATTTTTTGAAATTTTGTATTAGAAATGTTTTGCATGTTTTGCTAATGTCATGTGATCATGGTGGAGGGTAATTTTGGGGGAATGGGAATTTCAGGCACCTGTTTAATAAGAGATGCTAGGGAGAGGGTTAGGGTTAGGCTGACCAAATCTATACAAGGTCAGTGAAATATCAGTCTGTGCAAAAAAAGCAAAGTTGTAGAAAGTACTTTCTGCTTTACCAATATTTATTTTTTGCAACCCAAATGCATAAATTCCCTGACTTCTCAGCAGATTTAGTGAAGACAAAGTAGCCACTACTAGCATTATAGCATTTTCAGTGCTAATTAAAATTCATTTTTTAAATTAAATTTCCTATTTTATTTTTAGTATCGGTTCATTTTTTTTTTTTTTTTTTTGCTATGATGTCTTGGAAGATGTCATTAACATTGCATGCACAAAAATTTGTCTGTAATAATAGGGCTTCAAATATGAATAGGTTTTGGCTATAATTCATAGAGCATTTAATTTTTATCTGTCTGCCTTTGAGTTTCTTTGTGTACATTATTATTTGTTGCCATTATATTGTTTAGGTGTGTTACACTGATCATCGTTCTGTGAATTTTGGCAGGGAAATCCAGTCATTTCAATAGAAATCCCCTCAATAGCAATTTTTGTGCAGATTTCACACTGGAATCAAGTTGGTCATATGAATTCACTGCGCAGACCAACAGAAACCTGCTTGATTTTTTTTAAAAGAAGACCTATTACTCCTCTTTTTACAAGATGTTATATAAGTCTCAGATGTCCACAGAATGTGTTGTGTGACAGAATGTGAAGTTTCAGCTCAAAATACCTTACAGATCATTTATTATATCATTTTGAAAATGCCTATTTTGAATGAAAGCACAAAAGCAACATTTTTTCGTGCATGTCTCTTTAAATGCAAATGAGCTGCTGCTCCCCGCCCCCTTTTCCAGAATAGGGCTGTGCCTTTACAGCTTGTATTTTCCTGGGAAATTGCACTGCTCTGCATGCTTGCAGAGAAAGGCTTGTTAACATATTACCCCCCCTTGTTATTTATGGTTGGCGCATGCGCCAGTTCAAAAGATGAGCGCGCCGGTAAAAGGGGGCAGTGTTGTGTTTGGTGAGTGTGTGTTTGAGGAGGGAGACGAAGTGGGAAAAAATAAAGTGTTCTCTCTGTGCAACATAAACGTCGTGTTTACTCAAGTTTAACATGGTAGCAGAGGATGGTTAAAGAATGGCAGCTAGTTACAAAGTTCCTCCGAAGTTTGATGAAACCAGACCATACGAGTGTTGGAAAAATGAAGTTAATATCTGGACGCGGGTTACCGAGCTCGACAAAAAGATGCAAGCCCTCGCTGTCGCATTGGGGCTTGAAGGGAGAGCCCGTGAAACGGCGATGGAAATACCTGCGGAGGATTTAGACAGTGATAATGGTATGGCAACGCTGCTGGCTAAACTGGACAATGTCTTCCTAAAAGAGGAAAAGGATCGCGCATATGAAGCCTATTCTTATTTTGATGGTATAACGAAGAGTAGTTCGGTCACCATGGCGGACTACATAATTGATTTCGAACAGCGATACAATCGGATGAAAATGTATAATATGACGCTTCCTGATGCTGTGCTGGCTTTTAAGCTATTGGACACGGCTTGCCTTGATGAAAAAAACAGACAACTAGCACTGACAGCCTGCACAGAGTTGACGTTTTCATCTATGAAATCAGCTCTAAAACGGATTTTCGGAGGAAAAACGACAGGCTCGTCAAACGGAATACAAGTGAACCAGGACGTGGCATTTTTGACTGAACAGAGATCGCAAGCAAGAGGAAAACCGAACAGAACGCTGCAAAGTGGGCAACCTAAGCAGCCATTACCAGGGACTAACCCACTGGATAAATACGGTAAGAGATCCAGATGTGCCATTTGCCAGTGCACATTTCATTGGGCTAAAGACTGTCCACACAAGAAAACTGAACAAGTAAGAATAACTGAAGATGCAAATATTGAGGAATGTAACATCACACTGTTTACAAAGGACTCAATGTCAGATGCAGAGATATTCATGACTGAATCATTGGGATCAGCGATCATTGACACTGCTTGTACCCGTACTGTGTGCGGGGAGAAATGGCTGGAAAACTTTATTGATGACCTCACTCAAGATCAAGTGAACCAGCTGATGCAAACAGAAACTCCTAGTTGCAGACCATTTCGGTTCGGGGACGGAAATTTGGTGTATTCCACAAGAAATGTGAAATTACCAGCTAAAATAGGACTGACAAAATGCTTAATTGAAACAGAAGTCGTCAAGGTTGACATTCCACTCCTGCTGAGTAAGACGTCACTGAAGAAAGCAGGGACAATTTTGGACATGGAAAAGGACAGTGCAGTGATGTTCAAACAGTCCATTCCTCTTGAATTTACTAGTTCTGGACATTACTGTGTTGATATCAGAGACAGAGACACTAAGAAAGATCAAGCTGAAGAGGAAGTTCTAACAGTGACAGATAATATGTCTCCAGATGAGAAACGCAAAATCCTTCTGAAGCTCCATAAGCAGTTTGGTCACGCGTCGGCAGACAGGATACAGAGGCTCATTCACAGTTCAGGAAATAAGGACAAAGAATGCTTTACTATTTTACAACAAATAGTATATGACTGTGAAATATGCCAAAAGTACAAAAGGACAAAGCCAAAGCCTGCTGTGGGGTTGCCCATGGCTTCGGAATATAACGAGACAGTGGTGGTGGATCTGCACGAGTTAGAACCAGGTGTATGGTATCTTCACATCATCGACCACTTTACACGTTTCAGCGCCGGAAACATTGTGAAAACAAAGAAGTCATCTGAAATTGTCAACTCCTTCATTCACACTTGGATAAGTGTCCATGGCGCTCCCCAAAAGCTGTATAGTGATAATGGAGGAGAATTTAACAATCAAGAGATCAGAGACATGGCTGAAAACTTTAACATCGAAACAAGAACAACAGCTGGATACAGTCCCTGGAGCAATGGACTACTCGAGAGACATAATCAAACACTTACCGAGATCATCCTGAAGGTCAAACGAGAAAATGGATGTGACTGGGACACTGCCCTTGACTGGGCCCTCATGGCTAAGAACAGTATGTTGAATGTGCATGGCTACAGTCCGTACCAATTAGTGTTTGGACAGAATCCTAACCTTCCTTCTGTGTTAGTTGATAAACTGCCTGCTCTAGAGGGTACTACTGTGAGTGCTAAAGTAGGAGAACACATTTCTGCTTTACATGCTTCTAGGAAAGCATTTACAGAAGCAGAGTCTTCTGAGCGAATAAGAAGGGCACTACGTAGGCAGCTTAGGCCTACAGATGACATGTATGTGACAGGTGACAAGGTCTATTACAAAAGGGTAGACTGTCCTGAGTGGAAGGGGCCAGGGGTAGTTATTGGTCAAGATGGAGCTGTTGTGTTTGTAAGACATGGGGGAACTCTTGTTAGAGTGCATCAATCCAGGCTCTGTAAGACAAACACACAGGATCAGGAATCTCAAGATAAGCAAAATGAACAAGAAAACAGCCAAAAAGTAAGTGAAAAAGGTATCTTAAACAATGTAGCAGACAGTTCAGATAGTGAAGAAAACACAGACAGCGACCAAGAAAACACCAGCGTCAGTGAGTTAAATACAGGAGAAATGTTTCATCCTAGTATGACACAAACTGAAACAGATCATGATGTGTGTGGTAATCCTGTCTCTTCAGCTGATGTAAAGCTAAAAACAGGACAGACTGTAACATTTCTGAAACAGAACAGTGGTGGTCTACAGAGAGCCAAGGTTTTAAGCAGAGCAGGCAAAGCCTCTGGAAAATATAAAAACTGGTTTAATCTGCAACATATTGAGCAAGATGGCAGTAATGGGCAAAAAGAGTCATTGGATATGTCATGTGTTGATAATCTTCACATTGAATCAACTGAGAGAGAGTCTGACGTACTTGTAACAAAAGATGTTTCATTTGATGCAGCTAAACAAGATGAAATAGTCAATTGGTACAAAAACAATGTTTTTGAGGAAGTTGATGATGCAGGTCAAAAATGTGTCTCTACCAGATGGGTCTGTAGTCTCAAAGAAACTCCTAATGGCATTGTGCCCAAAGCACGACTTGTAGCCAGAGGTTTTGAAGAGCTTAATATTCACGAGCTGCAGAAAGATTCCCCAACTTGTGCTTCTGACTCTCTTAGGCTATTATTAGCTCTAATCTGTCAAAATAAGTGGCAAGTCCATTCTATGGATATCAAATCTGCTTTCTTGCAGGGCATGCAGTTGTCCAGAGAAATCTATGTCCGGCCCCCCCCCTGAAGCAGGGAAGGAAAATGTTCTATGGAAACTAAACAAGTGTGTTTACGGCCTTGCAGATGCATCATTGTATTGGTACAACAAAGTGAAAGAAATCATGCTGAGTACAGGTGGTAAATTGTCTAAAGTAGATCCAGCAGTATTCTACTGGTTGGATGAACAATGTAAGGTTACTGGAGTACTTGCATGTCATGTTGATGATTTTCTTTGGGCAGGCTCACAAAACTTCTCAACAGATGTGATACCTACACTAAAGTCTGCATTACATGTTGGACGTGAGGAACATGAAAATTTCTGCTATGTGGGAATGGACTTTGTTACCATTGATGGTGTAGTTCATGTACATCAGCATAGTTACATTGAAAACCTACAGCCTATTCGGCTGCAAGCAGCGCGGGCAGTGGAGAGGGATGTCTCTCTTAATGAGACTGAAAAAGAGCAACTGAGGTCAAAAATAGGACAAATACTGTGGGTTGCAAAACAAACCAGACCAGACATTATGTTTGATGTATGCAGTCTAGCATCAAATATAAAGTATGCTACAGTCCAGTCTATTCACGAGACAAATAAGGTCATTAGAAAGCTTAAATCTGAAAAGGTGACTCTCAGGTTTCAACATTTGGGAAATAGTGACGCTCTAAACTTTGTCGTTTTCAGTGATGCATCTCTTGGAAATCTCCCTGATGGGGGTACGCAAGGGGGAACATTGATTGGTCTCATGGGAGAAGGAGGGAAGTTTTCTCCTCTCTGTTGGCAATCCAAGAAAATTAGACGTGTGGTGAGGAGTACTCTGGCAGGGGAAACGCTAGCCCTGTCAGATGGAATAGATAATGCCATTTTTTTGACTACTCTCTTTTCTGAACTTACTACTGGAAATGCTGAGCTGAATACACCCCCGTTGATCTGTGTGACAGACAATCACTCTCTGTTTGATGCCCTTAAGTCAACGAAACAGGTCTCTGAGAAACGTCTTCGACTGGAAATAAGCAGCATAAAGGAGCTCATACAGAGTAAAAGAATCAAGAAGGTTCTCTGGTCGGACACAAAAACACAACTCGCTGACTGTCTTACAAAAAAAGGAGCGTCAGCCCTGATGTTATTGAAAGTACTCAGTGAAGGACTATGGTGCTATTGAAAGCACATAGTTGAGTATTGGTCACTTAAAAAAAAAAAAAAAAAAAAAAAAGGGGAGATGGTCATTTGAAAAGACTCTATGGTAACTTGTAATCTTTGCTTTGTATGTTTTTCTTGTATTTATATATATTTTTTTTTTTTTTTTGTTTAAAGTATAGGGAGATTGTTAACAATCTCCCCCCTTGTTATTTAGGGTTGGCGCATGTGCCAGTTCAAAAGGTGAGCGCGCCGGTAAAAGGGGGCAGTGTTGTGTTTGGTGAGTGTGTGTTTGAGGAGGGAGACGAAGTGGGAAAAAATAAAGTTACTGAAGTTTAACAGGCTTACCAAAGTTACTGGGTTGTCCTTTTTCACATTTTCTGGGTTGGTAGATTTGGGACCTGGTAAAACCTTAAACATGGTAAAAGTCAGATTTCCATAATAAAATTTTGCTGACATTTTGTTGGTAAGTCCAAAAGAACACATGTAACATGAATTTAAAGACATACTTCAGCATTTTCATTAACTATTGCTTGTCAAAAGTAAAAAACTTTTAAATGTTATTACATAAGTACTGAAAGAGGCTGTAAACAGTAAAGGCTTTGTGTGTTTGTGTTTTATTAAAGATTTCTGTCCAGTGTCAAGATAACCCATACGGAGTAAATGGTGTGGTGGTTTTCGGAGCTGAATCCTATGGCATGACCCCAGGATGTATCCCAGATATGACTGGATACAATCAATATCTAAGGTAATACTATGAAATTAACTGAAAGAGGTAAATCTACTAATTACCATAGTACCATCATGCATTGCAAACAGTTCTCATGTTTAAGAAATAGTTTGTCTAAAAATAAATCTTTGCTGACAATGTACTTACCCTCAGGGCAACCAAGATGTGACAGATGAAATGAACAATATTATGGATTAAGTACTTGTATTTTAACTGGAAGCAACCGTTGAAGTGTTAATTGTTAATTTGCTTTCCAAACTTTTATTTTTCTATTTGCAACAGACGTGGAAATGGGTCTAGTTCTGGATTCATCAATGCAGACGGTTGGAATGATGGTAAGATTTAAATTTACTTATCTGTTCATTTGAGCTCTTAGAAGTGTCACTTCTAATGTATGTTTGTTCACCATTCATCTGTAATGAACACTATGGAAACCATTATCTTTTCCAATTCAGCTCAAGCATCTCGTCAAATGCCGCCAGTGAATGTTGCAGTGACTGTGTCTGCTATATCGGCCCCGATGAGCACCCGCAACCAACTAGGAGGTCGTCGCATGAACCCACTTTTCACTGCTGGTGAGACATTGGACCTATTACTATTTCTGCAAAGCAATGAGATGTATGACCAACAAATGCAAACAGCATGGCACATTATCTAATGATGAAACAAAAGAATTGATTGGTTCTGCTGGTTGCTCCAGGTTATGTCCTACAACCTGTTTATGAACAGGGAGGAAACGTGTCTCAGTTTTGGGAGAGAGATGGACAACATGAGGAGGAGGAAGAAGAGAAGAATTTGCGTCTGAAGGAGAAAAAGAAAAAAGCTGGAAGCAGGAAGAGGAAAAGATTCCGCCATTCTGGTCATTAGAGGAGATAAAGATCTGGCCCACATGCTTAATAGATCACTAGATTTTATCTTAATAGATTTACATATTCTTAAGGTGCAGTTAAATTTTATACCAAAAACAGTGTTTGTTAAAAAAAAAAAAAAAGCTGCTTTTTCATGCTACTGAACAAATCCCCAACTGCAGTGTTAGTTCCTGTTCACACCAAGCATGAAAACTATAAATTACTCATACCCCTTTACCTAAACCTCTCTAACTATTTGTCTCACACATTAGGCTTTTTTTTTTTTATTCATGTTTATTGTTCTGAATTGAATCCTCCTCCAAAGAGCAATGGGTTGTGGGCAATATCAGTGGCACTATTTCCACCGAAGCTGGTAGACCAATCGGGAACCTTTGGGATAACATAATACAATGTGGGGCACACAAATTCTTATTTAGAATACAATTTAAAACAGATATATTTTATATAATGAGTTAACATTATAGTTATTTTTATAGTATTTGTTCTTGGTGTGAACAGGCTTTACACTGTAAAAAATTTCCAGCAGTTTGCCAGTAATTTACTGTAAATTTACTTACAGTAAAAACTGTAATTTTACTGTATTTTACTTGTAAAATATACAGTAATTTTATGGTCTTTTCTCCAGTAATATATTGCAATACAAGAAAAAAATGAAATAAAAATAAGCAGTGACAACTGTGTAACTTTAATGTTTTTAATTGCTCAATTGTTGCAATAACCCTTGCAATAACATTAACATTTTCACAGATTCAGTTAAGACAAAACACTATTACACACTATTGTATATATTACAGCACATACCATTTCAAGAATGTATACATAAATATTTGTATATTACAGCAATTAAAAAAAATAAAATAAAATTAGGAATAAATTCAATCATAAGAACAATCTTAAAAACATACAAATTCACAAAAACTCTCCTGAGTAAAATGCATTTGCCCGTAGTGGATTAATAGTTTTGCCAGCTGAAATCCACAAACTCTTTGGACACATGAGGGTTCAGGCCGGAGTTTCTCCTTTGCATCATCTTCCCACTTCTTTTGCTGATCTGGAAATTTGCAGAGCACTTGAGGTGTGTCAGGATTGATCCTCACAATGAACCTTCACATAAAAAAAAATAATTCATTAGATTCATAGTTCATTCTCTTTGAAAAAACTTTTTAGTTTTGAAAATTTTGTCATCATTTACTACGGTGTTACAAACCCATGAAACTCTAGTTTGTTTTCGGAACACATGAAAATTGATATTCTCTCTTCATTTTGTCTATCCAGGCAACCAAAGTCTTTTGGCTTCAAAAAGTGCATAAAGACACCTAATCAGTTCTCAAGCATGTTTGAGATTCTTTTAACCACAATTGATCTACAGTACTCTACATATTTGGATGATCTATGTTTGTATGTGAATAAAAGCCCATCGATTAATCATACAGATTCATACATTAATCATCCATTTCTTTACGCACTTTTTGAACTGGAATATTTTGGTTGTGTGTACTTTCAGTGGATAGACAAAAGTACTGTTATGAATTCATTAGAAGAATAAACAGAATAGTACACCAGTTAATTTTATTTTAACTCAAATTGTCAGTTACCGTTACTGCAAGCCAAGACAACACCCAAAAATTGCAATTCTCTCAACATTTAGTCACCCTCATGTCATCCCAAATATACTTTTTTCTGTGGAACACAATTAAAGATTTTTAGAAAAAAAAAAAAAAAAAGTAATCTGAAGCAAAACGATAGGTTTGTGTTAGAAATGTTTAAATATGTTTTAAAAATGAATATTATAAACCACTGCTTCCAGGCAAGTGTCCTACATGTTTGTTTGATGTAAATGTCAGCATGTTGTGAAGCATCAACTTTGAGAGACCTATTCACTTGCATTATATGGATTATAGATGGATTATTTTTCTAAAAATCTCTTTTCGTGTTCCACAGAAGAATGAAAGTCATGTACATCCAGGATGGCATGAGGGTGAGTAAGTGATGAGAGAATTCTGTATTTTTGAGTGAGCAATATTGATGGGCAAATTAAGCCTTGTGATGGACTAAGACTTTCCTCTGACTTTTCATTTTTGGTGGATTGTTCCTTTAAGGGATTGTTTACTAAAAAATGCAAATTCTCTCATAACTTACCGTCATGCCATCCCGGATGTACATGGTTTTCATTTTTCTTTTTCCCTTTAATGTTTACTTAATATTACAGCATATTGCAAAATGTACTTACCTCTAAATAAACAACAAAGTAGTGGCTTCCACTTAGTACTTGATCTTAAGCACATAAACGAAGGAAACAGCAAATGCAGCAGACGTATTGGGTAGGTCAATCACAGGAAAGAAGACTTTGCTTTCAATTGCCAGCATCCATTTTTTGCTGTGTAGAATTGAATCTCCTAAAAAAAAAGTCAGTTAATTAATTTATTGTGTTCATGTTTTTTATAGTGATATTTGTGACTTCACATCTGATTATGGTGTCAATAAAAGTAGATGTAGAAGCCTTTCTCATTAGTTCAAAAGCATTGTTCACCCAAAAATGACAATTCCATCATTATTTACCTACACTTGTTATTCAAAATGTATTTGAGAAGATGTTAGGTAGAAAGTTAGATATAGAGAGCCATGAATAAAGTGTGACAAAAGGTTTATTTTTAAAAACCATCCCTTTAACATTGCTAAATCATGTACTAAAAGATCTTACCAAGCATGATCAGAGTAGTGAAAGCCTGGTCTTTGCATCTGCTGCAGTTGTTGTGACCTACACACACACAGTTTTTCTAGGAAATTATCAGTTGTCAATTACACAAAATGAAAAAAAATTACACTGGCTAAAAGGAACAGCAAATCCTCTGCTTCTTTTAAAGTGGGCCATCAACAACAGGACACTTACATCAGTATTCACATCTGGCACAGCAGCAGAAAGCACAGTAACATTAATATCTACACAGATTTCTCAAAATCACATTTATGCTGTGTGCTGAAAATGATGACTTTACTCTAAAATACTTTTTACAGTTACTAACTGGACATTCAGTTTTTTCTTACCATCTCGAATGTGCCATCTTAGGTGTTTAGTGTTCACAAAGGCTGAAGAATTTAGTCGACACGAATGTACAACCTTCCGCGCTGCATCTAGAATTCAGATGGTGTTCAGATCAGTTCGTTCGTTTTGCGGTACATGTGCGACTGAAGTGCAGAGAGGCTTAAGAACGTGCATTAGCATTCAGGACAGTACACGAAAACCCACTTTGGCATGATTAATAAATGCATATAATGTCTCCAAAGAGATGCCACAGTGTTTGCAGACGAACACTGCGGGTTTTATGCTAACGTTAGCATGAAATGCATGCTCTACATTTACACGCTTATATGGGGTTAATAGGTAACGTAAGCATCAAGCGATTTCATAGCGATTAAAAACCACAGCGAAGTATCTTTAAACTAGCTTTAAACCTTTAAAAACACTGTATTTTAATGGCGCCAAGAGGATATTTCCCATTATGCAACTTTAAAATACAGTAACATACTGTATACCTGTTCTACAGTAAAGTACAGTTCATATTACAGTTAAATACAACTGTAAGTTGGCAGCATATATCTGTTAAATTATATACTACTCATAACTCCACACACAGAAAAAAAATGGTGCTTCAGTGGTTCTTCAGCGGTTCTTTGGTGTGATTGTGGTGCTATATAGCACCGTTAGTGTATAAAGAACCAGTCAAGCCCCTGTCTGGTTCTTCAGCGGTTCTTCAGTGGTTCTTTGGGGTCGTTAAGGTGCTATATAGCACCACTGCCATACAAAGAACCTGTTAAGCCTCTGAATAAGGATATCTAACTCTCTTAAACTCTTCAGTTGGGGAAAGGATTAAAAACAACATTAACATACAGTGTATTTCCTGAAGATCTTTTTTGCCCCTAAGGCCCCCATAAGGAAATATTTCCCACATAAGACCTTTAGACCTTAGAAAAGCATAAAAGTGATTCAAGACATTTTGCCATTGTAGTAAATATATTTACTACTATTGTAGTAATACAAGCCTCTATGATTGTTTCTATTGAGCACCATTTTTGTTGAAGTAATAAAATGCTATACACAGCAAAATCCCCAGTGTTAATTTAACACTCTGAGTGTGGACACATATAAACACTGAAGCAGTGTTGAAGTTAACGAAATAATTAGGTGATTAACGAAGTGATGATTGATCATTATTGAAGACACCTGATGTTAATAAGCAGAATCACTAAAGAAGAAAAACAAAATTTTTAAGCAACCATTATAGTGGTCAGTGTTTGCATTAGTTGGGCTCTTGACCCTTAAATCATCAATACTAGGTCTTGTTTGGCTGCAATTGCAGAGTTATAACAGCCAGACAAGCAAAGAGCAAAAGTCAATAAGATGGCACTGACTGTGCTTGACTTAATCATCATATAGTGACTTGAGTATTTGACATAGAATTTCCTTACAGATTACAAAAAAAGCTGTGAACAAAAGATCAATCAGTTTTGCCATAATCAGACAGATGATAAAAAGAAGTTTATCTTAATTTAGACACACAGACATGAAGAATCAGTGTGAGAATCACAACAACGGTGACCATCAAAAAGCGTGTTGTAGCCAATCAGAACTCATCCATGACTCCCATCATGCATTGCGGCATGAATAAATTATGAGAGTTCAGAGTTGATCTGTTTATCTGAATATGCCGTTTGTCACCATTGTTGAGATTCATGGGCTGGTTCTTGATGTCTATGTGTGCCTAGGTGAAATGCCTTTTTTTTTTTTTTTTTAAACAGGTTGTAAGAAAAACCTTTCCAAAATGTATAGGAAGTGCTGGATCTTCTTACAATAAGCAAAAAAAAAAAAAAAAAAAAAAAAAAAAAAAACAACCTAACTTAGAGATTAGACTAGGTGATTTACGTCAAACAATGAATATGTTAAAACATAATCACCTGGTGACTTGAGCTTCAACTCAAAGGGTCAAGAGCCCAACAAATGCAAACACTGACCACTATAATGGTTGCTTAAAAATTTTGGTTTTCTCCTTTGGTGATTCTGCTTATTAACATCAGGTGTCTTCAATAATGATCAATCATCACTTTGTTAATCACCTAATTATCTCATTAACTGTGTATGGTACATCTGATGGTTCTACATAGAACCATTTGACAAAGGTGCCATATAGTACCTTTTAAAATAGGTGCTATATAGCACTAAAAGCGGTTCCCCTATGATTACAAGCCAAATAACCACTTTTAGTGCTATATAGCACCATTTGTTTTTAAAGTGCATGATCTCAGTTTTCAATGCATTTTCTATTTGACTGTATTACAAAAGAGAACAAAGTCAAGTTATGTTCTGTTATTTTATTCTGATACAACAATAGTTCAACTTTTACAATATTCCCTAAAACAGGCATGCATATAAACATACAAACATGCATAAAGTCTTTATTTGTTCATAAAATACAAATGTACTCTCAAATCAGGCTTCAGTGAACACCAGCTAATGTTTTTTTTTTTGTTTTTTTTTTTTTTTTTTACAAATGCTTTATAAAAGATATCAGATGAAATGACTGGTGTCTTTAATTAATCATACCTTTATGTTCCTTTTGGAGCTAAAAGATTTGGTTCCCATTTGTCTTCCATTGTATGGGCAAACATTTCTCTGTGACAATATCTTAATTTGTCCTCAGCATAAGGTTGAGATGAGGATGAGATACTTCTGGACTGATGTTCTTCTTCATCATCTTGGGTCTTCTTCTGCAGTTTTTCCAGTTATTTTAGACACCTCTTTTCTCCATGCAGCTTTGATCCTCTTTTCTGGATTTATTCCAATAAAGTATCTGAAAAATAAGAGGAGAAGAGCTTCAGAACATATTCTTGTGTATAATTTGATTTGATCAAATTAAACTTTACAACTAAAAACTAGTCGATAATTAACTGAAGTCTCGGAATACACTGCACAAGTCATACATGCTGCATTTATAATAAATGGATTCTGGTATGAGGCACATTAAGGTGGATCTTTTCCTGATAATAGAAACTAGTGTCAGTCTGGAGCGTGAGCTTTGTTTTAGTGAAACAAAATGCAGACATATACTTACCAAGAAGGTAACAAGCTAGGAGTCATAGACAGGTTACCCATTTTCTCAAGGTCAGAAGGAGTGGCAGACATCTATTAGTAAAGAAAACAATTTAAAATGGCTCACAGTATCTGCAAATGACTAAAAAACTACTTGTTGCAATATTCTACAGAGGTAATAAAACAATTATACACAGAGTAGAATTCAAAAATGATAATTTTCTTATTTACTTGCCCGTATGCTGATTTAAACTCTGATGATGCAATAGATGATATTTAATGGAGATTTGATGTCTGTTTGTCCCAACAATGCAAAAGAAAATGGGGACCAAACTTTAATACCAACAGACACGCAGTAAACAGAGGATAAAGGTAATTAATCGCATGATTTAGCCAGTTATCTGAAGTGATTCAATTTGTTCAGGTGAAAACAATTTTGCATTTTGCAATGCCAGTTTCTAATTTGTGGTTCTTTGGTCTGATATTTTGATATCAGACAAAATTACTGGTATTTAATCATACCTTTATGTTCCTTTTGGAGCTCGAAGGTTTGGGTCCTACTGGTCTTCCACTGTATGGGCAAAACAGATATCAGTTCTCCACGACAGTATCTTCAGTTGTCCTTCAAGAGAAAGTCCTATGAGTTTGAGACAACATAAGGTTGAGTAAATAATGAGATAACCATTTTTAGGTGAATGATTTCTTGAACAAACAATAGGCAAACTTACATTTTCTTAAAGAATGAGTCATTTGCTTCTCTACAATGTCAGCCTTTGAACTACAAGGATAATGTATAATTTACATAATGTAAAGAATAGATAGCTTCTAGGTAGGGCTGACACTCCTGTGGTAACTTGCTAATTAAAACATGGTCATAAATCCAATTTAAATCCCAAAAGTTTAATTGGATGTTTAAACGTTAACTTTTAAAAAGAAATTAGTACTTTAGAAATAAAACAATAAAAAGGAAGAGCTGCAAAATGACCTTGTGCAGATAAACCAAAATGTCTTACTATGTGCACATGTACAAGGGAAAATATTGTATTATGCTGCTAAACAACAGTGTCATACTGTTGCTGGTCAACATATCCCACAATGCTTCACAAAATACAGTAACTTATTGTTATTATATGAAAACAGCATTTTACTGTTAAATTTCCTTGTGAATTTACAGGAATTTTTTACAGTGTAGGAAGAATGGGAATTTTGTAGTGTGTAAAAATGGTAAAGTATCCTCAATTTGCAAATTATTATTGGATTAATTCACTTGTGTTAAGTGAATTTGAGTATTATTCATTATTAATAAATACTAACAATATGTTGCAATAAAGTTATTAACAATAAAACAATATTAACAATAACGTTTCGATCTCAATTCAGTGTCAATTCATATGTATATATTGTACATATAAGAGGATAGAAATATTTTTTTTAGCACCATTTTAATCTTTTCTTAGGTTAAAATTAGTATTTGCTTGCATTAATTTATATTCAAAGTTATTAACTTTTTTTTAATTTTCACATTTAAAAAACCTAGTGTTTAATCATGTCTAAATATTTATTAAAATTCAACACTTAAAAATTAGTCAGCAGGTATGACCTGCAATACTCTTTAGAAACTAGACTAGTAAATACATGTATATTTATTAAACAGCCAAACAGGTACCTAGTGGGTAAACCATGGTATTACAAATGATTATCCCACCACAAAATGACTATAATTTGCCTTTTTGCATTGGAATTTAAAAGCCTTTTCTCTATTTTAACCTTAAATACTACACTATAGTTGAGGTCAAAAGTTTACATCCCCCTTTCAGAATCTGCAAAATGTTAATTATTCAGATCCGGGGGGGGGTCCGAAAACCAGTCTGTATCTGGTATGACAACCATTTGCCTCACATAATAAAACACATCTCCTACGCATAGAGTTGATCAGGTTGTTGATTGTGGCCTGTGGAATGTTGGTCCACTCCTCTTCAATGGTTGTGCGAAGTTGCTGGATATTGGCAGAAACTGGAACACGCTGTCGTATACGCTGATCCAGAGCATCCAAAGCATGCTCAGTGGGTGACATGTCGGGTGAGTATGCTGGCCAGGCAAGAACTGGGATGTTTTCAGCTTCCAGGAATTGTGTACAGATCCTTGCAACATGGGGCTGTGCATTATCATGCTGCAACATGAGGTGATGGTCGTGGATGAATGGCACAACAATGGGCCTCAGGATCTCATCACGGTATCTCTGTGCATTCAAACCCACACAACGCCATACACACTGTCTGCCATCTGCCCTGTACAGTGAAAACCGGGATTCATCCGTGAAGAGAACACCTTTCCAAAGTGCCAATGCCATCGAATGTGAGCATTTGCCCACTCAAGTCGGTTACGACAACGAACTGCATTCAGGTCGAGACCCCGATGAGGACGACGAGCATGCAGATGAGCTTCCCTGAGACGGTTACTGACAGTTTGTGCAGAAATTCTTTGGTTATGCAAACCGATTGCTGCAGCAGCTGTCCGGGTGACTGGTGTCAGACGATCTTCGAGGTGAAGATGCTGGATGTGGAGGTCCTGGGCTGGTGTGGTTACACGTAGTCTGCGGTTGTGAGGCCGGTTGGATGACTGCCAAATTCTCTGAAACGCCTTTGGAGATGGCTTATGGTAGAGAAATTAACATTCAATTCATGGGCAACAGCTCTGGTGGACATTCCTGCAGTCAGCATGCCAATTGCACGCTCGCTCAAAACTTGCGACATCTGTGGCATTGTGCTGTGTCATAAAACTGCACATTTTAGAGTGGCCTTTTATTGTGGCCAGCCTAAAGCACACCTGTGCAATAATCATGCTGTCTAATCAGCATCTTGATATGCCACACCTGTGAGGTGGATGGATTATCTCGGCAAAGGAGAAGTGCTCACTAACACAGATTTAAACAGATTTGTGAACAATATTTGATAGAAATAGGCTTTTTGTGTACATAGAAAATCTTTGAGTTCAGCTCATGAAAAATGGGAGCAAAAACAAAAGTGTTTCGTTTATAATTTTGGTCAGTGTATTTATTCAAATTAAATTCAAAATGTTTCCGAATTAATCAGTGTATTCAAAACTGTTATGGATTTCAAATAGTTTTTAATAACATTTTTTTTCCCCACTCAAAAGAAGTTAGGCTGATATGTGGAGATGTTGGGCACATGACTGATTTCATTACCCGGATGTCTAGCTCATATTAAGGTTGAGGTTGGGTGGCATTCGAAATCAAAGTAAAGCTAAAAGAGCAAAACTCACTCCAAGCTATACTCATTAAACTTTTTAAGTCATTATTTGATGATTATAGATCTGTATTTTCAAAAATTATATAAGAATATCTGTAATTTAGAAGAAACATTTGTAGTAAATGTGCAAAGATCTGCACGGACTGTTGCGGATAATACGAAGTCAGCAATAATGCCTTAATTTTATTAGTCATAATCAAAACCATAAATGCAACAGAGAAACAAAAACAGGAAATGTCCCAGCCATTTTATTCACTTCAGCTTCAATGGAAACCATTTGCTGTTTGCTGCAGAAATGACAGTCATCAGACTAAAAGAGTACTGGGATTATTTCAAGCAACACTGTTTATTGTACACTGGTTGGATATAAGGAGTTAAAGACAACAGATGGCTGACAGAAGAAATATTTTTTAACAAACCCCACACCATTAAGGGAGGAACCAAGAAGAGACCAGCACAGAACAAATCTGTCCTGAATGGACAAAAATAAAGTGAACTCTATAGAAGCATGTGAACTTTTTACAAGTTTACAAGAGAAAAACTAATTCTGTTATGTACAGGTATAAACTAAATTTCTAAACAGGAATTTTTAGGAACAGGAACTTCCAGACATACGGCGTGACACAGAAGGTAGGAGAAAACTCAACAACAAATATTTCTTATTAATTTTGTTTCATTAGAATATCAGAAGAGAATTTGGATTTCCCTCGTGTTGTAAAAGAATGAATAGCATGTTATCTGTAGACAGTAAGCAAAAAGTTACATTTGGACGTCTCGATACGTATGACGTCATGTTGCGCGCGACCTAAACTATTCTGGATAGCTCAACAATGGCGTTGACATTTGTCCAAGATGAACAGGTACAATTTTTAATACAACCATGTAGTCCAAAAAGGTTTTTTTTTTCAAAATAGGTAGAGGAAGAGTAGACCTGTTGCAAATTTTTCTTAAAAGCATGTAAAGAAATTAAGTTTACTGTTAGCTTTTGCTTGTAGTGTCTCACATGGCGTAAACACGGCCATGTTTGTCAACATTTTCTGTTCATCACGATAATTTTTAGCCCCTGTGTAATGACTAAAGTGATGACAATTGCGTTATATGCTTGACTTCTCTACCGCTGCTACTTAGGCATGATTCATTGAGCCATTTTGTTGTCATATTGCATTAGTTAGCCGTTTGAGTCATTCCGGGTTTACAAAACCACGGTTACGACTGGAGATCTACGACTACCTGTATAAAAAGCTAGTGCAAAATTATTGTTAATAATCCTCAAACCTTCACAAAGGCCATTCCATTTGGTTAATTTTTCTCTTTTTTTTTTACTTCTGTACAGTAGTAAAGTATCCCAGTGTACACAATTCAAAACATAGCATTATTTTTAGTATTATTTTAGTCACAAACATTGCATGCACAAAAATTACCTGTAATAATAGGGCCTCAAATATATAAAGGTTTTGACTATACTGTAAATCATAATTTATAGAGCATTTCATTTTTAAATATCTGCCTTAAATCAATCTTTTTAAATGTGTTGTTATTTGATGCCATTATATTCTTAAGGTGCATTACATTTAGCATTGTTCAGCGAATCTGTGCAGGTGAATTCCAGTAATTTCAACAGGAATCCATGCAATAGCTAATTTTGTGGAGATTTTGCAATAGATTTAACCATTGCAAACCATTTGTTTTTTTAAAGTCGCTTCTGTGTAAGCTGTGCATCATATCATTTCTATACTATTGCCAATAGATAAATGATGTTTTTTGCCTGCAAAATTTTGCAGATATTTCATTATTGTGATTATGACTTCTGAAGTCCAAGAGAACACATGTAACGTTAATTTAATGACATAGTTTTCATTAGTTATTGCTTGTCAAAAGTAAAAAAATGTTCATGTGTTACACAGCTGTTGCATCTCTACTGAAAAACAAACCCAGATTCCCTAGGCTGTAAATATAAAGGCTTTGTCTGTTTGTGTTTTATTAAAGGTTTCTGTCCAATGTCAGGACAATCCTTATGGATTTAACGGTGTGATTGTGTTTGAAGATGAAACCTATGGCATGAGCCAAGGGTAGGACTATAAAATGAATTAAAAGAACATCATGCACTGCAAACACTTGTTTTTAAAGGTATATTTTACCTAAAAATGCAAATTTGCTAAGAATTTACTCATCCTCGGGTTATCAAATTTGTAGATGAGTTTGTTTCTTCATTAGAACAGATTTTGAGATATTTAACATTGCATCACTACCTCACCACCAGTGGATCCTCTGCAGTGAATGGGGTCACAATGAGCAATGTTATGGACACAGGTTGTGTGTTTTACCCGGAAGCAGTCTGAAGATAAAAACATCTTGATGGATTTGTTTTTTACAACCACATAGCTTTACGCTTCATAAGACATCAACTTATAGGCTGGAGGTGTGTGGATTATTGTGATGTTTTTATCAGCTGTTCAGCCTGATGGCACCCATTCACTGCAGAGGATCCAATATTGAGCAAATTACGTAATTCAAACAAACTCATCTACATCTTGGATAGCCTGAGAGTGAGAACATTTTTAGCAAATTTACATTTTTGGACAAAGTATTTTTAAAAAAAAAAAACTAGGTGTGCAGTCTATTGTAATTGCTAATATTTGCTTTCTGAATATTTGTCTTCCATAGAATGGACTTTTTTGAGTCAACTTTTTTTTTCTCTTTGCAACAGACGTGGAAATGGCTTTAGTGCTGGAGTTATTATTGAAGACCATTGGAATCATGGTAATATTTTCATTTATTTATCTGTTCATTCTCTAATGATGAGAAACATCATCTCTTAGAAAGTGCAAGTCTATTCACTATTTATTTGTAATGAACACTTTAAATTCCACATTATCTGTTCTAAATCAGCTTGGCCATCTCGTCAAATGCTGCTAGTGAGTGTTGCAGTTACTGTTATATCGGCCCCAATGAACGACCCACCCAGCTAGGAGGTTGTCACATGGACCCATCCTTTTACTGATGGTGAGACATTAGACATATTAGTATTTCTGCAAAGTGAAATAAGATTTAGGACAACCAAATGCAAACCTACTGCAGTATGGCACATTATCTAATGATGAAACGAATGCACTGATTGGTTCTCCTGGTTGCTGCAGGTTACATCTTGCAACCCATTATGGATGGAGAGGGAAGGGGTCTCAGCTTTGGCATAGAGATCAACAACCCGAGGACGAGAAGAATTGACATCTGAAGGAAAAGAAAAAAGCTGGAAGCAGGAAGAGGAAAAGATCCCGTCATGCTAGACATTAGAAGAGATAAAGAAGAATTGACCTAGGTCAAACGTTTATAAAATGGGTATACGGTAGGGATGTCACAATACTCAATATAATATCGAACCGTTCGGTACGACATCCACGGTTCAATGCGTGCTTGTGAATTGCAGTTTTTCGGTTTTGCATTTAAATAACGTCCTTGTTTTATTTTTTCGGGGAATTTGCTGTATGTGTGCCCGCGATTTCACGTGCTGAAATGAGGAAACGCTTCCCCGCTTATATTTGAAAAAGCAACACACGCAGAGCATCTTCCATTATAATAACATCCAATGATAAGCCTTTCTAAACCTGTTGTCCAGAAAAGCTATAAAAACAAAAGTTATAAAAACATTATAACTCATTTTTGATTCACAACATCAGTCGAGTGTTTGAAATAACTTCCTTGTGTGATCTGATGTGGATTCTTATCACAGAATGAGGCAGACAATAAATTCTATACTCATATTCAATGTATGTCGATTAGCAATGGCTTATGAAAATACCTGAGATGGCTTGAAGAACACCGATAAACCATATATTATTGTAGACGAGTGTTTATTGTCCTTACATTTCATTATTCAAAACGTTTAACGTTATATCTTGTTTTTAGTAAGTTACAGCAATAGCAATGTTTTTTTATCCATATTAGAGAAACTGGAACGGAATGTCATCAGCGCTACTTCTTTGACGCATATGTGGTTTTTTTTTTGGGTTTTTTTTGCACGAGGGCACCCTCTGACATCCAGTATGAATGAAACCCATTCTATTTTGGGTAAAAATTGAAAAAAAAATACCTCTTTCAAAAGAAAAAATAAGCAGACCTATACTAAACCACACTTCTTCTAGTGTACATAGGTTTACGGGAGTATTTTGTTAATTTGTTCCAAAAAAAACCCACACTGAAGTGGCAAGATATCAGAACCGAACCAAACCGAAAACCGTGGTTAACCGAGGTACGTATTGAACCGTGGACTAACTGTGTTGTTGCATCCCTAGTATACGGTGACATTTACCATTTGGTGACTTTGTGTGTTAACTATCAAAATATGTTTTGTGTGTGTGTGTGTGTGTGTGTGTTTAGTAACAAAATATGCTTTCAAAATACTAATCCTCAGCTGAAGTGTTAAAAGGATAATTAAACAAAAAATGAAAATTACCCCATGATTTACTCACCCTCAAGCCATTCTAGGTGTATATGACTTTCTTCTTTCAGACGAATACAATCTGAGTCATATTAATAAATGTCCTGGCTCTTTCAAGCTTTATAATGCCAGTGAATGGCTGTTGAGATCTTAAAGCCCAAAAAGGTGCATCCATCCATCATAAATAGTGCTCCACATGGGGGTTTAATATAGGCCTTCTGAAGTGAATCAATGCGTTTGTGTAGGAAAAATATCCGTATTTAAAAAAATCACTGCTATTATAAAGCCTGGAAGAGCCAGGACCCAGTACATTTTTTTTAATATAACCCATTTTTTTTCATCTGAAAGAAGAAAGTAATATACACCTAGGATGGCTTGAGGGTGGGTAAATCATGGGGTTGTTTTCTTTTTTGGATGAACTATCCCTTTAAGGCCTATTCACACCAAGAATAATAACTATAAGAACAAAATCATTAGAATCACCTTCAGGACAATTTTTTCAAGTTTTTTCAAAGCACAATGGGTTGTGGGCAATACAGCCATAGTACAACTGGTACAGCAAAATAAATGTGGGTGGGTCCTCCCCCCAGAAAAATTACTGGAGTATATGTCATTTTCTGTAGTATGGTGCCTTTTATTATGCATATTGCCTCTATCCAGTAAAGTAACAACCAAATGGCAACCTCCCGGTCTCCCTCTTGAAGCCAACATGGCAGTGACTAAAACTGCAATTCATCGACTGGCCACTAGAGACTGGCTGCAAAAGGGAGTCAATCCCATAGACTCCCCATGTTAAAATGCCCAACTTCACAGCAGAAAAAAATATGTTTACAGCCTGGTACAAAAATTGGTTTTGGTCTATATAGCTAATTTTGCCCTTCATGTCAACTGTGAGGGGGGTGAATTTTTTTATAACTCATCTGTTTAATTTATATTAAGCCTTAAAGTTCTGCATAATTTAGGGCGTGGCCACTTGAGTGACAGGTGGATTGCCGCTGCTGTCACCACCGTCGCGCTAGGCGGGTGTGGTTTCAGCAACCAGCTCAACCCACGTCCCGCCTATTTATAATTTTCGATTATCCGTGAGTGACGTGCAATGACGCGATTCCAAGATGGCGATGGCTGACTCCCGCCCACTAAGAGCTTCAAAAATGCCAAGTACTGCTCACTGCAGAGCCAAATGGCCTCCAGCTCCCCCTCTCTGGAGGTCCAGCTCCACCTCTGTGTGAACTAATGGGTGGAGTTAGGGTTAGAATAGGGTGTGGTTAGGTGTCTATCTCCACCCATTACCTCCAGCGAGGGTGAGCTGGAGCTCCAGCTCCTCCCATCTGGCTCTGCAGCGACCACCCTCTCAAAAATGCTCTTCAGAAATCTACGGGTGACGTCACGGACACTACGTCCATGTTTTTTACAGTCTATGGTAACAACACCACAAAAGACGGCCGTTAGAATGCGTTTCCGGTGGTGTAAGCGGTAAGGCGAATAGCTAGTGCTTTTTAATGCAAACGACCCAAGTTCACTTCCGCCTGTTGCCGAAATCGATCTTTTGCTTTTTCACATCTTATTTTACATCGGAAAGGCATTTGTTTTCAATAAAAATAAAAATCAAGGAAATAATCGAAAAGTTTGAATAAAGTATCGGGTAGGCTTAGGTGTATCTGAGCAACAGATACGCTCAGATGCTTTGTTTACTTTGCTGTGTTACAGGAGTGCAGCAGGCGCGAATATTCCCTAAACACACCTAGTACAGACAGCGATTCGGTCAGGACCGTGGCGCCCGCTTCCTTTGAAATATATTTGATGATTGCACCTGATGCGCCCACTCCCACTCCGTCCACTCCTCCACCCCAGATGCTGCCTGTTCACATGCATGACCACAGAGCTTAATCTATTAGCGCATTCGTCATGTGCAATGAATTTGACTGATGGCGCTCTAAAAAGTGCGCAGACATTCGCAAATTAGAGACGGTAAAAGTGGGTGGGTCCGATATCATTGGTCTTCAAAAGTGGGTGGGTCCTGTCCCACCCGCATTCAATGGTTCCGACGCCCATGAACTGGTAGGTAGACCATCTGGGAACCTCTCATTTTAACATAATACAATTTGGGAACCTTTAGTAGGAATGGGTAAACATGTTAAACATGTTAAGATAATTAATTATTAATAAATATTAACTCCATTAATGACTGTCCTTAAAGTCAATGTGTATGTCTTCAGAGACAGAATGAATATATTCTTCCAAGTCAATTAACTGAAATATTTAATTGATTTTTTTTTTTTTTTTTTTTTTTTTTTTTTGGCATACTGACTACCATTTGTATAACCACAGTTTTACTTCAAGTACCAATGTTGAACCATGGTTAGTGTAGCAAAACAACTGTTAATTTGTGGTTGCTATGTGGTAAAACTATAGTAGCAATGTTATTTGTTTGGTTTTATTTGTAGTTCATTTTCGTAAGGGAAAAGCTTGATATTAAAAATAAGCATATATAGGCTGAAAAACATTTGCACGATTACATTAGCCTTCTGCGGAACATATGTGACCCTGGATCACAAAACCAGTCGTAAGGGTCATTTTTTCAAAATTGAGATTTATACATCCTCTGAAAGCTGAATAAATAAGCTTTTCATTGATGTGAAGTTTGTTAGGATAGGGCGATATTTGGCCCAGATACAGCTATTTAAACATCTGAGGAATCTGAGGGTGCAAAAAAATCAAAATATTGAGAAAATCGATATTTCTTAAAATAATGTTCTTAACAATGTATATTACTAAACAAAAATTAGGTTTTCATACATTTACAGTAGGAATTTTACAAAATATCTTCATGGAACATGATCTTTACTTAATTTCCTAATGATAAAAGAAAAAATATATAATTTTGACCCATGCAATGTATTTTTGGCTATTGCTACCCCAGTGACTTAAGACCGGTTTTGTGGTCCAGGGTCACATATCAGCTAGAAATCCATCAAAACAACGTACTTACGATGATGATCTGGTAGGATAGTGATGAAGATGAAACCAAAAGATCTGGGCAGGTAACCCTGGTACTACGGCACAATATATGTTGTACACCATGCAAGATAAGCTTGATTAGTAAACACTTTAGGGCTCTTTATGTACGGCACTGTATGTTTTTCGGATAAAAATTAATTACACTGTCGAATAGGTCTTCTTGACTCATCCAAAATTACCAAAGAACGGCACACACACACAGGTGCCGCTAGGGGCGCTGTTACAAAATGTCACTTCCCCTCCTCATGTTCATTGAAGGGATCGGCACAGACCCACTGAAGTGTGTTTACATTCTCAGTTCTGTGCTAAATTCAACATTAAATCATTGTTTTCATTTACTCCTTTTAACGATGAAGATTAATCAGCGTAACCGTTAAGTTCCTTTCATCAAAAAGCTGTAAAAATCCCAACTGCTTTTTTAAAAACGGTTGCAAAGAAGAGGAAGGTTTTACAGTTTTTCTTTATCAGACACCCTCATCCGCAGCATGGATCGCCTGGCGTCTTTTGGAAGTAAGTACATCGTTTAGCAAATCAAAGATTTTCAATTCGAGTAAAAGAAACGACTCTGGCATTCGTTACAGAATTTTACCATAGTAATTGCTCATTACTCTGTTACTACCATAGGTCATGCTAAACTGTTTTCTGAGCAAAACATAATGACTACCATACATGTTTACTATGATTTACATAAGACACTCACTAAAATGTCATTCAGTATAACAGTAGTTCATATTACAAAACTCTTGTCAGGCATTTAAATCTTTACCAATCTTTGCTACTCTGCTACAAACCACTGAGTTTTACCCAGTTGTCAGCGAGACGTTTTTATTAATCATTTAAAATATAATGCAATTTAGTATGACCAGTTTTTCTTTTTATGTGTTTTAATAAGCACATGTCAGAGTAAGTGGGTTTATATGTTTATATAAATATGTTATATCTCTAACCTTTTATTTTAACAGAAGTTATTAGAAACATTAAGGTAGACACTTTACTTTCTGTATATTTAAAATCACTTTTTAAAATTTATTTTGACGCAAACACCAAAAATCATCATTGTACCATGATGCCACCCCAGTATTTGCAAAGTTGTAACAGCATTAAAATCAAATGTGACATTCTTATTTAAAATATTTATTTTTTTGTATATATAATGAATAAAATGTAATACATAAAAGTTAAAATGTACAATAAAAGTTGAAATATTTGTATATATATATATATATATATATATACACACTCCCACTCAAAAGTTTTTGAACAGTAAGATTTCTAATGTTTTTAAAGAATTGTCTTCTGCTTACCAAGCCTGAATTTATTTGATTTAAAATACAGCAAAAGCAGTAATATTGTGAAATATTTTTACTATTGAAAATAACTGCTTTCTATTTGAATATATTTTAAAATGTAATTTATATCTGTGATCCAATATAAAGTTTCAGCATCTTTACTCCAGTCTTCAGTGTCACATTATCCATCAGAAATCATTCTAACATGCTGATTTCCTGTCCAAAAAACATTTATAATAATAATAATAATTATTATTATTATTATTATCATCATCATCATCATCATCAATATTTAAAACAGTTGAGTAAATTTTTTTCAGGATTCTTTAATGAATAGATCGAAAGATCAGCATTTATCTGAAATAAAAAAATCGTGACATTATAAACTATACAATTCAAAGCTTGGAGTCAGTATAATTTATTTTATGTATTTATTTTTTTAAAGATATTATAGAAATGAATACTTTTATTTAGCAGGGATGCTTTAAATTGATCAAATGATCATAAAGACATTTCTAAATTTCTATTTCAGATAAATGCTTTTCTTTTGAATTTTCTATTCATCAAAGAAACCTGAAAAAATTATACTCAGCTGTTTTCAACATGATAATAATAATAATAATAAATGTTTTTAAGCAGCAAATCAGAATATTAGAATGATTTCTGAAGGATCAAGTGACTGGAGTAATGATGCTAAAAATTCTGCTTTGAAATCATAGGAATAAATTACATTTTAATATATATTCAAATAGAAATCTGTAATTTTGAATAGTAAAAGTATTTCATAATTTTACCGTTTTTGCTGCATTTGAATGAAATAAATGCAGGCTTGGTGAGTAAGAAAAACATTATAAATCTTACTGTTCAAAAACTTTTGACTAGTAGTGTATATAACAAATATCGTAAATATATATATATTTATAGCAATATATTTTTTAATTGTCAGAATAATATAATTATATTTCTTATTAATTCTGTTTTTCGTTAATGTTATTTTTAAATAATAACTTTACTATAATGCTATAAAGCTATAATGTAACTCTCTAAATGTGTTAAGCATTTTATTAAAATACCATATCATCTGTGTTACGCAGATAACCTGACCTTGCTGACATATTTTAATCAGATAGTATTAAACTGTTAGCATGTTTTTTGGTGTAGGATATATGTCTGTTGAAATGACAACTTAATTCTGTAAATAAATCTCTGTCTTTTTAGATGATCCTTTCGATAAGCCTCCCTGTCGAGGATGTTCCTCGTATCTAGTGGAGCCTTACATTAAATGTGCTGAATGTGGACCGTCACCTTTCCTTCTGTGTCTGCAGGTGAGTCGCTGGATTGAGGGTCTCATTACTGTCTGACTGCATAAATCATATACTGTCACTGTTAAGTCTATGTGTACTATATGATTTCCTCTTTCTGTTGCAGTGCTTTACAAGAGGATACGAGTATAAAAAGCACCAGAGTGACCACAAGTATGAAATCATGGTAAAGAGAGCAGTTTGTATTTGAAAATTATTACACTGAATATAAAAGGTTTATAAGTAATTTTTATTCGCAGGCTGAATAATAGGCTGAATATATTCTTTCAATTTAAGATTTAAATTAACAAGTGCAGATTTATTAATAATAAAACTGTGTAATTCTTTTATGTGTCCCATAACTTGTATTCTGTTCAATCTTGTGCCCATAATTTGCACATTTATTTTAATCTTCTTTCTTTTAGACGTCAGATTTTCCCGTGTTAGAGCCTGGCTGGACTGCGCAGGAGGAGATGGCTCTGTTAGAGGCCGTCATGGACTGTGGTTTTGGTAACTGGTCAGTGTATTTCTTTGCATCATATCTGTAACTCTACTTGGGCTCATTTAGCAGGGTTTCTGCTGGCCTCAAAAAAATTTTGGTAACGCTTTACAATAGCGAACATATTCCAGGGCTCTACAGTGTGATTATGAAAAAATATTTAGGAGCACCATGTGCGACTCGCCCTATCAGCATATTTGTGTTTGCACTGAGGGGAGCTTCAAAAGTTTCTACGTGTTTAAGCAACACTGAGTAATGTATCACGGACATATCTCATGAATCCTTTCATAAACAAAGTGTAGAGAGAGTGTAAATGAGAGACTGATTGTGCAGTGTAGAGAGCTTCGTTGATTATAATGAAACTTAGATAGTTAGATCGCAATGAACTAAGATGAGTGACGGATTTTAAAGGTCCCATATTGTCAAAACTGAAATTTCACAGCTTTTTTCTTGGTAACTGAGGTCTAGGGGCTATGTAACTACCATATAAGTCAATCCACAGTAAAATGCACACAGCCTGCATAAAGTAGCTGTGCCTTTTCACAAGCCGCTGTGACTTCCGTAAAAATGTGACGTCCGAACCAATCAGTCAGCGTCTTTAGTCACCACCCCGAGCACCAACCACCATCCCACTCTCCTTTTGCCAAACCCACAGACAACATTGCGTCCATGCCATTACTGAGCAACAACAACACGGAATCATGTCCCATGATTTGTTCCAGAATTGTTTAATTTGGTTCATTCACACAGTGATTTTCCGGAATTTGTGCGTGCTTTACACACAACCCGTAAAGATCCCCTAAAGACGTGATGTGTAATGCGACGCGTACGTTGCACTAAACTGGCAACAATCTGTGCTTCAGCGCGGTGAGGAACTCCCTGATCGCTGCTTCGTTCCAGTTTGCACATATTTTTTTGCCATGAAGAGTCGCACAATAACATGCATCATCGCTACAACAGCCTTTATGGCATTGGTTCTGGCTTTTGATCACACAGCACTCATTCCGGGACTGACCCCAGCAATGTTACTAGGTTCCCAATCCGGGTGTTTGCATTCACACAGAAGGCACCCTGGCAACTTTCCGGCAATTTTCCGGAATGTGCAATGTGAGAGGCGCTTTACTAAAGCAATAGTTATGTAGCTTATTGCATTCGGTGTTTGAAAAAATAAATAAATAAATAATTACTATTCTGAAACATCCTGTTGAGTATCACCAAGCCACAGCAGGCCACAGCATACATGACCCTAGTTACCTGTGGTTGGCCTGACCGTGTGTCACTCAAAAATCAACAGGCCAATCAGAAGAGAAGCTCATGAATATTAATTAGACGGGCCAAAATCGACCTGTTCTTGACAGAGCTCCTAAGAGAGGCGCTGTAAAAATATATTGAGATAGTTTTTGGCACTTATACCGCAAATACATATTCTTAAGGACATCAACAGCTAAAATAAACCTCCAGAAAGGTGTACAATATGTGACCTTTAATGATTTTTAAGGGAGTTATGTAAATAAGATATTGATTTAATACAACAGGTAAATAAACAAGAGGTTAATATTTAATGACTTACATTGACTATAACACTATTGCCTGATTTTGCTCTATTTCATAATCACAAATAGTTTGAAACAAGAGCCGCTGTATATCTCCATTCAAACACAGTGGTGTTTAGTCTATGAATGAACGTGCGTTTTTAAACGAATCTAGTGAGTCAATGATTCAATTTGCCATTTATAAAGACAGTAACTTGTTTTATTTCTGAATGAATCAGCTGTTTGAACCAATTAAGTGAATAAATGATTCAGTAATTAAATCAGTGACTTGCCGCCACCTACTGGCAGTTGTAGTTTTATTTTTAAAGTATCTTTTCAGTTATTTAAATCATTTAATATTTCTATATTCAGTAGAAATGTAAAAGTTTTTAAACATTAATTTCAACATGAATTTATGAATTTGATTGCATTCATGCCACCTCTGAGCCTCATTAAACATCTGAAAATACACCTACAAGCCACTTTTGTGTTCTTCTGTGCTACCTCTGTAGTACAAATTAGTTGTTTCTATTTAAAAATTTTCAAAAGCTTATAAAATATAATTTAAAAAATTGACATAAAAGATAACATACTTTTAATAAAGTTAGAAAAATGCCATTGCAAAGGTAAAAACAACATTCCCCTGTAAAATACTTTAAGGAGTCATATATCACCTCGTAATGGGAAGGCTAGTTTTTGATCACAAGTGCCCCTAAAAAGAAAAGTAAACATAGAGCCCTGTATTCACTATTAACAAAGATTTTTCCCTTAATAAACTCCCAATTTGCTGCTTATTAATAGTTAACAAGGTAGTTTTGCTAAGGTTAGGTATTGGGTCGTGTTAAGGGGTCTAAAATATGGTCATGCAAAATAAGGCATTAAAATGTGGCTAATAAGTACTAAAAATCAGCCAATATGCTAGGAATATGCATGCTAATAAGCAACTAGTTAATAGTGAGAATTGGACCTTAAAATAAACTGTTACCAAAGTTTTAAGTTAGAGCAGAAAATCAGAAAGTTCATAAAGTTGTGGTATTAAATGTTGCATGCATTGTTAAAAATAAATATCTTTCTAAATACTGTGTTCTGTTTTACAAATAAAAATCCTTAAATCAAAATATTTATTTACTTGCAAAATGAAAATATGACATCTTGTTTTCTTTGAAACTGAACAAAATTGTGTGAGTTTATGCTTGAAATAGAGCTAACATGTGTTAATGGGGTATGAAAACTTGTTCCTCTTTTCAGATATGTTGATTTTGCTAAGCTCATTGGCAGATATTTGTTCTTGTTTCATAATTATAAACTCACTTCATTTTGATAAATTTGACAGAAAAATCTTGTTTTTGTCATTTTGCTTGTATCTTAATTTAGGAATTAAAAACTACAGAAACCCTAAATTGGGTATTTTTTGGTAAAATATGTGATCAGTGTTATTGTTAACTAAAACTATTAAAAATTATTTTGGTTAATTGAAATATTTGTTTTGGAAGTAATTACCTTGTTTAGCAAATCACAGATCTGCTGTTTGAGGGCATGTAACTACCTAGATTTGAAAAAGAAACAGCTTTGACATTTGTCTTGTTGTTGTAAATTTTAATTATTAAAAATTGTTTTGGTTAATTGAAATAAAGTTAATCATTGAAATAAATATATAAAAACTTCAAAAACTTAAATGAGAATTAGAAATGTTGCCAAGTTTAAGCTGAAGTACAAAAATTACGAAAAAATAAAATAAAGCTAAAAATAAATTACTAATACAAAAAAAATATAAAACATGACAAAAGCACATAACAAAATTAATAAATCTTAAAGTAAAATTCAAATGAACACTAAAAATATAAAAGCTAGTTCAAAAATGTAATAAATGCCATATGACACATCTGGGTGTTTCTTCAGGCAGGACGTGGCTTACCAGATGCGCACCAAGACCAAAGAGGAGTGTGAAGGACACTACATGAAGAACTTCATCAACAATCCTCTGTTCTCCTCCACTCTGCTCAGTCTCAGACAGATGGAAGATCATCTTTCCAGGACGGCAGACACAGCCATTCCCTTTAAGCGTAAGTGATCTTCAGAAACATGCTACTGTTCTTTTTTCCCACATTCCGTTATATTTTTTACCAAATTTTTCCATTTTAATTTTTCTAAACTGTTTTAATGGTTAAATGACATTTTATTCATCAAAAAGCATGTCTAATTAATTAAAATTAAATAAATAAATAATATTATTAAATAAATGTAAATATTAAATAAATTAAAATAAACAGCAATTTATTAAAAGTTTAACAAAAATTACCTTTTTAAGACCCTGTGAAATATTTTATTGTAAGTTCAGTTTTGTTTACCACATTCTTTTTTCCATTAAATTTTTGGATTTCATTTTAATAGTGTCATTAAATATTAATAATCAGAAGCATCTATAATTAATTAATTTATTATTATTTCACTTTTTTTTTTCAAGAAATGCTGCATTGTGTATTTATATTTTTCTCCTAAATAAATTAAGGTAAATAATTTGTCTGGTAAATAATGTTTTAATAATAATGTTATTAATAGTAGTAGTATTATAATTACATTAAGTTATATTTCTGTCAGGTTTTCTTCAAGTTAAACCGAACTTTTATTTTGATGGGTTTCTGTGAAGACATTTAAATTTTGTTTGTGTACAGTATGACAGTAGTTTTACTCAAAAGAAATGGTAAAATGCTCATGAAGTGACTCTCAGAACAGTTCTAGAGATTATGTTTATGTGTTCATGTACTCCTATTGAAGCGGCAGAGGCTGAAAACACCATAAGCGTCATTCATTCACACAGAGACATGCAGGATTCATATTTAAACTCTATTTTGTGGTATAATATTCACAAACACTAGTCCATGTCGCATTTTGACTTAAATGTACTGACCTACTTTTGATTTATTCATCCAAATTTGGCAAATTCCATGACATTCCGTGTTAATTCCGATTTTATGACTGGATTCCGCAATTTGATCCGTGTTTTCTGCATTGCAGAAATCATAGGGCCCAATGTTCTGTTCATTCAACTCTAAATATATGTACATACACAAGGTTTGAACAAATTTCTAATCAGTCGAATAAAATGGCAATAAATTGGTACTGTAACAACTGCTAATTTAATGGATATTTTTAATGTAATATTTACTTCTTAATGAACACTACGTGCAGTCCCCTGTGTTCAGTTTGGCTGTGAGTTGCGTTTGAGACAGATTGGATTTGTTGTTATCAGTCAGACCATCTTTTCTGCAGGAAATCTGTTTTGTTTTAATCTGTTGTTCTTTCAGTGTGGCCGTTTGTGTTTGTCATCATGGGCTCAACAGCCCCTGCAGGCGCTGATTTATCACACTTTGGCCAGACAGATAAACAACATGAACACTCGATGTGATTGTCTGATTTATTTTGTTTTTAAGGCAAATAAACACAAAGAGAAACCATTCTACAATATTGAAACTGATGATTGGTGTTTGTTTGTAGTATAAATGTCTTTTAAAGCAGTTGTAGTTAAGGGTTGTGTCTTTTTCAGCCACTGATGATCCTCCAAGACCTTCGTTTGACTCTCAGCTGTCCAGAGATATGGCTGGATACATGCCGGCTCGAGCAGACTTCATGGAGGTGATGAGCGATCTATGCTTAATGTTCTGTCTGTTGAAAAGAAATGAATTTGTACATTATTCAAATCAACCCCCTTCTCTTTGTCTCTGTGTAAAACTAGGAGTTTGATAATTATGCTGAATGGGATTTGAAAGATATCGACTTTGTTGATGATGACTCTGATATTCTTCATTGTAAGTGGAACAATACAGAAATATGATAATCTGTTCTCTCATTTTATTAAAATGAAATGTGGTTCCTACAGTAATGTGCTGAAACACTCCTTGGCAGCTGCAGAGCATCATAATAGCATGGACTGCACTGGACAGATCACATTTTCTTCATAACAAGTTATAATCAGAATTTGTCAAATAAAGTTCTTAACAATGCATATTACTAATCAAAAATTAAGTTTTGATATATTTACAGCAGGAATTTTACAAATTATCTTCATGGAACATGATCTTTACTTAATATCCTAATGATTTTTGGCATAAAACAAAAATCAATAATTTTGACCCATACAATGTATTTTTGGCTATTGCTACAAATATACCCCAGCGACTTAAGACTGGTTTTGTGGTCCTAGGTCACATATGTAATTTTTTTTTACTTACACTGCTGTTCAAAAGTTTGGGAAGTCTTTTCTGCTCATCAGGGTTTTATTTATTTGGTTAAAAATACAGAAAAAACAGTCATATTGTGAAATATTTTTGCAATTTAAAAGTGTGCTTTCCTATTTTAATATACTTTAAAATACAATTTATTCCTGTGATGCAAAGCTGAATTTTCAGCATCATTGCTCCAGTCTTTAGTGTCAAATGATCCATCCATATGTTGATTTATTATCAATGTTGGAAAATGTTGTGATTTTCTATAAATTTATTTATTTATTTTTTTGCAACCTGTGATGCTTTTTTCAGGATTCTTCAATGAGTAAAACATTAAAAAGAACAGCATTTAATTAAAATAGAAATATTTTCTAACAACTGTTCACAGTTTGGGGTTAGTAATTTTTTTTCTTTCTTTTCTTGTTTGAAAGATATTAATACCTTTATTCAGCAAGGAGGTGTTAAATTGATCAAAAGAGTTTTGTTTTGAATAAAAGCTGTTCTTTTGAACCAAAGAATCCTGGAAAAATGATCACCGGTTCCAAAAAATATATAAAATATTAATTGTGTCCAACAATGATAATAAATCAGCATATCAGAATGATATCAGAATGATTTCTGAAGGACCGTGTGACATTAAAGACTGGAGTAATGGCTGATCAATTCATCTTTGCATCACAGGAATAAACTGTATTTTAAAGTATAAAAAAATAGAAAACTGTTATTTTAAATTGCAATAATAATTAACAATATTACAGTTTTTTTCCTGTTTGTATGAGCAAATAAATGCAGCCTTAATGAGCATTTTTAAAAAACATTACAAATCTTCCTGATTACAAACTTTTTAAAACAGTATTCAGTTTACTTCAGCAAATTGAGAATTTGCATGTATTAATGATTTGTTTTCTTTGTAAATGTTAATGGAATCACAGTACAATGAATGCTGATTTGTTTTTTTGTTTTCCATACATTTTTCAGCCTTGAAGGTTGCAGTCGTTGACATTTATCACTCCAGACTGAAGGAGAGACAGAGGAGAAAAAAGTAAGTAGCAAAACACACACATTGTACTGCCATAAAATAACCACTAGAGGGCCTAATTTGACTATTAAATTAAATCTAAAATTGTAGCATCCTTTTTATTTCCATTTAAATATGTTTCGCAATAAACAAAATATAAACTGCACAGTTAGAGTAACTACTAATTAAAGAATCAAATCAAATTATCACATGCATATGCAACCCACTGACATGCATTACTAAGTTCATCATCTGGTATGTTAAAATGTAACCTAATCCATAGCAACTGGTCAGCCAGCCTGATTTTCCCTTGCACAAACACAAACAGCTCTAGTGGTAACAGTAACAGTGTGTAAATCAGCATTAATGAGCCCTGGCTGCCCTGTAAAGGACTAGTGGTATGTGTGTGAGCTTGACCTCAGCTCTGTGCTGAAGTGGAGACGCAGCTGTCGTCTGAGATCTCCTGCAGAGCGGCAAACAGTCCAGTGACCCGCCGCTTCCACACAACATCTGAGACCAGCATACCAGACGCCACTTTCCCCAAACACACACCATAGATGAGATGCTTTTGATAAAACATAGCCCTCAGCACATAATGCCAAGCGTGGTTAAATAAGCAGCAAACCAAGGCTGTGCATTACAGTCGTTTTACCACGGTTAAGTCACGTTTACTGTCTTCTCAATTCAATTATCTGTGACATAACAGCATCTGTAAAATAGACTGTAAATAACAGACTATATATGAAGGACAGTTAAACAATAACATAAAATGAATTTATGTTTTTAAAAATAAGGCGTAATGTGATGACACTGTAATGCACAGCCTTAAGTGATGTGTGGCTTTTAATAAAATGGTGGTTAAACCAATATGAAATAGATAATAAATATATTTTATTTTTCTCACAATTCGCACTTTTTTTCTTGCAGTAGTGAGTTTACATCATCTTATTTTGAGTTTATGACTCACAATTCAGAATTTTTTTTTGTTGCAATTTCGCGTTTATATCTCGCAATTCTGACTGTGTTTTTTTTTTGTTTTGTTTTGTTTTGCAATTCCGAGTAGGGCTGCACAATTTATTGAATTTCTAATCGCGATTACAATTACAGATGCCACAATTATGTAATCGTTCAAAGAATAAAAATAAAAAATCCACTTTATTCTGCTTTCTTAAGATGTGTGGGTGTGTGTGAGAGCGCGAGTGTGTGTATTTTTCCTACAGGTTATCTTAAGGTTTTTCTTTTCTCATTGTTTTAATTTTTTAATTTTTACTGTTTTTATATTTAAAGAAGAAACTATATATGAAAATGTGGCGTGCAGTTGTTTCAAACAATGGTATAAAGCTATTCAAAACATCATTCAGTGTAAATGATAATCGTAATTAATAATCACAATTACAATTTCAAGGGAATAATCAACAATGATGATTTTTGTCATAATCGTGCCGCCCTAATTCCGAGATATCTCACAATTCTGACTTTTTGTCTGCAATTTAGACTTTATATCTCGCAATTCTGACTTTTTCTGCAATTTTGTTTATAGCTCGCAATTCTGACTTTTTTTGCAGTTCCGACTCGCAATTCGAACTTTATTTATTTTTTTCAAATTCCAAGTTTATATCTCACAATTCTGACTTTTTTGCAGTTCCAAATTTATAACTTGCAATTCTGATTGTTTGCCCCACAATTGCAAGTGTATAACTCGCATTTCTGACTTTTTTTGCAATTTAAATTTTATATCTCACAATTCGGACCTTTTTTGCAGTTCCGAGTTTATAACTCGCAATTCTAATTATTTTTCCCCCAATTTCAGGTTTATGACTTGCAGTTCTGTTTTGTTTTTTGTTTTTCAAATTCCAAGTTTATATCTCGCAATTCTGACTTTTTTCTTCTTTTTTCTTTTTTTTTTGCAATTCTGATCAATTTCTCAGAATTGCACGTTTTTATCTCTTTTATCTTATTTTGAGAAAAAAAAGTCAGAATTGTGAGAGATAAACTCGAAATAATAAGAAAAAAGTCAGAATTGTGAGAATTTAATTTTTTATTCAATTTTCATAATTATAATATAATATAATATAATATAATATAATATAATATAATATAATATTTTGGGGTCAGTATCACTTAACCTCACCACAGTTGCATTTATTGTAACAAAAATCCAGTGCTAAAACAGTAACATTGTGAAATATAACTGATTTCAATGTAAAAAAATTTGGAAACTGGAATTTGTGAAATCATCATTAGGATTTAAAAGAATGACTGCATTTATTTAAATCAGAAACGTTTTTAACAACAATATTATTTGCTTCTCATAGAAAACATGTGAATTATGTGAATTATTGTCTTTCAGGATCATTCGAGACCACGGCCTCCTCAACCTACGCAAGTTTCAGAGTAAGACCACGTCTTTTTTTAAAACCTGTTGTTTTGCATCATATTAGCCAAGCGCTCTTGCCATCTCTTGTACTCCGTTGTGTATGTGTGGTTGTGTATGTGTGGTTGTATATGCTCCCCATGCAGGCATTTTCAGGTTGGTTTCAATACACAGACCAAAAGTTACAACCACAAGATAACCCCCCCCGACCTCCAATAACACGAGCCATCTGTGCCAAATGTTTACAGTGAGCACCCGGAATACCGCGATCCCAGATCAACACTGATCCCAGAGCTGTTTTCTCCAGCTGTGATTGCTCCCCTATGAATAGTTTGGCATGAAATGAACATTTCGACTGTAATGACAAAGGAGATTGCATCTTTACGAGCTTTTATTGATCCGCGCCCTCTGGGCACCGTGTCGCTTCTCTCAGTAAATAGAAACCCATCCCTTTCTATTTCCCTCTGGACATTTCAGTTGGCCAGCCGGTTTCGATAGGAATACGCTTATCCAATTATTTCCTCTTTGCGTGCAGGGAAAAAAAGCAAGGAAATCCAATCAGGTTCGTGTGTTTTCCTGAGACGTATTGAGTGTTTGTGATGCACGGAGGGCTTTAAGTCGTTTTTATTTATCTATCGGCTCCCAGCCGCCCTCCTCGTCTCCCTGCCGCTCTCAAGACAAAAGCGAGGCGATAGTTACCGTGGAACTGCAGCCTTGTTGTCATGGAGACTGCGGGAAAGTGTGTGTGTGTGTTGCGAGTGATAATGGAAGCAGTGGCCAAGACCTGATGGCTCGCAGCGGTGTTGGTTTATCCCCAATTCAAGAGAGCAAGACGGCTTGACCTGGCTGTGCACACACCGGCCGGTCTCGTATCCCATCAGCCACTGCTGCACGGGCTGCACTGATATTGTAGTTTGATACGTCTTGACTGATGTGTGTATATATATGATTTTATAGAGTGACAGGGAGAGGTGTGTTTCTGGGTAACATCTCGGCAAGCTAGCGGAGGCAGAATATCACACCTCACGCTCACCCACATAGCAGCTTTCTCTTTCTATCTCTCTCGCTCAGTAGCAGCAGGGCTGATGGCTGATAGTGCTGCTCGCTCAACCCTTCCAAGGGAGCAGAGCTTCAGCGGTGGGTGAACAACCATCAGGGAGACTTTCACAGGGCTGCTCGGCACAGCTGGACTCTTGATACTTTGCTTTTGGCATTTGCCTTTCAAACAGCCAATCAAGTGCAGCCTTTCTAATGTATGAGATTAGATGTGTTACAAAACCTAGTAAGCACCTAGACATCATTTTAGGGACCAAAACATGAATGTTAAAACAGTGTAACCCGCATTGTATTGTTTCAGTGGCATTGGTATGTGTGCATAGAGCTGGGCGATATGGCCAAAAAAATTATCACGATAATTCTGGCTTTTTTGCAGTTCAGAGTTTGTATCTTGCAATTGGGTCATTCTGTGTCAAATCAACCAAATTTCAAAAACTTCCCTGCTCCAATTTTTGATTTTGCTAATAGTTTTTCTGAGGAAAGATATGTATAGTGATGAAAGCCAAAATATGAATATTTACTGAGTAATCCACTATTTTGTAGCGGGAGGTCAAAACGGCAATTGTCACCCGAGATTCAGAGTCAAGTTACAGGGGGTTAAAAATGACTTAAGGAAGAGGGCAGCATCATTGTGTTATTTTTACACAGAGATTGGTAGTTCTATTAGTAAAATCTGTTGAGTTTTGCAATCTTTGTCACATTATGTGCCAATGGTGACCATTCAAAAATGGGGAAACGGCACTTTTCAAGTTTTTCTCCAAAGTTTGCATGCCTGTAACTCAAGAAGTAAAAGATAGAGTTAAAGGAGAAGTCCACTTCCACAACAACAATATACAGATAATGTACTCACCCCCTCCAAAGTTTACATGCCTGTAACTCAAGAAGTATTAAACATATTTTAATGCCCTTTTAGATATTGGGTCTTAACAAACTTTCCTTTTGGCGTCTTTATTTTTAAAGCCCTATGAGATTCAGTTCCAGAGATATTGGAATTTCAGTATGGCTCCAGGAGTAAATTGTTAACATTTACACATTTTCAGTGGTCAAAAACTAAATGTGGGTCAGTTTGAAAAAAATATTACACTTCTTTTCTTTTAAAGAGGAACATCTGAAGAACAAATAATATTAAAACTAGAAATGTATCTTGTTTCTTTCTGTCAATACAATTGCATTGAACATAGTCTGAGTCAAAAGTTTGCATGCCTATAACTCAAAAAGTTTTACATTTTTCCTTTGGAATCTTAATTTTCAAGGCCCTACATCATTCAGTCCCAGATAGTTGAATAATTCCCATTTTTAGTGGTCGAAAACCAAATGTTGGTCACTTTGTGTACAGCTGAAACTTATTTCATTTAAAGAACAATGTCTGAAGAAGAAATAATGTTGAAATTTACAATTGTATCTTGTTTTCCCTATCAAAACAATAGAACATACCTGTTTGAATCTCATAAATATTAATTCTCCAAAATTTGTTTGCCTGTAACTCAAGAAGTATTGAAGTTATCTTAATATGATTTTAGATTGTGGTTCTTAAGAAACTTTTTTTCCAGAATCTTCATTTTTAAGGCTCTGTATGGTTTAATCCCAGAGATATTGAGATCTCAGTGCAGCTCCAAATTTAGTATCCTACCCATTTTCAATAGTGAAAAACCAAACATAGTTTTGTGTTTATATAGTCATTACTGTTTACAATGCAAATATGCAAATAATAACAGTAACCCAGGGATTAGGATTGTACAGTGTAACACGTCAGATTATGAATGACCAGGATTAATTGTTAACTCTAGGTACAGTATGAACAGTGTGAAATGTAAAATATGATTACCCAGGATTCCATTTTCCTAAGATTCAGATTTCTATTATTTCTTCAGACATTGAACGTCAAATAAAATAAGTATCAGCTGTGTACAAAATGACCAACATTTGGTTTTCGATCACTAAAAATGGGTAACAGTCAACAATCTGGACATGGAGCCTCACTGAGATCCTCATATCTCTGGGACTGAATGATGTAGGGCCTTAAAATTAAGATTCCCAAAAAAAGTTTATTAACAACTAGAATCTAAAATCATATTGCAATATCTTTAATACTTATTGAGGTATAAGCACGCAAACATTGGAAAAAGAATATTTATGGCACTCAGACTGCTATGTTTAATGCAGTTGTCTTGACAGAAGGAAACGAGGTACATTTCTAGTTTCAACATTATTTGTTCTTTAGACATTCCTTAAGACCCAATATCTAATAGGGCATTAAGATATTAATTCATTAAAGACATTAAGTCTGTCTTTTTCTTCTTGAGTTACAGGCATGCAAACTTTGGAGAAAAACTTTAAAAGTGCTGTTTTCCCATTTTTGAGTGGTCACCATTGGCACACAGTGCAACAAAGATTGCTAAAGTCAACAGATTTTACTTGTAGAACTACCAATCTCTGTGTAAAAATAAGACAATGATGCTGCCATCTTTCTGAAGTCATTTTTAACCCCCTGTAACTTGATACTGAAAATTGCCATTTTGACCTCCCTCTACAAAATAGTGGATTATATTCACAATATTCGTGTAATATGCATCCATGACATTTAATATTTTGGCTTTCATCATTATACATGTCAATCTTTCTTCAGAAAAAATATTCGCAAAATCAAAAATTTGAGTTGGGGCCTCATCAAGAGTTTGAGTTGGGGAGTTTATATCCCGCAATTCTGACTTATTTTATTTTATTTTTTTACAATTCCAAGTTTATATCTTGCAATTCTAACTTTTCTATCCTGCAATTTTGTTTATATCACCACAATTCCTGACTTTTTTTCCCACAATTTAAAGTTTGTATGTTGCAATTCTGACGTTGGACAAAAAAATATTGTGATAATTTATTTCATATCAGTCGATATCGATAGTTATCACAATAAATGTCAAATTTTTATTTCTTTTAAGTTTAAAGGCAGATTTCTGCTATAGTGTGAAAATATTCTTTATGGTCAGAACATGACAAACACTTCATGTTTTTTGAATTCTTGACACTTTTTTCAGTCATTCTCCTTAACAAAATAAATATCTTAATAGAAAAAAATAATTTCTTAGTCTGCATGTTTTAATGAGTAATACTGTTACAAATCAAGAAACAGGTTTGTGTTGCCTGATAATATTAATAATAATGTAACATTTTTTGTCTCTTAGAAATACACATTTGATAGTAGCTTAAGTTAGGAAGCAGATGTAGATGTTCATTATCAAAATCAGTAATATCTGTAAAAACTGTAGCAACCTCATTTTTTTATGGAGAAATTTAATTATTCTGACTTTTTTTTTTTTTACTGTTATTTTATTAAATTAAATTAATTTAATATATATTTCATTTACACAGTACAGAAAATGCTGTGTTTTTATACATTTGGTTAGTTTATACGTAGCATTTCTTATTTATTTGTTCTACTGTAGGTTTTTTTTCTATTGCTTGTAATTAGTTTCTTATTCTTATTTAATTACTTACTGTTTACTTGTCTTCAGTGAGCTTCAGTGAGTTTTTTGTGATATTGACACTGGTGACAATAATTATGACATTTCTATTTCTATCAAATATTCTATTTCTGTCAAATAATAAAGACCTTATTTAAAGCTAAAACAACTATATTGTGATATATATATTGTTACCATGAAAAAAAAATTACTCGTCGTGATGTATGATCTTGGTCATATCACCCACCCCTAGTTCAAACTATTGAATTATATTCAAACTGCTCTACTATTACATGGGCAGCCATGTTTTATTAAAAGCCCTTTTTGCCAGTGGTGTTCCTCTAAGCAATGCTGTGTTCAAGATATATCAGATTCATCAAATGGATTGTGTGCTTCTGCTGTGTTGTCAGTTCTGGAGAGGCGTTATCCCAAGGAAGTGCAGGACCTTTACGATGTCATGAGGCGCTTTGCACGTGTGGTGGGACCTATAGAGCATGACAAGTTCATCGAGAGTCACGCCTGTGAGTATACCCTCCATTTGTACACTTGATGTATAGGATGTCAGGATTTTGTTCTATACATACTAGACTCTCTAGTTTTCTTCCTCAGCTGACCCAGGATCAGTCTAGCCCTGTGTTTTGTGGTTAGCCCCCATGTCAGTCACCAACGCCAAGTCTGAGTTCAGTCTGTCCGTCCCAGTAATTTGAATCAGCCAGGGTGAAAAGTTCACCGCTCCATCTGCTGTGTTTCTCTCTTTCTCTCATGCACGCATTCACAGTGGAGTTTGAGCTGAGGAGGGAGATCCACAGACTGCAGGAGTACAGGAGAGAGGGAATACAGTCCTTCTGCGGTAAGATGCACCCACAGGAATGGCTCACGGGAGGTAGCCTAAATCAAAACGAGGTTAAAAGGATAGTTCACCCAAAAATGAAAATTTGCTGTTTGTTTACTCACCCTCAGGCCATCCAAGATGTAGGACACACAGTTTCAGTTAAAACATTTTCTTTAGTGTTCTACTACATCTTGGGTGGCCTGAAGGTGAGTAAACTCACAGCAAATTTTTCGGTGAACTGTCCTTTAAATTAAACACAGTCAGCAAGTGAGTGTTTCACTCCAAAAATGACAGATCCACCTGAATATGAACCATACTATCAAGTCAGCTTTTTGTTATTAAAATGTCACTATTCAAAAGCTTTGCTCCGAGCTGCTCTGACATCTGTCATGTGGCCTGCAGGTGCTAAGGTGTACGAGAGAGTCAAACGTATGCGAGAGGACGAGCGCAGGAAGAGGAACATGCTGTGTGACGTCCTGCAGTACATTCACGACGCTCGTGCCTGCCAGCAGTGGCTCCACAAACAGGCTGCCATGTAAGAGCTCTTCTTAAAGGAGAAGTCCACTTCCAGAACAAAGATTTACAAGATGTTCATGTCTTTCTTTCTTCAGTCGTAAAGAAATTGTTTTTTGAGGAAAACGTTTCAGCATTTTTCTCCATATAATGGAGGGATATGGTGCCCCGAGTTTGAACTTCCAAAATGCAATTTAAATGCGGTCCCAAATGCGGTTGTAAACGATCCCAGCCGAGGAAGAATGGTCTTATCTAGCAAAACGATCGGTTATTTTCATAAACATAATACAATTTATATACTTTTTCTTCTCAAATGCTCGTCTTGTCTTACTCTCCCTGAACTCTGTTTTTGTTCTGGTTCATGACAGTTAGTGTATGTCGAAAAACTCCCATCTCACGTTCTCCCTCAACTTCAAAATCATCCTATATGGCTGTTTTACATTTTTTGTTAAAGGTGTTTGATCTTCTTTGCATGTTCACTTTGCATAGACTAGGTTGGTACTTCTGCAGCGATGTTTTTTTTATGTTGAGGGAGAAAATACGATTGGAGTTTTTCGACATACCCTAACCGTCTTGAAACAGAATACACAGAATTCAAGGAGAGCAAGACAAGACGAGCATTTGAGATTAAAAATTATATAAATTGTATTGTTTTTATGAAAATAACCGATCTTCCTCGGCTGGGATCGTTTGAAGCTGCATTTAAACTGCATTTTGGAAGTTCAAACTCAGGGCACCATAGCGGTCTATTATATGGAGAAAAATGTTTTCCTCAAAAAACAATTTCTTTACGACTGAAGAAAGAAAGACATGAACATCTTGGTTGACAAGTGGGTGAGTACATTATCTATAAAATTTTGTTCTGGAAGTGGAGTTCTTCAATGTCACCATACTCACTCTGTATACTACTACACATTACAATACTTCATTACAGTTTAGTTTTGTAAATGTAAAAAATGTAACTAACTCAAAATGATTTTACCACAGGAAATAATAAGGAATTAAGAAAACTAAAACTACTAGGGATGGGTAAAAGATTTTAATTGATACTAATTTTTGCAAAACGACATTGACTCCTAAATCTAGTCTAGCCTGTTTTCATTCATTGAAGAGAAAGAACATTGCAATGCACCTTCCATCCAGTAAAACGCAATAAGCTTTGTACTTTGTTAGTTTTGATATGAAGCAAAGTCTTAGATTTCAAATTCTGTCTATTTTATTACAATATTCAAACAATAAATGACATTGCCAATGCTCGGTTCAAGAGAAGCAGCAGTGCTAAGCACACATGAACCGATCGTGTCTTCTGCTTTGATTCCAGTTTCAGCATGAAATAAACATGAATAACAGAGTTCATACAAGGTGCTTCAAGTGCTTGAAATACTTGAATGACTTTTTAAAAAAATGTAAGGCCTGGAAAACCCTTGAAAATAGCAATATTCGTGAAGAGGTGTTTGAAAAGTGCTTGAATTGTGAAACAAGAAGCGATTCACTAGCAAAAGCCAGATCAAATTAAAATTAAAAAATTAAAAGTCATTTTTACATTTCAACATTGTAATGATTTTAAAAAATCATGTAGTTATGGATGCAAAACAGCTTTTCAAAACTCTGAATCAGATAAACCAATGCATCACAAAATGATTCACTGTCTCGAAGCGCTCCAATTGGATTGTGTATCGCAGATCATTTGTTTCAAATCAAGACTTCAAATCTATTTGATTTAGTTTGGAATAGGTTTGTGAATCATTTTGCAAATTGAATTATTCAAATCAAATGATTCACGATACACGATTTGAAGTCCTGATCTAAATCAAATGATTTTGTTTATACGCAATCCAGTTGGAGCACATTGAAACAGTGAAATATTTTGTGCCACATTGGTTTAACTGTTTCAGAATTTTGAAAAACTCTGTTTCGCTCATCACTACATGCTATTTGAAATCATAATCTGATGTAAATCAAATGATTCGCAAAGTTCCAATATAAGTCAAATGATGGCAAATCCAGGATTTCAGAGCGGTTTTGCAATTTTTTTTTTTTTTCTTAAACAGTAAAAAACATCAAACAATCAAGGCAGTACAGTTATAAACTAAAAAAAGAAAGTATACACAAATACAGATCACTTAAGAAAATTATCTCTGGTTTTACTATAGTAAAACTGTAGTATACTTTGTAATACTTTAGTATACTTTGCATGTTCTTTACTTTATTTTTGCCATTTTGCTTCATTAGTATATTTTTATTTATCTATGTATGTTTTTTTAAGAATTTGAAAGAGAAGACATTGTTTGATAAGTGAGATCTCTTGATGAAGTTCTTGAAAATCAAAAAAGTAGTACTTGATAAATCCTTATAAGTTCTTGAATTTCATTTTACAGTATGGTACGAACCCTAGAATAAACATCCGAAGGTATGTTAAAAGAAAGAAAACAACTTCCATATATGGTCTCAACCATGGAAAGATGTCAATAGAACAGCTTGTAAACAATACATCACGTAACGTCACATTGACCATAAATTTGTTACTCAGCTAGAATAATCAACTTGAGAGAGGAGCATTTTGCTAAACATAAATAATTTGTCCTGTTCTGTTAATGTTTCATTTGTTTAAATGCATCTGTCAAGTTTTTATGACAGTCACCATTTAAATGTTTATATTTCAAGCAACGCATTCGAGTAGAAACATAATTAGCTCTAATTTAAGTGTTTGTGTACAAATCAGTTAATTTTAACCTTCAGTATTATAGTAATGTAGTACCAACTGACTCTCAAGTATATTTTAAAGCATTGGGGTTTTTTTTTGTTTTTTTTTTTAATTTGGCATGCACTGTACCTAGTACATATCCAGCCCTAGAAACTACTATGGTGTTGAACAGTTTAAGAATGTTATAGTAAAAATAGAATGTTAAAAAATACAATGGCTGGAATGATTCCTCGATTCTATTCCAGTATTCAATTTAAAAAAAAATTCGATTGCATTTTGCCTGTGTCAAGTAATTGGCAAAATACCGGAAGTGGCGCGTTACACATATTAAACCCATTTAAAAATCACAAAGCATAATGCTATTAAGAATTCACACAGTCTGCGATTCAGTTAAATAAATATATGAGATTCAGATTTAATATATTCGCTTTAATTAGTTACATGCTTGTAGGTTACATACGTGCATTTCAGAGTGGCTCCATTCACAGTAAATGTTGCTACACAAACTGTTATCATTTACATGTGCCCTGGTGAAAAAACCAGCATATGCTGGTAGGTAGGTTTTGATGCTGGATTAAGCTGGTCCTTTGCTGGTTTATGCTGGTCCTTAGCTGGTTTAAGATGGTCCTTTGCTGGTTTTTGCTGGTCATGTTGCTGGTCAAGGACCAGCATGAACCAGCAAAGGACCAGCATAAACCAGCAAAGGACCAGCTTAAACCAGCATCAAAACCTACCTAACCAGCATGTGCTGGTTTTTTCACCAGGGTGTGGAGCGTCTGAAATTCCATCTCTGCATGTTGTTCTGAGTTTGGGTTTATTATAACGTTCATCCTGGAACTTAATGTGCGCTATTTCTTTAGATTTGTAAGGTAAATCATTTATAAACCTACACAAACACAGGAGAATCAATCGTTTTCAACATGCTAACTGTTCATCGTAATTTCAGAATAAAAGTAATAAAATAAAACCTCACGCTGTTTTTACAGTGGCTGTAGCATTTGTATCATGAAGAAATTGCCTAGCAAAGATTTAAGTGGACATTTGAATTAAATATTGTTTAGTCAATATTAAACATGGATTATATCGTGCAGCACAGTGTAAAAACAATCATCAGTCTGTTGGCGCCATCTGCAAGCATTTGTTATAATCTCTATTGTGCAGCGCTATTTATGTTCCATAAAACAATATGATTACTAGCTTTTGATACTTTATTTGAACTAATTATTATTGTCTCATTGCTATTATATATGTATTTTAAGTCAATTTAAAGGCTATTGTTCACTAAGGTCTATTTTTATTACTACAAAAAATGACTAAAATAATTGTTAGTGACAGTCCTAAAAAAACAAATAAAGATTAGTTTTACTCTTTTGTTGCTGCTGCACAAGCACTGCTGTTTGTTTCTGGTGTACTTTCATATGCTGTTTATTCTTTCTGCCTACCCAACTTGTGGGCATTTGGCTGTTTTTTAGCTTCACAAAATGTGTTTTTGGTATTCTGCAAAAGTAGACAAAGTGAATGATGAATCAGGCTCTCTATTTATATTTTATTTTGCTGAGAACCCCAAGAGCCCCAGCCAGTGTTTCAGAGAAATTTCAGGAGCGTTCGTGTTTTGCTTGGCTGGAGCAGCTGTTAACTGACTGTTTCTCTCTCTCGCAGTGATGCTGGAATCACCCCTGTGGTCACCACTATCACTACCTCAGGTACAGTGCTGCTTATTTCCCCCATTTTTCACGCTACGTCTCCTCTCCTCCAGTCAAGTCTCCTTTTGCAATCTTGGTGATGTCCTCTTCAGCCGTGAAGCCGCAGGCTCAAACACATTAATCTATTCTCTGAGATGCACCGCTGTAAATACGTGCAACAAAAGAAAGAAGCCACTCACATCTCTTTGTATTTCTCTCTCTTTTTGTCACTTGACTGCACAACTAGGACATATTTGAATGCATGTGAATCTGATCGCACTCTTTGGCTTTATGTGAATATTTATTTTTTATTTTTTTTTATTTTAGTAATAATATTGAAATAATCTTTTTAAATACCCATTTATTGCAAAGCTCCCCACCTCCAATTTCTCATTAGATGGATGGATAGATATCTAAGAATTATAATATTTAATATATAATAATATTTTATATGCAAGAGTGATAATATTTCAGTATATAAAGGGCAATTATCATGTAAATAATTTAGCATTTTAATGATTTAATAGTAATGGCTATAATAGTAAAAATACTAATGTAATTGTATGTAGCATTATTATTATTATTATTATTATTATTATTAAAGTACCATAATGGGAAATTGTTGAGAAAACCATTTTAAAATGCAAAAATTGGTTTAGTTATGCATTAAATGCTAACATTTATTTGTTTATTTATTTATTTATTTATTTATTTAATTTTTGTATTTCATTTAATTGTTATAATATAATAGAAATTATTATTATTATTATTATTATTATTATTATTATTATTATTATTATTATTATTATTAAGAAGCAGCGTTTAATAAAAAGTACCTTAATGGGAAATTATCATGAAAATAATTTTATTATTTACTATATCATTTATTTTTATTTGAATTATTTGAGGCTCTAATAATTATATAATATAATATAATATAATAAATGTTATTATTATTATTATTATTATTATTATTATTATTAATCAGTGTTTAATTAAAAAAAATACCTTAAGGAAAATTGCCATGAGAATAATTTTATAATGCAAAAATTGTTTTCTCTTTTTCTCTATGCATTAGTTGTCAAAAAATATTTTCGATTTTATTTTTTAAATTAATTTTTATGATTTTGACTTGATAGTTGATTATTATGTATGATTATTATTATTAGCATCACTATTAATATTATTACACCATTATTATTAATATGATTTGAGGTTCTAATAATAATAATATTGTTATTAGATAATTATAATATATTATATTGTATTATATTATGTTATATTATGTTATATTATATTATATTATATTATATTATATTATATTATAATATAAAATGTTGTTGTTGTTAACATGAAGTACCTGGAAAATTGTAAAGAAATAATTTTAAAATGCAAAAATAGTGTTGTCTATGAATTAAATGCCAACAGTTAATTTTATTTATTTATTTTTGTAATGATTTGAGGTTCTAATAATAATATTGTTGTTATTATTATTGTCATGAGAATAATTTAATAATGCAAAAATCATTTTCTTTATGCATTAGTTTTATTTTTTAATTAATTTAATAATTGTGTATTGATTTTGAGGCTCTAATAATAATATTATAACAGAAAGTTTTTTTTTTTTTTGTAATATATATTTTGTAATTTGTATTTTTGTAATGATTTGAGACTAATAATAATAATAATAATAATAATATAGAAAGTATTGTTGTTGTTGTTGTTGTTGTTATTAGTATTATTAGTATTATTAGGGCCCGAGCACTGCAGTGCGAGGACCCTATTGGAATTGCTCCGTTTATTATTATTCTTCTTCTTCTTCTCCAAAGTAAAAAGTCTTTTTGAGGGCCTAAACATGCTCGAAAACTCATGAAACTTTGCACACGCATCAGTCCTGGCGAAAATTTACATCTGATATGGTTTTCAGAAGTGGGTGTGGCAAAATGGCTCGATAGCGCCACCTATAAAATTTCAACGGAGTGCGCCTCGAGCTGCGTTTCACGTACCTGTACGAAACTCGGTACACTGGTGTAGCACACCAGTACCTACAAAAAAGTCTCCTGGTGCAACTTCCTAAACCCAATCTTCAAATTTGCTGAGTGTTATCATAAGGCCCTTGCGATGTTAAATTGCGAAGTTTTTGAGTTTTCGTCGAGGGGCGTGTCCGTGGCGGCCTGACAAAGTTCGACTTGTCGCCATGAAAAAGGAAGTGGCTGTAACTCAGGCAAACAATGTCCGATCTGCCTCAAACTTCACAGGTGTGATAAGATTCATGTCCTGAACACATTTCAGTGCCCATATTCAGTTATATTCATAGCGCCACCTGCTGACAACAGGAAGTGACATGTTTAACACTGTTACGGACTCCTAGCAACATATTAAAAAGCATTAGCAAGTTTTAAATAGGCTAACAACATGCTACAATCATGCTACAACATGCTAGCAACACTTAGCTAAGAGCTAATGCATGCTATTAATACAAAGAAAAAGAAAATTGCTGTAACTCATGCACATAATGTCCAATCTGACCCAAATTTAATATTCAACATGCTACGAACATAGTAAAGCATGCTAGCAACACTTAGCTAATATGCTAAAGCATGCTAATAATACAATGAAACAGGAAGTTACTTTAACTCAGGCATACAATGTCCAATCTGCCCCAAACTTAACATGTTTGATAAGAGTCCTGGTCTGAAAACTTTTACGTGCCAATATTCAGTTATAGTCATAGCGCCACCTACTGTTAACAGGAAGTGACATGTTTAACACTGTGATACACTATTAGCAACACACTAAAAAGCCATTGAGTGCTAAACTAGTTAAAAACATACTCAAATATGCTAGCAACACTTACCAAGTGCTAAAGCATGTTGCTAAAGACATAAAACAGGAAGTTTTTGTAATTCATGTAAACAATGTCCAATCTGCCCCAAACTTCACATGTTTGATGAGAGTCCTGGTCTGAAGATATATACATGCCCGTATTCAGTTATAATTATAGCGCCACCTCCTGACAACAGGAAGTGACATGTTTAACGGTGTTACGGACTCCTAGCAACATATTAAAAAGCATTAGCAAGTTTTAAATAGGCTAGCATCATGTTAGAATCATGTTAAAACATGCTAGCAACACTTAGCTAAGAGCTAAAGCATGATATTAATACAAAATCAAATTGCAGTAACTCCTGCATACAATGTCCAATCTGCCCCAAACTTAAAATTCAACATGTTACAAACATAGTAAAGCATGCTAGTAACACTTAGCTAATATGGTAAAGCATGCTAATAATACAATGAAACAGGAAGTTACTGTAACTCAGGCATACAATATCCAATCTGCCCCAAACTTAACATGTTTGATAAGAGTCCTGGCCTGAACACATGCCCATGCCCATATTCAGTAATAGTCATAGCGCCACCTGCTGGCAACAGGAAGTGAGATGTTGCACTCTGTAATGAACGCAACATTTTAGAAATATCAACAAGTGTTAAATAGGGTAGCAACATGCTAGAAACATGCTATAACATGTTAGCAACACTTAGCTAAGTGCTAAAGCATGTTATTAATGCAATGAAACAGGAAGCTACCGTAACTCAGGCATGCAATGTCCAATCTGCGCCAATCTTAACAGGTAAAAGTCCTGGTCTGAACACATTTACGTAACAATATTCAGTTATAGTCATAGCGCCACCTACTGTCAACAGGAAGTGACGTTTAACACTGTGATACACTATTAGCAACACACTAAAATAAGCCACTGAGTGCTAAACTGGCTAAAAACATACTCAAACATGCTAGCAACACTTACCAAGTGCTAAAGCATATTGTTAAAGCCACGAAACAGGAAGTTGTTGCAATTCCTGCAAACAATGTCCAATCTGCCCCAAACTTCACATGTTTGATGAGAGTCCTGGCCTGAAGATATCTACATGCTCATATTCAGTTAAAGTCATAGCGCCACCTGCTGGCAACCGGAAGTGACATGTTTAACAGTGTGATGGTCTATTAAAAGCACAGCAAAATATGCCATATTGTGCTAAACATGCTAGAAACACTTTCTACGTGCTAATGCATGCTATTAATGCCATGAAACAGGAAGTTGTTGTAACTCAGCTATACAATGTCCGATCTTCCCCAAACTTCATATGTTTGATAAGAGTCCTGGCCTGAACACATTTAAAGGCCAATATTCCATTACAATTATAGCGCCCCCAGCTGGCAACAGGAAATGACTTGTCTTACACTAACTCAAACATACCATGTTCAATCTGCACCAAACTTCATATGTTTGATAAAAGCGCTGACCTGAAGACGTCTACATGCCAATATTCAGTTATAGGCATAGCGCCACCAGCTGGCAGCAGGACGTTTGGCACATCTAAATGACTTTGATTATATTCCTCCTAAATTTACTATGTTAAAAGCATAGTGCCCACCGTTCGCTGTTTCCCTAAAGCCACCGGTCGGCGGTGAGCCCGGGTGCGAGGGCCCGTTCATCGCTGCTTGCAGCTTTAATTATTATTATTATTAAGAACAAGTGTTTAATAAGAAGTACCTTAATGGGAAGGTGTCATGAAATAATTTAATAATTATTATTTTTTACTTTTGTAATTATTTGAGGCTCTAACAATAATAATAATTATAAAAAGTATTATTATTATTATTAATAATAAGCATTATTAAGAGATTTATTTAATTAATGTTAATAATAATAATAATAATAATAATAATATTGCTATCATTAATAGTAGTAAGAACAACAACAATACATGCATTTGGTCACACTTTATTACTATTATGACTATTTAGTATTAACTAACAATTAACTATGACTGGCCTCAAAAACCTCCTAATATGCTGCTTATTAATAGTGAGGTAATTGACGTTTAGGTGTGGAGTATAATTAAGGGATCTAGAATATACTCATGCAGAAAAAGACAATAATATGTGCTTTTTAAGTACTAATAAACAGCCAATATGCCAGTAATATACATGCCAATAAAGCAGCTTGTTAATAGTGAGAATGTATACCATGTATTTTTTTTTATCGAATGCAGCACAATGTTCTGCATGTTCTGCATAGTAAAATCACTGTAATGCACAGTCCTGTGACTTACTGCTCTGCTCAGTTATTTGTTGCCAGCTGTTCTTGATGAGGAGAATCTGAATGATTTCAATCGTGTGATCCACAGGCAGAAGAAGCGCTCCTCCTCTCAACCTAACAGGACTGCCTGGCACAGAGAAGCTCAACGAGAGAGAAAAAGAGGTTTGGAAATCTTGATTTTGCTTTTGGCACCATCTCATTTTGAAGACATTTGCCTCACTGATGTGGTATAATGGATCCTAAACGATTCTCTCATCATCTTCCTCAGTTATGTCAGGTGGTTCGTCTGGTGCCTGGAGCATATCTGGAGTACAAACAGGCCCTGCTGAACGAGTGCCGGCGGCAGGGGGGTCTACGGCTGGCGCAGGCCCGATCGCTCATCAAGATAGATGTCAACAAGACGCGCAAAATCTACGATTTCCTTATCAAAGAGGGCTACATCAATAAGGCTTAGTGTTGATTGAACTGCTGCAAGGACATCTGATAAATGAAGAATCATACTCACTGTGGATCATTCATGTTGAGAATGAGCAACGAGAGATGACAGGTTTTAAGTGGACGGGTTCAATGTACTTCATTCCTTACAGATCTGCGCCCTTTCTGTTTTTGAAAGACTGATGGGTGCTTCTTTAAAGCTATGTTTAGGACTATATAAGTTAATAGTTTTGTGCAAAACTGCTGCTGTTTGTACCGATGAGAATCTCTCACTGTAATATTAAAAGAGTCATTTTATTTCATTTTGGTTTGTCTCCAAGTCTTTAAAATTGTTGATTAATTTTTGAAGTTGTTGAGTAACTTTTGAATCACAAAATCAACAGAAATAAAACATATTGGTAACACTTTATAATAAGGTTCATTAGTTAATATTCGGTAGTTAACATGAACTAAGAATCATTAATACTATTACAGCATTTGTTAGTCAGCATTTACTAATGCATTATTAAAATCACAAGTTGTGTCTGTTAACATTAGTTAATGCACATGTATTGTTACATGTTGTTCATGTAACTAACATGAACAAACAATGAACGACTGTATTTTTTTTTTTTTTTTTTTTAACAGCGATTAATAAATACTGTAATAAATCTATTCATTGTTCGTTCATGTTAGTTAATACATTAAAGTGATGGTTCACCCAAAAATGAAAATTTGATGTTTATCTGCTTACCCCAGGGCATCCAAGATGTAGGTGACTTTGTTTCTTCAGTAGAACACAAACAAAGATTTTTAATTCAAACCGTTGCAGTCTGTCAGTCATATAATGGTAGTCAATGTATACATGTATATATGTATATATTTTGTTTTGTTTGTTTGTTTTTGTTGTTGTTGTTTTAGTATTAGTATTAAGTGTACTGACATTTTCATGACAATTTTGCATCTAATATTTATTTTTTCTGAGGAAAAAATATAATTTATAGTATATAATTGCCATGTATAATATACAATTATAATATTGCGATTATATAATTATATTGTAAAATATATTTACTGTACTGCTTTTTATTATTAAAATTAGAAAATTGTATTTACATGTATATTTATATTCACATAATTGACAATATATAAAAATATTTTTAATATATAAACAACATATTTTTCTTAATAAATAATAATAAATACACAGTACAGGCGTATATTATGTTAACAATTTTTTTTTTTGGATGCAAGTAATCGCGATTAATCGTTTGACAGCACTATGATGAAAAATGTGTCATGAAATAATTGTACCATTTTGAAATAATTTTGTTAAATAAGTTGCTTCGTTTTCGTCATGCAAAGTGCAATATCTTATTACGATTTTTATTTTGAGCTGTGATATGATCCCGAGAGGTTTTGTGAGATTCACTTTGTCCTCGGCCATATAGAGGGTGACCACCTGGCAATAGATCCGTTGCAGGACATAAATGTGATTTTGCGGGACAATGCTGGACACGTGTGAGACAGATACATGTTCTACTGTTATCCTATGTAAATGCTTGTTTACATCCGTTGTCATATGTGCTGATTTATGTTTCTGAGCATTCAAATGTAGGCGAGAAAACTGTTTGCACTTTAAACCGGTGTGTTCATAATAAAGATTATAGATTAATATGGTAAGACACACCAATTTGCAGTATCAAGCAGCAAAACAAGCTGTTTTGTACAGCTAAAAATAACTGTACGTGGATGAGACCAAAAGCCAGAACCATAAAATGTACAAATGGCTGCTCCCACTCTCATGGGTAAAATAAGGTACAGACCGGTACAGTTTACTAAGCAGTGTAGACAGCCACGTGGATTGTGAGAAAAACCCTGTTAACTGCGTACACTTATGTCTTCTGACTAAAAGTTACAGAACTATTAATAACACACAACTAATTATTTAAATGGGCAAATAAACAACTATAAACGGCCGTTAACAGAAGCCAGAGACACTGTAGACAAACGCAAAGAGGAGAAAATACTGAGCAAAATATTGGAAGAAATTCCAATATACTGAATTGTGGGTTAGAGATGTATATGAATGTATATCTGAGAGGAACTGACTTCAGAAAGGTTTGATATTTTCTTTTCATTTTACCTCCATATGATGCATATTAATATAGTATTTAAAAGCGCAGCTTTGTTTACAGGAAATGTTGTATGACTTTCGTTCCATAAGCGCCACCTGCTGTCAGAGAATGAATTCTCATTCAATCAGTCTAATTAATGACATGATGTTTTCGCAAAATAATTGCACATCAAATTTGGCTGAGATATTACTCCCAAAAGATCATTTAAAGTCATTGTTGTGTAAAGCATCAAACAGACATTGCAAACGATTCAGCAAGAAATAATTTGTTTAATAAAATGTATTTTATTTGCTTCAAAATAGAATTTATTACACATAAACATAACTATGGAAAAGAAGATAATTTCATAAACGTCTCAGTATTTTTTGTTCATACAATGTAAGTCATGGTAACCAAAACAGCTTTGTTACCAACAGTCTTCAAAATACCTTCTTTTATGTTCTTTTATTTTATTTTTTTCTTTTAATCAAATTGAGCAAAACACATAATATTGTGTTTAAAATATAACACAATATCAACTTCTTATTTACTGAATGGTTGTATAAAATCCCATGTAACGTTGTGATAGATCGGGACAAAATCAGCACTCGTGTCATATTGGTCTTGCTGCTTGAATTTTAGGGCATAAATGTATTTGCGGAGTTGTTATATTTGTCAACAGCCAACTCTATGAAATATAGTGTAATAATAAGATGACATACAGGTCTGGGGGCGGGGCCAGTCTAAGTACAACCTATCTTCAGTTAGTAATGCATAAATATAAATTACATTTTTGTATAACAGTTGTGACCTACTATAATAATTGAACATAAATATGTTTTCAAGCTAATGTGAAGGCTGAAAAAGAGTCAAACCTCCGGTGGCGAAATTTCCACCAGTTGAGTGTGAAATCTATTACCGTCACCTCTCGCTCTGGTGAAGCGGCATGACGAGCGAGAGCCGTGACTAACGCTAGCAGCGTTAGCACACACGGACAGAAGCAGCAGCAACCACCAGGCTCTAGCAAGCTTATCACAACAGCGTAAAGCGACGTAAGCAACCTGATTAACGCTCCAGATCCCACCTTTGATGATAAGCCCCTGCCCAATTGAGAATAAGCCCCATGGAGAAATGAAGGCCTGTTTGATGGCTAAAAGCCGTGGAGCTTGGAATTGATATTTTCATGTGCGTCCTCATTCCTCTAGGTGATGTCTTTGTGAAGCGTGGAGGTCTTACATTATTTAGTTTCTGAATCTGAACTGCACAGTGTTTGTGAAAGCATGACGTGGCACTCTTGTCACAACAGATTGTTGAATTCTGTGTCCAGATTCACATTTTTCTATCTTAAATTTCGACTTTAGTCTATTTGGCAGTGTAAAAAGCAATATTGGCAACGCACAAGAGCATAGCATCAGATTGGGATGGCAAACTGTAATGTCTTTGATCCGTAAAGCGATTGGCGTGTGAGCGAACGGCCGTTGACTGGCAGCAGAGCGGAAAGCCGGCAGATTCTGGTGTGTGGGAGGCAGATCTGCTGTTTTGCATGTTCATTCCCCCTCATCAAACCACACAGCCTGTCTTAAAATGAGATCTGATGCCTCCTCATGCACTCCATTTTCACCCACAGTTCATAGTCATCTGCATTTTAGTTCATTTCCCTTCTTAAAAGAATAATTTACCTACTGGTGCTTTTAAACTTCAAAACAGACTGAAAATCACTATAGAGGTACCATAAAAGTAGAGGCACCACGTGCATACGTCATGGTACTCTTGTGAACTTGCGGCGAAGGCTAACAGCTCTGATAGCACACGTATCTCAGAGACGTCTATTTGACATCTGCATTTACATCTGCAAGCTCATCTGCAATACATCTATTGGACGTTTCCTATCAGATGTCAAATAGATGTCTATTAGATGTCTTTAAGATGTTTATGATTTAGAATGTATGTAAAACTGACATCTTACAGACGTCTGCCAGATGTTTGTACACAGCAGATGCTTTCCAGATCAAGAGATCTTTAACAGACATCTTGCAGACGTACGTGTGCTATCTAGGAAGGAAGAGAAGAAATTGTTAAATAAAGTTTTTTTTTTCCCTCGTAGCTTTATAAAATTACGGTTGAACCACTGATGTCACATGGACTATTTAACAATGTCCCTACTATCTTTTTGGGCCTTGAACGTATCAGCTGTGTTGCTGTCTATACAGGGTTAGAAAGCTCTCGGATTTAATCAAGAATATCATAATTTGTTAAGACAATGAACGAAGGTCTTACAGGTTTGAAGCAGCTGAGGTTTGTGGAGAAATGTGTTTCTGGCAATAGATGTTTATTCTTTTCCACAACCCTTAGTGCTTGATTTATGTTCTCGCACCACTTCCTAATCGTCTCATTTTTATGGAAATTACATCAGTGCTCTGAGGAACAAAAACCTCCTAGTGCTGTTTACCTCCCTTTTTCTCTACTCAATTGATTTGAGTTGTTAAGTAAAGCACTGTGTTTCTGTACTAAGAACTGAAGCTCTGATCACTGGAACAGCAGTTTCATACCTTAACTACCTGGAGGTCAGTGTATTAGAGGTGACTGTTGATTCCTTCACAGCGAGGTACAAAATCACATTGCAGACCCTTTTCTCGCTCTTCCGCTGTGGAAAATTGAGCTTCCAACCTCTGTTGTCATTAACAATTCAACCTTGTTCAATCGAGGCTGCGTTCCACTGTACCTCCCCTTACTAACTTCTCTCAATCTTGTTGACTCGAATGTACATCACTGCTTACAATGCGCAAGTGCCCAATACTGGCAAAACCCTTGCAATGGATTGAATTGGAATGTATTAAGCCCTTGATCACCTTTCTGATAGCTCATGTACATCTCAAAGACGATTATTTGACGTCTACATTTACATCTGCAAGACATTTTTTTTTATGTAGTTTGCTCATCTGCAATACGTCTATTGGACGTTTCCTATCAGATGTCAAATAGATGTTTTAAGGTGTTTATGATTTAGCATGTATGTAAAACTGACATCTTACAGATGTCTGCCAGACGTTTGTACACAGCAGATGCTTTCCAGATCAAGAGATCTTTAACAGACATCTTGCAGACGTACGTGTGCTATCTGGGTTGGAATCTACCATCACTGGTAGCACACATACATCACGGAGACGTCTATTTGACGTCTGCATTTACACCTGGAAGATGTAGTTTTTACATAGTTTGTTCATCTGCAATATGCCTATACGTTTTCTATCAGATGTCATATAGGCATCTGTTAGATGTCTTTAAGATGTTTATGATTTAGAATGTATGTAAAATTGACATCTTACAGATGTCTGTCAGATGTCTGTACACAGCAGATGCTTTCCAGATCAAGAGATCTTTAACAGACTTCTTGCAGATGTACGTGTGCTATCTGGGATGGAGCTTACTTATTTATAGGGATGTAATGATATTATCGTGGTAATGCGATAGCAAAACTGTCTTGATATTATCTATATGAAATGATATAGGTCTTTGGGGCAAAAAAAAATTTTAACATGAAAGGTCTTTCAAGTTGTATTTTGGGCTAAAAACTAAAAACCAAATGCACAATATGGCTTCCCTTCATCAAGTCTGTTTGCACTTGAAGCTGGAGTTTTCATCAAAATAAAAGCTCTAATGCTGTTTCCATCAAAATAAAAGCTTAAAAATGCAGTATGAATTGCTGACAGCTAGTGGTTTAAATTCTTTTCAGTGTAGAAATTAGGAAATAGTTATTGTAATTTCCCTGCTGTAGTGTAAACATAACATAGGAATAACAATAATTTAAAATCATTATTATTTTTTTTATTCTATTTTAATTTGTTTGGCTTCTAAAACACCAGTGTGAATGTAATTTAAACAGAGACAGCATACCAAAATTAAAAGTGGGTTGAGTTCCCTTTAAAGTTAAATTCACTTACTTTTTCTGACTTCTTAGTTAAGAACGTGGATTGGAGCACTTAATTTTGAACTCTCAGAGTGCAGTAGATAGATTTTAACTTTAGAATGCACTTTTTTTTTTCCAAGTCTTCAGTTGTTAATTGCTCAAACATAAAATACCAATGCAGTAAACTATGACTGTAACAAACAGCCAGCTTAAGGTAGCAACATGTGGTTAAATGCAAAAGAAATGCAAAGAAAAAAGAATTATGATATCAACTTGAAATTACGAGAAAGTTCAAGTTTGCGAGTTTGTCACAATTCTGAGTTTACATCTTGCAATTATAAAAAAGTCATAATTGTGAGATATAAACTTAGAAATTTGATGTAATTTTTCATTAGACAATATAAAGTTTATATCACAATTCTGAGATACTGTATACATTTATATCACAATTTATAGTTTTTCACAATTCTGAGTTTCTATCTCCCAGTTTCTGAGAAAAACTATAAGTCATAATTGTAAAATTTAAACTCATAAATGTGAAATATAAATGCACAATTCTGAGAAAAAGTTGTGAGAAGAAAAGTCTGAATTGTAAAGTATGAACTCAACTGAAAAAAGTCAAACTCATAATTCTGAGAAAAAAAGTCAGAATTGCAAGATGTAAACTCGCAATTGTGAGAAGAAAGTATGAATTGTGAAATATAAACTCATAACTGGAAAAAAAGAAAAAAAAACATTGCAATTACCTATAGTGCAATACTAAATTGAATTGAATTTACTTCTCAATATAGTGCAATAACATAAATTGAGTTTATATCAGAAATCTGAGTTATCTCCCAATTCTGAGGGGAAAAGATGAATGCAAGATATAAACTCATTATTCTGAAAACAAAAAGTCAGAATTGCAGGATAAATATGTAAATATGCAGATGTGAGAAGAAAAGTCTGAACTGTGAAATATAAACTGTTAATTGTTACGTAAACAAAAATTGTAGAATTTACAGAAAAAACAATTGTGAGATTTAAAATCAGAATTGTTATATAAATTTAAAAATAAATTTATAAATTTTTATATTGCCAATTTGAGATAAAAAAAAAGTCATAACTGCAAGATGTCAACTCGCACATATGAGATACTGCACAAAAAAAAAAAAAAAAAAAATCAGAGTTACGGTTTTTATTTTGTTGTTGAATTATCAGATGTAAATTTCGAATTCACAAAATAAAAGTCAGAATTGTGAGACAAAAACTCAGAATTGGGAGAAAGTCAGTATTCTAAATTCATATTTTGATTTCATTTTACCTTTTAAGGAAGTGTCTGCGCCACTGGCAACCCTTCACCTTATCACTAGGCAGTGATTAACATGGACGTAAACTTGTCTTCCATTGTCAACACTCATGGTTTCCTTGGCAACCAGGTCGGTGGCATTCTAGAGCTGTAGTCTGAAAGAGGATCGGCTCAGCAGAGGAGGGGCAGCGCCAGAGTGGACACACACACTCTTACACATGCTCATCTGCTGAGGAGTCATGACTGAGCTCAGCACTGAAGCTCCACATGTCACCTCAATGTGTTTCACCTGCCAAGTCCTCTTTTAACACAAGAATAAGCAACTTAATCCTCATTCAGACTGGGTTTGTTTTGATGTCTTCAGTTTGTTCAATGTGTACTTAAAGAAACGAGAATAAAACAACGTTCTTGTACCTCCGAGCTCTTAACATCACACTTCAGCCTGCGTTTGTTGAACTGGTGCGTGTTAACCCGTTACATGCATGCAGCCCTGTATAAATCCTCTTGCTAATTCGTTACGTGGAGGCGGAGATGTCTGACATGCAGGGACAGCTGGAGCTAAGGAGTGTCTAACAGTCTGTACTCGTGTCAGCGTACAGATCCGGGGTCTGTTCACTGCTGCCATCACAGCTGGAGATACACAGGTGCCTTTGGGATCAGACGCCGGACTGCATTAGCAGCTCTCTGTGAGGGAGGAATTGCGTCAGTAGCCAAAAATAGGTTTCATGGCTATTCATTGTTAATCCAATTCTGCCAGAATGAATATTTGTACTAACAGAAAGAATGTTGCATTTATTGGATGGTAAAATAAGCTCTGGACATTGTAATCCTGTACTGTAGTTTGCCAGGCAAGGCCTGCATTAGAACTTGCACTTGAAATGACATTCGCAGGCCATTTTACTTTAGTAATGTGACGTCAAGAAGAAAATGTAGAACGGGACTTAATTTTGTTCATTATGGAACTGATTGGATTGTGAAAAATCCTGGCACCCTTCGGTTGAAACTTAAGCTGCTCCAGTGACGTCAATGAAAATGGAAAGTAATTTCAGAAGTGTTTGGGTGAATGATTATGCAGAATATAAAGCTTTTTTTCTGTGGAATAACATTTACCCATGAATCTTAGACAATAAGACCATGAATGTATTAGAAAGTAATTAGGAAAGAGATCGCACAAAAATGAAAATTCTGTCATTAATGACGTTTCAAACCTGTAAGACAAGGGTGCCCAACCCTGTTCCTGGTGATCTACCTTCCAGCAGAGTTTAGTTCCAACCCTGATCAAACACACCTGTCTGTAATTATCAAGTTCTCCTTCAGATCCTAATTAGCTGGTTCAGGTGTGTTTGATCATGGTTGGAGCTGAACTCTGCAGGAATGTAGATCTTCAGGAGCAATGTTGAGTACCCCTGCTGTAAGACCTTCGTTCATCTTTGAATACAAATTAAGATATTTTTGATGAAATCTGAGAGCTTTCTGACCCTGCACAGACACCAACACAACTACCACATTCTAGGCCCAGAAAGGTTGTAAGGTTCACAAGAGTATTACGAAGAGAAGAAATTGTTGACCAAAGTCGTTATTTTTGTTTTCTTTACGCACAAAGAATTCTTGTAGCTTCATAAAGTTACGGCTGAACCACTGATGATTTTAATAATGTCCTTACTACCTTTCTGGGTCTTGAACGTGTCAGTTGCACTGCTGTCTGTGCAGATTCAGAAAGCAATTGGATTTCATTTTTTGGGTGAATTATTCCTTTGAAGCCCTCCATTGTCCGCAACAGTTTTTGAAGACCTAATGAGTTTTCCAGATGTTTGTGATTTACTGCTTATGAATTAAGGATAGGGATTTAAAAGAAGAACGAACCTTATATTCTATATAAAAATGTCAATGGAGTTGTAAGATTTTATTATTTTACATGACTTTTCCAGTTGTAAAAAAAAAAAAAAAAAATCACAATTACAAGTTCTTCAAGATCTTCTTCTAAATGTACAGTCTACCAACAGTAAAAAAAATGACTTTTTCTGTTTTAATGGTGCATTTATATATATATTTATATTTTGGCCCTAACCAAACGTACAATGCTGGTGTTGCACTAAATAGTGGTCACAAAATTTAAACTTCAAACTGTAAAACGAGAGAAAACTATATTACGAGAGAAAACAATATTGTTTAGAGGCATAGTTCACACAAAAATGTGTTCATTAAATCAACTGCAATCCATGCAATCAAACAATTATTTATACATTGCTTAATTATTTTCAACTGTCTGTTCATTAACTTCTTGAATGACAGCAATCTTGAATTGCCCATCACCTTAAACAATAAGACATTATAAAATTGCCATGTACATAATGACAAGCAGCTTTGAACACCTTTGAAGGTGTGTTCAGCAAACAACTTCACGTTGTAAAAGTCAACAGAACAAATGACTCAGTGACTCTATTTTCTTTTAGTATTGAACACTAATGTTAAATAAAAACTGTTAATAGAACGGAATACAAACCAACTTTGTTGCCTTCATCTCAACCCTCTAAAAGAAACTGAACTACAGAGTAACATGCAGGTTGGGGTGGAAAAGCAATCATACAGTACTTTAAGTTCATTAAATCAACTTCAATCCATGATACTTTCCAATTCAAACAATCATTTATACATTGCTTAATTATTTTCAGCTAAATAAACAGCAACACATCCAAATGCTTTATACACATTTCATAACATACGTGTTGCTTACTTCTGTATGAATTACAGTGTAAGTGCCGCCTGCTTTGGGGGATGTGGTCATTAATTTCTTGAACGACGGCAATCTTGAACTGCCCATCACCTTTAAAAAAGACATTACAAATACATATACATAACAACAAGCAGTTTCAATACACCTTTTTACACACAAGGATGATAACATACAAAATAAATCAATCCAGTCAATTTGGTAACATTACTAGCACGTTGTCTGTGAAGTGGCTGTGTGAACAGGCATCCAACGCATCAGACAGCAACCAACTTCACATTGTTGTGAAAGTCAACACAATAACTCAGTGATGACTCAATAACTATTTTCTTTCCAACACTTAACACTAATGTTAAATAAAACTATTAATTAACAGAATACAAACCCATGATAAGAATGCAGGTGTGCTTGAGATTCACAGTACAGTAGCAATTACGTCCTGTCATTAAAAAAGAAAACAAAAGAAACATTATAAATGACGCACATTTGACACATCAGATCTACTCCCCTCTTTACGATGGAGTCAGTTAAGCCTTTTTCTTTTTAAACTCATTTTAGATTGTGTTTACGAGATCACTCCCCAACGACGGTCATTTTTACATAATGTCGTGTGCATTTGTCCATTAGAGTGCGAAAGATAACTCGATAAGCTAAAGTACTAGCACTCTGACCGGAACAGACAGCAACTAAGTTAACGTTACGTAAACAATTAATCTGAGATCGTGATTTCTATTAGTTTTGTCTGACATTAAATATTTTTATGTCATCTTCAAGCTCATGAAAAGTTTGTTCAGGGCCCCTGATTGAAACCACTGCTTTAAAGGAGTGTTCTGGGTTTAACACAAGTTCAATTGTATGAATATTTTTCAGAAAAGAAGTCTTATTTCATTTTTAATAAATTATTGAGGCTGTGATGGATCAAAGTGGGTTCATGGGTTGTACTGTTTTACATCTTTGTGTTGATTGTTCAGCCAATTAAATATTAAAAATATGCCTTTCAAAAAAAAAAAGGACTATGGGTTGTGATATTAGAAATGACGTATTTGTATGAAGTGATCTGATTTTGACATAGTCTACCACTGATGCTGAGTTGAATAGGCTAATCAACAGAGGAAAGGATGAAGGAATCTCCACGTTTTATCTTGATGAATTGCCAGAGAGAGTACGCAATAACGTAATGAGGAAGTTTCTCTTGTATTTATATGCCATTATCTACTATTTAATTTGAAAAAAAAAAAAAAAACGTATTAAATTATATCTATCTAGCGTCCTAAGTGTTCTGCCTATTAGATTGTGTTTTTTTAATGTCTGCACCAACCCTAAACTTAGCCCTTACTGTGATACAAAAACAGTATTATTGTTGTACAGTGTGACAAAAATAACGTTAGATTGATGTGCGCATGCACAGTAGTCAGAGCTGTCTCCCTACCTGCTGAAACTCACTGACGCTTTGATTTATATTATAGAGTGTTTCACGGCGTCACCATTCGGCCATATTGGCGGAACTGAACATAAACAATACCACTGAACCGAACGAAACTCGTATAGCTGATTACTGGTGCTGAAAATGGTCAATTATTGTCATGTTTTGGGCTGTACTAATCCGTCAGACTGGGAATGCCTTATTCTATAGACTTTTATTGTATGCTCATTACTGTAACTGCAAGCCGAAATTAAGAGCGTTAATGGACAGCATGCTGCAGATTCTGTTGATAGAGCTTGTTCTGAACCCAGAACGTTCAATTAATCCAGAGATCTTGTTACAACTGTAGGCAATGGATCTGTAAACTCATGGGCAAGATGTCTAGATGTGTTAGCAGATGCCTGAGGCAAGGCCAAACCTCCCAATGTCAGCCTGTGCATCTGAAGAGAGATTGTGGAAGATGTCAGGGTGTCTGTCTCTGGAGAGTTGGGATACTCTGGATCTCTTCCAGCATGCCTGGCACACCATCTATTTCTGGTCCAGGCTCTCACACAGGGGCAGTGGAACGTCTTTACTGCCATGTTCGAAATTCTTTTCCTGTGATTTAATTAGATATTGGCCTAAATGCGAAAGTGACGAGTTGCCTTCGTCTTGGTGAAAGGATGGCATCTGAACTCAGAGGGTGTGTCATGGTTTGTTTTCAGTAAGTCAGATGTGTGTTTTTATTCTCCTGGTCGTGTACGGTGTTGAGTAGCTCCATTTAGATCAGATTATGGGTTGGCTCCCCTGACAGCATCACAGTAAATTTTCTGCCTCCATTCAAGCCAGTGGAAACATATTACGGCTCACTGTCTCACTGGAACGACTGTGACTCATCTGACATTTTAGTCTCATTTTAGTCTCGTCTGTGCAGCCCAGCTCACTCTCTCACTGTCATTTTCTCCATCTATCGCTGTTCCTTTTTTTTTAAAACAATGATCATTCTCGTGCCAGCTAGTATCACATTCCTTCTCAGCAATCATGTTTCCTCTAAATTCATTCTTATTAAGGTATTTGGCTTCTCAGATGTACAAGTACGCATCAGTTGCATTGTTACATAATATAATTATTGTAGCAACAGCTGACTAGCAACACTGAATTCTGGATGTTGTAAATACTGTCATAATAAATATGTTAAATAGAGCTGTTGTGCACATAAATGTCTAACCATATAAAATATCTAAAAAGATGTTTAAGAATAAAGAAATGCAGGGTGGGGCTTTATCGACTGGAAATTTGTAGGATTGAGTAAGGTTGTTTCTATATGTTATAGATGTCTACATGTTATAATGGCTTTCTTTCATGACCACGAATAGCAATTGATTTACAGTTGAGGTACAGGTTTTCGCAAAATCAAAATAAATTTGAAAATTATAACCTTCACAATTGAGCCTTTAAACCATTTTTTTGTTGTTGTTCTTTAAAATAGGGATAAGTCAAAAACAATGATCATATTCATTTAAAACAAGGTTATGTGGGATCCACTTTGTGGGTGGATTTTTGCATTGGTCTGAACATAAACTGCAGATGCAATTTTTTTCTCTGCCAGTAGGTGGCGCTTATGGAACGTCAAAAAATATAGTCGTTTTCCCTGTAAAGGCTGTACACAAAGCAGGGCTCTGCTCATAAATGCTACTTATAATAGATTAAAAAAGAAAAGAAAAAAGAAAAACATTTCTGAAGACAGCTGGTTCCCTTCAGAGATTCATACATTTATTTTTAACTACCAATTTAAATGAAACTGAAAAAAATAATGAAAAGAAAATGATACATTTACACACCTAGTGGGGGGAAAAATAATAGTTTAGTGGGGAAAAAATAAAAACAATTACTGTTTAAAAAAACAGAAACGTGTATAGTTCAAAAAATTAAAATAGTTTTGATTTCATGTTGAATTTAATATTAAAAATGTAGAATGGGTTTGTGTATGTTAATTTGTAGGTTATGTTTCAGCTCTTACAACTTATAATTAATGTTTTAAAAAATAAAAAAATAAATAATAAAAATGAATGGATGAACAAACATTTTAAATGTTTTTTTGAAAAGTCGTCTTATATGCGTATAGAGATTGCAATTATTTAATAAATAAAAAAACAGAAAAAAACAGCAATATTGTGAACTATTATTACAATATAAAGTAACTGTTTTCTATTTAATATATATTTAATATATAATATATGATTTTCAGCATCAGCATTTTACTCCAATATTCAGTGTCACATGGTGCTTCAGAAATCATTCTAATATGCTGATTTGGTTGCTTTTCAAAATTCTTATTATTAAATGTTGAAAACAGTCAAGCGTTTTTGAACAGTAAGATTTTTACTGTTTAAAATAACTGTTTCCTATTTGAATATATTTAAATGTAAGTATGTAAATGTATGTTGAAAAAAATATCTTTTTATTTCAGATAAATGCTGATCTTTGGATCTTTCTGTTCATCAAAGAATCCTGGGGAAAAAAATGTACCCAACTGTTTTAAATACTGATAATAATTATAATCAATGTATCCTGAACAGCAAATCAGAATGTTAGAATGTGAAATTGACAACTGGAATAATGATGCTAAAAATTTAGCTCTGATCACAAAATTAAATTACGTTTTAAAATATTTTCACATAGAAAACAGTTATTTTAAATAGTAATAATATTTTTTTAAATTGTAACTGTTTTTGCTGTACTTTGGATCAAATAAATGCAGGCTTGGTGAGCAGAAGAGACCTCTTAAAAATCTAGATTAAAACTCTGGTTATGTATATCTGCTATTTTTTGTTAATTTAGTAGTACACTAGCATATAAATGACCTTAAACCTAATATACATGAATTTAGCCAGAAACCATTCATTTTACTTTCATGTGGTCTTTAAAAGAAATCAGGACAAATTACAGTATCCTGCATCATCCTTCACACAAGCAGATCTTTTTTTACCAGCAGTCTCACTGTCTGTATTGTTCAGAGCAACAGAAAAGCAGTGACCCTCCCCTGAGCTTGAGCTGTCTCTCCCCAGCAGAGAGTATCAGGTGTGCCACTGACTCTTCCAGTCTTTGTCCTCTCTCTTTTCAGCCGGTCCCTGCCTCTGACGCCACTACAGTTATGCTGGAAATCCAAACAGTACAGCTCTGTGTTTGCCTCTGAGGTGAGATATCTCAAATAAATGGCTGAAGTTCTGTGCCTCAAATGCTGGCAGCACTGCCACGGCAAAGCAAAGCATCTGAGACCGAAGCTTAGCATTAAATTGCCTGCTGTTGTTTCTAGTGCTCTGACCTCGATAAGCATGATGTTTGTGTTTGAGACGTGGCATTCCAGAAACCGCTCATGCCAATACGTTCTGGCTGAAGTGTTAATGATACAGTTGTAAAGTGTTGCACGTCCACACATGAATCAACAGAAGAAAATTAATCTTGCAGGTCAGAATTAGCTTCAGTCTCACTCTTGGAGCCCTCTTGTTTCATTTCATAATCTATTTACGTATGAATAAAGGATAAACCCATTCATTCCTCCACTGGGAGGGCAGAGAAATAGGAATAATTCCTTAAAAATGAACCTTCTGGATTTATTTACTCACCCTCATGTCAGTACAAACCCATATTAATACTTCTGAACCACTGATGTCACTTGGACTATTTTAACGATGTCCTTACTACCTTTCTGGATCTTGAACGTGTCAGTTGCTGTTTGTACAGCTCTTAGATTTCATTAAAAATATCTTAATTTGTCTTCCGAAGATGAACAAAGGTGTTACAGGTTTGGAACAACATGAGGGTGAGTAATTAATGACAGAATTTTCATTTTGGATGAACTATCCCTTTAAGAGAAAAGTTAGGATTCCTTGCTTTGTTATTTACCTTCCAAACTACTAGCAGCTGGTCGAAATAATACAGTAGTAAATTAATTACTAAATGAGTTTAGTATAGGGGTTATGTTCTAAATTTATAGGGATTATATTCTAAATTCCATCAGATGACCTCATAAATATGACGCGCCTGAGGCTCTTTAAGTTTATCGAGTGGCGTCATGTTCATTCGCACATAATGTTTGGGAATGTCTTGTCATATTTGTAGCCAAGTGTGGATCGTGATGTGTCAGTATGAGGACTGACTGGCTGTAGTGTCGGACGGGGGAGGCGCTTGTGTGCTCTTTAAGCGTATGTTTTCCCAATAGAAAATTTCCTGTTGTCATACGCACCTTAGATACGCGCGCGCGCTCACCTCCATCACGGGGAAGCGCGCGGAGTTGTCAGATTTTACGGAATATTCCCGAAATATCAGCTTGTTTGCGCTGTGATAGACAGAAATTCTGCCTTCAGCTGAACGTGTAAACCGCGTGTAATTTCAGAGGACAATGTTTTGTGTGTGAGGTAAGTTAAGTCTGTTCTTTGGGTCAGAGGAACACGAGTAATCTTATCAAACAGAGTCTACGATGATGTTGACGCAACAGTGTACTAAATTCATCTTTTGTTATGTTTTATGCCTTTACATTTCGAAAATGTAACGCATTTAGTGTGTTTGTACGACGTAATTGCTTACGTTGAGCGTACGTCGGGTTGAAATTGAAAGAAAAAAAATGGTCGTTACAATAAGTGAAAACAAACAGTTCAAATAGTTGTAATTTAACACGATGTTTTGGTCATGTTCGCAACAATGCTTCAATGATTTTCTGTCACTAGAGTTTGAACTACGTACTCTTTTGTTGCAAATCAAGCAGCCAACAGGTTCACCATCGGTATCACTTGTAGATATTCTGTATAATTTAAGCCTTCAAATGGCTTTTTGAATTCATGTCATGGATGCCATTGATGGAACAGGTTGATGTGCGTGACTGAGTCAGACATGAGGCGCTCAATGCAACAGAATACGATCTACACTCAGCCACTGGCACCAACCTGTTCCTTTCACCCCACTGTTGGCTTAACCATTATTGTCATTGCTGAGGATCAGCCAGCTTTCTTCAATGAATATTTTTCATCTATCATGTCAACAAATAAGTGCACTCCAGACGATTAGTTCACTTCCAAAATAAAAAAAAAAATCCTGATAATTTGCTCACCCATATGTCTTCCAAGATGTTCATGTCTTTCTGTCTTCAGTCAAAAAGAAATTAAGGTTTTTGAGGACACAATTTAGGTCCATAGTGGACCTCAGTTGGTACCCAACCGGTTGAAGGTCCAAATTGCCGTTTCAGTGGGCTCTACAAGATCCCAGCTGAGGAACAAGGGTAAAGTAAAAAAGTATATACTTTTTAACCACAAATGCTTGTCTTGTCTAGCAAAAGTAACAACCCAATGTTTACAAAGCGAACATGTCAAATGCCCTTTACATAAAAAAGGTAAAATAAACTATGTCGGATGATTTTGAAGTTGGAGGAGAAAATGAGATGAGCGCTTGTGGTTAAAAAGTATATACATTTTATTTATTTATTTTTAGAAAATGACTGAACATTTTGCTAGAATCGACCCTTAGTCCTCAGCTGGGATCATGTAAAGCCCTTTGAAGCTGAATAAAACTGCAATTTGGACTTTCAACCAGTTGATCCCCTTTGAAGTCCACTATAGGGAGAAAAATTCTGGAACGTTTTCCTCAAAACCCTTAATTTCTTTTCGACTGAAGAACGAAAGACATGAATGTCTTGGATGACATAGGATTAGTAAACTTTGGAAGTGAGCTAATCCTTTAAAAATAGGCCACCTGTGAAATCTCAGTAGCCTAACGGTTTCTAAGACTTCTCACAACCATTCACACCCGTAGGATTAACCAAATATGATTGTTTTTACGCAAGACCACTTAAAATCCCTGTAAGCTGCCTGTGAACTAACAATATCAGATTTGTGAACAAATCTTTGCGTTGGATCTTTTAAATGAATCAGCTCATTCACGAATCAGTCCGAGGGTTTGTTGAATTGGCTATTTGAAACTGTTCGAATGTGCACATATTGTGAAATTGGTGTAAAATTAACCTTTATTTTAGTAATTTTGTAATTCAGTTTGCCATTGCTGCCATTAGAAAGCGCATATTCGTCAACCACTTAAGTAATAATTGATCAACCCGAAAATAATAATTTGGAATGCACAGAAATGTAAAAATGAGCACAGTGCAGAATGTTACGCTTTTTTTATGATTCCCCTAGAAACCCCATTTTTAAGGAGGAACTGCACTGATAGGACTATTAAATGGATAATCCTAAATCTATTTTAAATTAAATTAAATTGAAATCTTAAAAAAATGTTCACATTTGAAGTGTCACTAATGCTTGCAGCCACTTGTTGAATGAGCATGGATTGTTTCATTAGGCTATTGACAAGACTAAGCTGGTAGCGTAAACAAAGCTCAGGTTCAGTTTCCTGTTTTCCACATTTGGTGTGGAAGAAGGGCTGCCATTTTGGGGCTCGAGTTTCTCAGCAGGTGTCTCTCGTTCCCATTAATGCTTGCGGAGGTGGAATCAGACTCTGGGAGAATTTCTACACACGGCATCCGAGACCTGCGGCACTGAATCTGTGATGTGCACTGGTGTTGACAGACCCACAGACACACACTGAGTGATGAGAGCCTGTACGTGTGTGCATGAGGTTGACACAGCAGCCCATTACTGTCATGCCAAGAATATGTGTTCACGCCACTCCACAGGTGGAGAAAATGAAGTACTGTGTGTGTGCAGAATTGCTTGGCTCCCAATGGAGAAGACATTCATTTAAGATTGAGTTGTTGCTTCTAATTTATGTGTAATATACAGGGTGATGACTAGTGCATTTTCATAGACACTTACTCACAGTGTGTTTTGATAATAAAATAGTAGAAGCACACATTTGGCTTTAAAGGATTAGCTGCAATTCTGTCATCATTTGCATGTCGTTTTAAACCTGTATGACTTTCTTTCCAACATGAAACACAAAAGAAGATATCTTGTAGCTTTTTTCCCTGTAGGCTACATCTGTGCGTCATACACAAATATGATGCAGAAAATTTGGAAAATGCAAAAATGGAAATTAGATTTGAGAACCACTGCAAAGTATTGAGTCATATGGACCACTTTTATATAGCTTGCTTGTTCTTTTTTGAAGCTAGAATCTTTGCATTTTTTGATTGTGCAGTTTTTCAGAATTTCTTTTGTGTTATACAGAATAAATCAATGATCAGTGATCTAAATATGCTATATGTTTAGATGCAATACACACAGAAAAAAAGAGATCAGGCCTCTGATGTTCCTTCTTTTCCTCTCTCTTTCTTCTCTTCCCACTGCTCCACTCACTCACTTGTATAAATAGCTGTGATAGTCAGCAGTGAGGCCTTTGACTCTATCAGCACTTTGAGTTACTGAAGTTCATCTTTGCTCCTATATATCAAGCCTTTATTCCTCAACACCTACAGTAGCCACTGGGTCACGGCACCAGAAATGAATCTTTTAACCCATTTTTCGCAAAAATCTTCCCATTCACTGTACTTCTTAAAGGGTTAGTTCAACTAAAAATGAAAATCCTGTCGTCATTTACTCACCCTGATGTCTTTTCACATTTATGACGCTCTTCTGTGAAACACAGATGATTATATTTTAAAGAATGTTGGACATTCTGGAATTTTCTGGTTACTGTGGAAGCCCGTTTTTGCCACTGAATTCAAATTAAAAACAGGCAATTGCAATCTCACAAGTCTTACTTTTTTCTCAGAATTGTGAGATACAAACTTGCAATTATGATTTTTTTTTTCTCAAAATTGCAACATACAAACTCGCAATTCAGATGTTTTTCTTAGAATTGCATGATACAAACTCACAATTCTGACTTGTTTCTCAGGATGATGTAGTAGAAACTCGCAATTCTGTCTTTTTTCTCAGAACTGCATAATAAACTCGCAATTCTGACTTTTTTCTCAGGATGATGTGGTACTCACAATTCTGACTTCTTAAAATTGTATGATACAAACTCACAATTCTGACTTGTTTCTCAGGATGATGTAGTAGAAACTCGCAATTCTGTCTTTTTTCTCAGAACTGCATGATAAACTTGCAATTCTGACTTTTTTCTCAGAATTGCATGATGCAAACTCGCAATTCAGCCTTTTTTCTCAGAATTGCATAAACTCCCAATTCTGACTTTTTTCTCAGAAATGCATTATACAGACTCACAATTCTGACTTTTTCCCCTCAAAATTGCATGATAAACTCACAGTTTTGACTTGCTCGCCATTCTGACTTCTTTCTTAAAATTGCACAATACAAACTCCCAATTCCGACTTTTTTCTCAGAATTGCATAAACTCCCAGCTCTGACTTTTTTATCAGAAATGCATGATACAAACTCCCAATTCTGACCTTTTTTCAGAAATGCATGATAAACACGCATTTTTGACTTCTTTCTTAAAATTGTATGATACAAACTCACAATTATGACTTTTTTCTCAAATGCATGATAAACTCACAATTCTGACTTTTTTTCCCCTCAAAATTACATGATAAACTCACAGTTTTGACTTGCTCGCAATTCTGACTTCTTTCTTAAAATTGCACAATACAAACTCCCAATTCTGACTTTTCTCAGAATTGCATAAACTCCCAATTCCGACTTTTTTCTCAGAATTGCATAAACTCCCAAATCTGACTTTTTTCTCAGAAATGCATGATACAAACTTCCAGTTCTGACATTTTTTCAGAAATGCATGATAAACTCGCAATTTTTACTTTTTACTTTCTTAAAATTATATGATATAAACTTTCTGACTTTTTTTTTTCCTCAAAATTGCATGATGAACTCACGGTTTTGATTTTTTTCTCAGGAGGATGTGATACAAACTCGCAATTCTGACTTTTCTCAGAAATGCATGATAAACTCGCAATTCTTACTTTTTTCTCAGAATTATGGATAAATTCGCATTTCTGACTTTTTCTCAGAATTGCGTGATACAGACGTGCAGTTCTGACTTTTTTTCTCAGTGTCGTGATACACTCAATTCAATTGAACAACTGAACAATTCTGATTTTTTTCTCAGAATTGCAAGTTTGTATCATGCAAAAATATCAGTCTTTTTTTCCCCCTCGCAAATTGTTTATATTTAAATTCTGAGTTCATACAGAATCTTGCGATTCTGACATCATTTCTTAGAATTGTACATTTAAAACTTGCAATTCTGACTTTTTTTCTCAGAATTGTGAGATAAAAAGTCACAACTACCTAATTTTATTCTTTATTGTGGCGGAAATGGACTTCCATAGGTTACCACTGATTTCAGAAGTGATTTAAAAAAAAAAAAAAACACACACTTTTCTCAAAATATCTTCTATGTTCAACAGAAGAAAGAAAGTCAGAAAACTTCAGAACTTTTTTGGTTGAGCCAGCCCTTTAAGTTTAGATGTGCAAGAACAAATGACATCTGAACTGACATGACCATGGCACCATATTCGATTTGAAAGCTACCGTTTTTGGGTCAACTGTTTCTTTAAGCCAGGTGGATTGCACACCAATTTACCCAAGAACACTTAGTCACAATGACACTGACTGCCCTTTTGTGTTAACAAGCCCACAAGCTGTGAAGAACAGTTTGTGGGGCACCACACACGGCATCCAAACTCCATAATTTCAGTGTGAAAAATGAGTGACAGCCAGAGAGAGAGAGAGAAATTGTGTGCCCCGTTTGAAAGGATGTTAGAGACTGTAGATGTTATTGCGATCAGAGTCCCATGAGAATGGCAGGCGGGCTGTTTTTCATTGATGTTAGAGGAAGGCTCAGGGAGACAGCCAGCACGAACTGGGGCAGATGGGTTTTATTAATGCAAACACGGTAGCGGACTACTGGGCACAAGGACACCACCATAAATTGATAGTCTTTTTGCCACTGTGTGCCAAATTTTTATGCTTTACAGAAATATGATAGGCCTGTGAAATAATAATACGGAAATAATTATAATATTGTAATTAATTCATCTCAGTAAAAATATAAATTGCATATGCTTCAATGGTAAGACATGGAGAAACATACAGAAGAAGCTGCCACATGTTGCTTTAGAGCGTCAAGACAGCTGTAGCTCTGCAGTGGGTGGAGGAACTACCATCACAGGTGCTGTTTGCGCAGACAGCAGATGTAACTCTTATTTAACGTGATTGGTTTCATATTTGTGGAATGCTAATAAGGGTCAGAGCCCCCTGCTTTATAGTGAGAGGAATGAATGATATAGAGCCCTCAGGCGTGATGGGAAACAACAAACGGCACGCAAGCCGTAAGTAGACAGTCTGTCCTTCAATAAAACATGCTGATGTATGAAAGGTAGGCGGCAAAAACAGATGCTCTACGTTCAGTTGTTTTTCATGCCTGCCAGCGACTCGACCCCCAGTAATTGGAGGAAGCAGATTTCAGCGTACTTGGAATCCACAGGGGCGTCCGAGGGCCAAAATTGACGGCTGAATGAGTGTGATACCTGAGAACATCATTGGGTCCAGAACACAACCTTCAGCTGTGTGCTTTAGTCACATCTCTAGAAGACAAAGAGGTTTCTTACAGCCATGAAACTTTGCCTCTACTCTAACACAATGAAACTTTTGTTAGATAAACTGCTTACACATGCCAAGCATTTTTGGAAATGCTACCACTTTGCACTTGGAAGTAATTTTATACGTTAAGTAGGTGTAAAAATGCGTACATTGTGATGCATCTACCTGACAAAGTGCATCAGTTATAATATAGTATAATTCTTCAATTAGGGGCAGTTTTGACAAGACAGCCTTAAAAATGAAACTTTTTCAAACTGAAGTTTATCTGTGTTAAAACATTTATCGCATATTTCTGAATAGAGATCTGATCACGGCCTTGGCTTAACCTTCAGGAGGATTTTGGTATAATGTGATGGGAATGACATTTTTCCCTCAGTGAAGAAAAAGTTGGATAACCTTGGACTTGCTGCCAGGTTAGCTAGCAGTAACAATGAATTTATTAAAATAAAAATAAAAAGAAATGGACTGTATCTGAAGTAAAATTCTTACATTTTCGTAAGTGCAGAAGTTACATTTTATGCATTTATTATAAAGGGGAGGTTATAAAATAAATAGTTCCAGTTGATTATGATTGGCCTACACTGTAAAAAAATAAAAAACACAATTTGTTGAGTCAGCTTAAAATGATTTGTTACCCTGCTGCCTTAAAATTTTAAGTTCAGTCAACTAAAATAAGTTTAGTCAACTTGAAATGTTGAGTTATACTAACAAGTTAGATATTTCTGTTTGCTAAACATTCTGTTTGCTTTCTATTGATTTCCGCTTGGTAAACATGAAAAAATTATTATTTATCAGTAAATTAATACATTTTTGTTTCTGTGTTTATTTTAAAAAACACATATAGAAACCTTTATATAAATAAGAACCGTGAAATCCACTCTGGAGCTTATTGTTTTATTAAATGTCTGCAAAACAAAATAATTTAATTAAATTGAACGAAACCATGACCAAATTTCATAAGGCGTGCTTTATTTTATAGTCCATAATCATAATTCAGTGACATGAATCGAAGCTATTTTTGCACCAAACTTTAAAAAACTTTTCCTCTAGAATACAGGCACAGGGCTGCCCTCGTTTTGTGCGATACGTCAAGCTAACTGTCTGACCAAGTGTATTTGCTTATAACAGGTTTCAAGCCTTGTTCTTGGTTGATTAATAAGGGTCCTGCAGGCTCCAGTAAACACTTGCTCCGCATAGCCCCCACACTCTCATGCACAGCTCAAGGGACAGGAGTCTGACAGAGGGGCACATCTGCTGGGTACATACAGTAATTAAGTCCATTAAACCAGCATTCAGCCATGCTAATGTTGTCTTTTACCATCGACAAGGAAGCTTCAGTCATTGACTCTTGTAAAGCACCTCAGTGGACTCTGTAAAGGTCTTCAGTTTAGAACGAACATTAGTGTTGGGCGATATGCTCAGTTTTCATATCGTCCTATCACCTTATTTAATTACTTAGTTTCATTGCCGACAAATGAACCAACACAAGCATAGGGTTAAAATCAATGGAATTTAGTATCAAATCCGATTGTACTTGTTTAGGTTCCTGGACTAACCAGAAGGTTGGAGCTTTGTAACCCTACCTATGCTTTAAACCAGGAGTATCCAACCCTGCTCCTGGATATTTACCATCCTACAGGCTTCAGTTTCAACCCTGCTCCAACACACCTGTCTGTAATTATAGAGTAACCCTGAACACCTTGATTAGCTGGTCCAGATGTGTTTGATTGGGGTTGGAGCTGAAATCTGCAAGATGGAAGCTCTCCAGAAGACCCCTGCTGTAAACCTCCCAACAATTTGTCAACTTGTTATTCCAAGCAAACTGACTCTTTTTTTTTCTGATTTAGGTGAACCCAATGATCTCACCATTCACTTTGAGATGACCAAGGAGAACTAAAAGACACCCTGGCGCCTCCTCAAGGTTTCTATTTCTCCGTCTCCTGTCTCCGCACCTCTATGGGTTCCCGAAGTCAGGGGTTCTTCCACCACCAAGATCACCATCACCACCACCATCACCACCACCACCGCAATTCAGTGGTGCCCACAGCCGTCCCCCGACTGCTGCCCGAGACCAGCAGCCTGTTGGGGGGCATCGCACAGATCACTCCTTCCCTGTTCCTCGGCCGGGGCAATGTGGCGTCCAACCGCAGCCTCCTCCTGTCCAAGGGGATTACCTGCGTGGTGAACGCCACCATCGAGCTGCCCAACTTCAACTGGCCTCACATGGAGTACGTGAAAGTGCCACTGGCCGACATGCCTCATTCTCCGATCTCGCTGTATTTTGACAGCGTGGCGGATAAGATCCACAGCGTGGGCCGCAAACGGGGAGCCGTCCTGGTGCACTGCGCTGCTGGGGTGAGCCGCTCCGCCTCGCTCTGTTTGGCCTACCTCATGAAGTACCACAGAGTTTCCTTGGCTGAGGCTCACGCTTGGGTCAAATCCCGCCGACCCGTCATTCGTCCTAACGGAGGGTTCTGGCGACAGCTCATTGAGTACGAGAGGAAACTGTTTGGCAGGAACTCTGTGAAAATGATCCAGACACCGTACGGGGTCATTCCCGACGTGTACGAGAGAGACCGCAGGAACTTGGCACCTTACTGGGGCTTGTGAAGAGGGCTTTGGACTTTGGTTCAAGCGTAGAAGACGGGTCTCATGAGCGATCTTTGACTCCATTGTCTTCCGGCCTCTTTCTGTACGTCCACGTGTCCCTCTTTTAAGAGAATAAAGCCGGATGGGAGTGCTTATGTCCATTTTCAAGATGGAAAAAGTCACTTTGCATCCGTTTTAGTGATAATAAATAAATCTTGGTGATGATGTTGGTTTTAGGAGCACTTTTGGGAAACAAGTGTGGTGCTGAGAATCAGGAATTCAGTCCTTGGTTAAGACTTACCAATCGTAATATCGTGCGGATGTTGTTTCAGTTTGGCTGTCGTCTTTGTTGAGAGGCAGCGGTCTGAGTTTGATTACTGGTAGCATTTGAAAATAATATATATATATATATTAAAAATATTATATTCCAAGGTGTATTTAAACTTGTGCATACAAAAAATACTAAAAAAAAACTTTTTGAAAGTTTTGTGAAGAGTGACAAAATGTTTAACAGAAAAATGCTATCTAATCTAAGTTTATTAGATTTATAAACTATTTATGTAAATTTAAAGAAATTTTATTGAACTCCACAAAGGACAGTGTTGGGATTTGTAACATCAGTGCTCCTACAAAATGGGGTGTTTCACAAGAAGCAGAACAATAAATATGGCAGTAATTTTTTTTAATGAATTATATTTTGTCTATTTGGTCCTTTTGCAATTCTACCTGGTTTTTAATTTTTAACTCGAGATGTTTCTTTCAGATGTTTTCTGCAGTGAAGCAGCAATTATAACCGGAGGACATCTGTCAGAGGACTCCTAGCAAAGCTTTTACTAATACATGTTAAAAAATAACTGAATTAATGTAAAAGAGTTCAGATTTAATTAGTGTGTTAAGATGAATAAAGGGTGAAATATTTTAATGTATTCCTTGTGCTTATTTAAAGCTTGGTTTACTTTTTTAGTATTTGTAGTATTTGTACATATTGAAAACACCCCAGTTTTGTTAATACAAGTAATTCCTACTGATGGTTTTCACAGCTTGTCACATTTTTCCCCCCTGGCTGTGCCTTTATATGAATCTGAATGCATGAAACAGTTGCAGACCCACTGCATTTTAATCATGATCTATCCACCTTATTCTTGCTGTAAGACCGGCTATTTGTAAATGTTATGAGGCCTCCGGTCTCATCCATGTCCAGCTATTTTTAGCTGTGCAAAACAGCTCCTTCTGCTGCTTGATATTGCAGATTTGTGTCTTACAATGTTATTTTAAAGGAGAAGTCCACTTCTAAAACAAAGATTCACATATAATGTACTTACCCCCTTGTCATCCAAGATGTTCATGTCTTTCTTTCTTCAGTCGTAAAGAAATTTCTGCATTTTTCTCCATATAATGGACTGATATGGTGCCCCAATTTTGAACTTCCAAAATACAGTTTAAATGCATCTTGCAGCTTTCCCAAATGCGGTTGTAAATGATCCCAGGCGAGGAAGAAGGGTCTTATCTAGCTTAACGATCGGTTATTTTCATTTAAAAAATACAATTTAAACACTTTTTAACCCCAAACGCTCATCTTGCCTTTCTCTCCATGAACTCTGTGTATTCTGACTCAAGACAGTCAGGGTATGTTGAAAAACACCTATCGTATTTTCTCCCTCAACTTCATTTCAAAATCATCCTACATCACTGCAAAAGTACTGACCCAGTCTTTGCAAAGTGAACATGCAAAGAAGATCAGACACCCTTAAAAAAGGTAAAAGACAAGACGAGCGTTTGGCATTAAAAAGTATATAAATTGTATTATTTTTATTAAAATAACCAATCGTTATGCTAGATAAGACCCTTGTTTCTTGGCTGGGATCATTTGAATCCGCAAACTGCATTTTGGAAGTTCAAAATCAGAGCACCATATCAGTCCATTATTTGAAGGATTATTCTGGAGGTGGACTTCTCCTTTAATGTATTATCTTAATTATGAACGCACTGGTTTGTAGTGCAAACCGTTTTACCGTTTACTGCTCGTTGTTATTCTTCTCCCTATAGGCTAATGAATCGGAAGTCTCACTCATAGGCTTATTTTTACATTTAAGAATAAGGTGGGTAATTTCAAAATGTAAGCAAAATTAGAATGCTCTGACCTTATCTTTGTGAAATTACCCTACATAAAACATCCGCACTAAACAACAACAGCAGACGGACTGAACGAGATGCAAATTCACTCTCTGACAGCAGGTGGCGCTTAAGGAACAGATAGCGTTACAGCGTTTTCTTGGTTACTGCTGTAAAAGCAGCATAAAGCTTTTAAATACTACATGAATATGCATTAGAGGTAAGATGAAAAGAAAATACCATCTAAACTTTTCTGAAGACAGTCAGTTTATATAAAACCAACCCCTTAATTCAGTGTCTAGGATTTTCTTCCAATATTTTGTTTGCCCTGCCTGGCAGAAATTTTCTTACTATAGGGAGACGAGGGTATGTATTATTTACTGTTGGAGAAAGCTTAACGGCTAACTTGGATCACGTGTTCCTTAATAACCAATCACATTACAGTCTTGACGTCGTTGAATTTCAGTCAGAGGTGTGCGACGCTCAATCGTTTACGGATACCATCGGAATGTGTGAGGAGTTCTTTAAGATGAATCCCACCTGTCGCAAAAAGTCAGTGACTTCTCTTATAAAACGGCATTTTTTCGTGGTAAACTAAAAATTGTTCAATCTAAAAGTATTGTTTAGTGTAAAATATGTTGAAGATTAGCAGACAGGCTGTCAAATCATTAAATGAGAAGCCGTTTCCTGTAAAAAAAAAAAAAAAAACTGTTTATTCAGCGCAGTGAAACCTCTCTTCCATTGACATCCATTCAAAAAGGCCTCTGGTCTCAGGGCGCAACGCGGCAGACAGATAAATACAAATGATTGATTATGAGGAGGATGTTCAGGCAATACTTGTTTGCTTCACATCATCTTTTGTCCCAGTGCTATCTGAGTAGTGTTTCTAACGGCAAACATATCTTTGTTCAACGAAAAAATAGTTACAATTATCTTAGGTTTAAAACATCAACAGATAATTAAAGATCAACTGTAGAATCGTGTACAATGGTACGAGGGAATTACAATGGTATGTACCATAAAACATAACATTTACCCAAGTAATCTGTCACGTTGTAACGACTAGGCAAACCACACTGTAAAAAACAATTTGTTGAGTCAACTTAAAATAATTTGTAACCTGGCTGCCTTAAAATATTAAGTTCAGTCAACTCAAAAAAAGTTATTCAACTTGAAATGTTAAATTATAGTAAGTGACAACTTAGATATTTGAGTTGAATCAACTTAAAATTTTAAGGCAGCTGGGTTACTTACCCATCTGTTAAGTTTAGCAAACACAAATATCTAAGTTGTTACTTAGTACAACTTAACATTTCAAGTTGACTAAACTTATTTTAGTTGACTGAACTTAAAATTTTAAGGCAGCAGGGTAACAAATTATTTTAAGCTGACTCAACAAATTGGTAGTAGACGGTTACAGTAGAACATAAAGAACGCGTGACATCGGAATGTCATTTCCGTTCCATAAGTGACTGCTGCTAATCCCTAGTCTTTCAGCGCATCTGGCTTGCGCAGTTAAAGAATTAGTTGTTATTAACAGTTCTAAAAGTTCTCCAACCGTTAGAAGTGTATGCAGTTAACAGGGATCCCTCAATTCACCACACTGTTTACATTGCTTAGCCATTTGTACCATTTTCCACCTTGTTTTTCCTGTAAGAGCGGGCGCGCCCATTTTGTAGGTTTCTTTTATGGGTCTAGCTTCCAGTCTCATCCACGTCCAGCTATTTTTAGCTGTACAAAACAGCTAATTTTGCTGCTTGATATTGCAAATGGCTGTCTTACCATATTATCTTAATGTATTATCTTAATTATAAACACACGTGTTTGTAGTGCAAACAGTTTTACCGTTTACAGCACGTTGTTATTCTTCTAATTATTTGCTGCTAATAAACCGGAAATCTCGCCCATAGGCTTACGTCTACACTGAAAAATAAGTTGGATATGTTTTTAATGGATGACACGCTTAAAAACAAAGGTTCTTTATTGGCATCTATTGAACCTTTATAGATTCCATACAAAAGATTTAAATTATTAAAATATTCTAAGAATTTTTTTTTTAAAGAAACGTTCTTTAGAAAATATAAATAAAGGCTTTGAAAGCTTTATTTTTAAGCGTGTAGGTCATGTTAGAGAAGTTTCTGTGTATTTAATCTTCTAATGCATTGTAGAACGTCTGGATTAACATGGAGCGGGAAGTTTCTGTAAATCTAATCCCTGCTGTTCAGCGACGACAAGGCGGATAAAGGTTGTTAGTCACGTGTGTGTAAAGGCAAGGACAGAACATGATCCACTCTAACAGCCTGTCAAAACAGCATCAAAATTGCAAGCTGGTGTAAGTCGGCTCGAATTCATAATTTAAACTACTTTTAACTTTAAAATTTCAACAGGCGTTTGATGCGAACGAGCAGCAGGGTGGAAAAGCTGATCTCGCTGAAGTCGCTCCTCATCTTCTGCATGTACATATCGAGACTAAATCATGATGTCTTTCGACAATCATACAAAGTCCAGTATCCCTGGAAACCGTTTCCAAGGTAATATTGCTGTGAATGGCAGCTATTAGCGCTGAGTCAGTGTGAGGGAAGTGCTGTCTCTAGCTGGCCCTGATACAGGAACCGAACAGATGAAGGATGACTTTACAGAAATGCACAGTAATCACTCCAGTGTGGGACACAAAAATTCACATTTGCATTCAATGCTGACAATATTTAATTTGCACTTACCGACAGAAATGCAAACAAAAAAGGATATTTTTAGTAGAAAATGCTCATGAAGTAGAGTTGAGTTGAATGATACAATAACAATGAAGGCATTTAAACAATATTAAGTCCTTGGTAAAACACTGATAGTGATATACACAAAGCTGTTTAATCTCAATTGGATCATTGTCTGTTTTATTACGAGTGCCTCAAAGAAAAGAAATAAATTCATAATTAAAATTTACATCGCTCTTATGATAACTGCTTCAGCTGGAAAAAGTGAAAAGACTCGCTTTGCACTTCTTACATCCGCAGACTTTTGAACTTCCTTCAGTTTCACACAACAAAGTCCTTCAAAAGAGTCACATCCGAATCCAGAATACTAAATATCACAGCGTCTAAAGACTAAATCACAAACATTCAAGAAGCATTTCCAGACCCACTATTAAAGTGACTTGTGTTCCAGCACAACTATAACAGAAAGCAATGACACAGAAGATCGTTTTTCTATGCTCATGAAGTAGCTACACTTTTTGATGCTTTCGAATGTTTTACCTTTATTGTTTTATGGATTTTATATTACAAGTCTGCTATTCATAACATGCAGTATTTACTTCACATGGCAGAGAAATCAACAGTAAAGAATCACCCAACCAGACACTTCTGTGCATGAGAGAATCGGATCCAAAAAGGTAGAGATAAAGACACATTTACAATATTTAAATAAAGTATTATTCAGTAGTACATAATTGATCTGATCTTCCAACAGACAATGGCAGATCTAGACTTTGCGTCCCAAATTCAAGTGATGAGAGCTGTACCGCTTCAAAGGCAAAACAGCTAAAGTGACTGAAGATACTCCCATGATGCTTCAGACAGCGGCTCAGGGTTCAGCTCTGGTTCTAGAGCAGGTCGGGCAGGATGAGACCCGGCGGTTTGGGTTCCACGCAGTTAATCCAGAAGTTCGCACAGCTGGCGTGGTACTGGTGACCTCCGTACATGAGCTTGAAATTGTCCGTCTCCGAGTTAAAGGCCTGCAGAGGATTTGTGCAAGACAAGGTGAGAAAAAAAAAATGAACTGATAGGATAAAGTCTGATTTGACTGTAGGGACAGTTTGGGGTTAAACTACTAGGGTTGAGTTTTTAAGGTGGTTTTAAAAGTAGGCTCCAAGTTCAGTAGAAATTAAAGTGATAGTTTACCCAAAAATTGAAATTCTGTCTGTACTATTTTAGCAATATCCTTACTACCTTTCTGGTAGTTGCGTTGCTGTCTATGCAGGGCCTAGAAAGCTCTCGGATTTCATGAAAAAATTCTTCATTTGTGTCCCGAAGATAAACAAATGTCTTACAGGTTTGGAACGACATGAGGGTGAGAATTTAATTAGTAATTAGTATTTTTGTTTGTTTGGGGTTTTTTTTTTGCATTATATCGGTACCATATCAGTTATTGCCCAATATTAAAGAGAGAAAGTTTTTTTTTTGTTTGTTTTTTTTTTTCTTCATTTTTGGGGGGTTACAATTTAACTGTTAAATCATATAAATTATGAATTGTATATTTGTTCATGCTCATTTTACCCAATTTTACATTTAGACTAGCTTTGCAGTCATCTAACGGTCAGTTAAAGCTAATTACACTAGTAATTTAATAATACTGTTAAATCAATCTTTAGATAAATCTTTAGAAAATCTCAAAATTAATATCCATTTTTAATCTTGTAGCATTTTAAAACAATTGATTTTGCCCACTTCTTTTAGTCTTTATTATTATTATTTATTTAGGAAAAATGATACGAACATAGTAATAAAATAATATGTAGGACTGCCCTCAACTAAAGATTTTTTTGGTCGACTAGTAGTCGCTCATTTTAAGCATCAGACGACTATTAGTCGCACGTTTATTAATAAACTAAGTAAATCATAATAATGAGCCTTTAATTGCCTACATAGCCTAATAAGCGCTCAAGCGCATGCAAAAAAAGCTTGCCACAGTGCACCGGCAGATATAATAATTATGAATGTGTCTGGAAAAAACAGCAAGCAGACTGCATTAACATTTTAATAATTTATTGATAAACTAGCGCTTTCATTGTTTTTGGTTTAAGACATGAAGTCAGCGACACGGACTCGTCATTTCCGCAGTACTGATATGCCCGTTTGCAAGTTTCATACGAATTACATAAAGAGAATTTGTTTTCTATTTGAATTGGTTCATTTGAAAGTAGACATTTCATTCTGTATTGATAATATTTTTCATGTCTGTAAGACAAGTATACACAAAGTTTCGAAGCTTCACGCTCAAGTTCATAGGGACGGCAGAAAGCGTATCCTGTTTGCTTTCATTATTTTACAAAAGCACAAAGTTTCGTTGTTATTGTGAGTGTACACGCATAAACGCAGAATCTTTAAAGATTTGAAAGATGATTACTTTATATGTATGAACAAAATGATGGAGTATTTTAAGTGCAAGTGACCGCACCAGCGCCTCCATCTGTCATGCAGTAAGCGCTCCTATTCAGCTTCCACACTCCAGACAGACATTTCAATAGGTTAACATTAGATTGTGCGGCACGTAAAGATGCTACTACATACATCTTTTAGGTGAAAAGCCATATTTGAGGTTGTTGAATGATAGGTGAGTGTTTGGATGTCCTGCCCAATGTACCGTATTACCACATAGACCAGCCGTTAACGATCTGTCTGTCACAGTCTGCATGACTTTGCCATTTCCTGCACTGTAAAAACAATGTGTTGAGTCAACTTAAAATAATTTGTAACCTGGCTGCTTTAAAATTAAGTTCAGTCAACTCAAAAACAGTTTATTCAACTTGAAATGTTAAATTATACTAAGTGACAACTTAGATATTTGAGTTGAATCAACTTAAATTTTTAAGGCAGCTGGGTTACTTACCCATCTGTTAAGTTTAGCAGACACAAATATCTAAGTAGTTAACTTAACATTTCAAGTTGACTAAACTTAATTTAGTTGACTGAACTTCAACTTAATTTTAAGGCAGCAGGGTAACAAATTATTTTAAGCTGACTCCACAAATTTTTTTTTTTTTTTTTACAGTGTGTGGATTTTTTTTTTTTCTTTAACTAATAAAATTTTGGTCGACCAAAGCCTGATTTTGTCGACTAACAGTTAGTTGATTATTAGGAGGCAGCCCTAATTAAAACAAAATATATATATATTAAAAAAAAATTTAAACTTATTTCAGTTAGTTGCCAAAGCAACATTTCTAATTTTTGTTTAGTTTAATAATAAGCTAAATAACTACAATTTAATAAAAACTACATATACATACTTACAGCAAAAATAATAATAAAAATAACAAAAGCACATAACAAAATTAATAAAACTTTAAAATGTAGATTAATTGAACTATAAAACCTGATTTAAACTATTTAAGGAATAGTTCATCCAAAAATTTAAATTTGTTAAATTTTAAACTAATTGTTAAATTTCTCAAAATCAGTTCTGATGAACAAACTCATCTACGTTTTGCATGGCCACAGAGTGAGAAAATTCAACAAATTTTCATTTTTAGGTCAAATATTCCTTTAACAAAAATGAGTTGTTCATATAAGCAATTTAAACAACAACCAGCTTTTGTTAGTTTTGACAGGAACATTTTGAAATTACTTTTTGGCAACTCGCAGCATATCACAGATGCCGCAGATTAAAGCTTAAACTGTACTGAACCCAGAAAAATACTATACAATACTATACAAATAAGCAGGGTCTCTATTAGTCACAGACTTGGCTCAATAAAGTACTACATTCAACCTGCGTATCTAAACGACATGTTAGACAGCACATTTATCGAGTCATATCTGACTGCAGTATGGAATATCATCACACTCCATAAAAGAGACAAGAGCTCAACGTCATACTGACATAATTTGTAGGATCAATAGAGAAAAAGAAGTGTGCAATCCTCCCACATACACCCTATATATAGACAAGCGAAACAAGAACCCGGTGAACTTCACTCGATATATCGATGCGCAGCGTGCGAGTGTGCTTTCATTCTGAAAGGCACAGCTGTAGTCAGGCATTTGTGATAAGGCAGTGATGATATGGATGTTATGCAGAATGATGCTCCTGTGAAAAATCAGAGCTGATGCTGCAAGGAGAAATGACTCATGTTGTGAATCATGCTCTCCCACACTGATACTATGCACGCACACGCACTCCACTTCTTTCATATGCTCTTCACAAACAATATTGTCCTGTTTAAAGGATGTTTGTTAAAAAAGAAACATGGAAATCACAAGGGGATCTTGATATTTGTATCTATTTATGTGTACACTGCTATGTTACAGTTCTATATGGAGGTCTGCATCTATCCTGCACTTTATCTCTCACAATTTTGCCCTTTCTTCTTGTAATTGCAGATTTCTCTCATAATGTGATTTTAGCAGAGGCGACTTTATAACTCGTGATGTGACTTCACACCTTGCAAATGACATTATTTCTCATTAATTGCAACTTTTTTTCTCACTGTGTGACTTTATAATTCGCGATGTGACTATTTGTTATTTTAGATGTAATCTATCCGACAATTACTTTTTTTTTGCTCAACAACAAAATCCATAGTGCTGGATATCTAAAGTGCAAAATCTGAAAACAGCATTTAAAGGGTGGTCAGAACTACATCCATACTCTTGCTGTATAATGTACATATAAAGTATAATGTGCATTTTTTAAAATCACATACATTTATGATATGGCATTGTTGTTTTTGTTGTAAAATGATCAGCATTAAATAAAAAAATCTAAAATATAATAAAAATGCTATAATATTTAAAAAAGAAACAAAAAAGAAAAAAACTATATTATTTTTAGGTCAATAATCAAAATAAATTTTTAGGTAATCAAATTTCAATTTTAAATTTTTTTTTTTTTTTTGCACCCTATTTTAAATTTCATTGTGAGTTTATATGTCACAGTTCTGACTTAATAACATACAATTGCGAGTTAAGTACATCTCGCAACTCAAACTGTTGATCTTATTATTTAATTCATATTATTAAATTCTAAAATAATCAGTATTAAATTAAAAAATATAAATGAAAAAAAAAGCTATAATATTAATTTAAAAATGTGTGTATATGTGTGTGTGTGTGTGTGTGTGTGTGTGTGTGTGTGTGTATATATATATATATATATATATATATATATATATATATATATACAGTAGTCAACATTTGAAGTGGATCAAAAAAGTTCAAAGGAAATTGTCCTAAGACAAGAAAGTTTTAGGACGACTCTGATGAAAAGTTTTGATCCACTTCAAATGTTGACTACTGTATGACTATATATATATATATATATATATATATATATATATACACACACATATACATATATTATATATATATATATATATATACACACATATACATATATTATATATATATATATATATATATATATATACACACACACACACACACACTTTTCCATCAAACTGTTGCACTGATAATTAAATTTATATTATTAAATTCTAAAATAGTATTAAATAAAAAAAAAATAATAAAACAAATGAATATATTATATAAATGCTATATAATTTCAGGTCACTAATCAAAAATCAAAAAAGAATACTTATATAGTAGTCAACATTTGAAGTGGATCAAAAAAAGTTAATCAAAGTAAAAGAACAGGTAATGTTTTGGTTTTAGGACAACTTTGATTAAAGGTTTTGATCCACTTCAAATGTTGACTGTATACTGTATATATATATATATATATATATATATATATACATATACATACACACACTCACAGTTTTCAAACCAACTGTTGTGCTGGTATTTGAATTCATATTATAAATTAAAAAATAGTTCATAATAATCAGTATTAAATAAAAAAATCTGAAATATAAATGAAAATATGCTATAATAAAATAAAATACAAAAATGCTATATATATATATAGCTAAAAAAAATTAATTAAAGATGACAGGTGTAGACCTGAAAATATCCATTAAATATTTTTCATTATTTTCTCAATTGGATTTAAAAATACCTTGCACACATGCAACAATGCCATGATGTGTAGGTTTACATATATATTAAGTCTTACAAATGTGCATGTTTAATTAAGTCTCATGTCTTACTGATTAGTCAATGAAACTTTTTAAACAAGTCATCGACACACGTGCTGAAGTCTGTATCAGAATACACGTAACGCACACGTAAACCAATATGTGAATTGGATTGCAACGTTTGGGGTTTGTATAAACAGAACTTCAGAGAATCTGAAATCGACTTGGATTGAGGAAAATGACTGCATGTAAACATACCTAATGTCTACTGGATTCTAAAGTAGCTGCCAATACCAAACCCTAGTCAAAGAAAATTTTAAAGCATCTAAGAGAATATCTGATTTTGAGTTCGCTGTCTATCTGTCTCATGTACTTGTGCTTTCTCAATTACTTTTTTCTGCCTTTGTTGTAGTACAGAATTGAGTGTGTCTGAATGGACATTTGAACAATGCTGTGTGATCAAACGGCTGATCCCATGGTATACACACGTGTGTGTGTGGTGCACAGAGGGGCAGCAGCTGCAGCACAAACCCTGTTTCTCGGCAGATGAACAGGTGGCTCAGAGTCGCTGAAAAGGTCATCCTAATTCAACTGACCTTGTTTAGCTGGCGGAAAGGTTAATTACTATCTGATTGCAAACACAGAGTGCATCCTACCTGCAAAGATGACAACACTTGTTACGAACAGAGTCTGAAGCGTTTGAAGGCCAGTGAGGGACACTCTAGCTCTACCTATGTACATCACTACAGTGAAAAATACAGTGGAATATTTACCCTTAATTTGGAGCGATTGTCTTTTGTCAGTGCCTGCAAGTAGCACAAACAAGTCAGCATCAGCATTAGTACTGAGGTTTTTTCTTACTAAGCAAAGCTACAGCACCAAAGAGCCCACTGTGGAAGAAAGTGTCCATGTAAAGGCAAAAGCTTATTGTAAATTAACCACAGTAGGAGACAAGAAGGGGCAACTGTGGAGATGAAAATGCTGGCATGTATCTAGAGTTCATAACTATCATCAAACATTGCTCTGCAGCATAAAGAAGTGCTGTATTGAGCATGTAAACAAGCACTGGATATGTATATACTACTGGTTGAAGTTGATAAGATTTTTTTTGTTTCTGAAAGATTTATGTTCACCAAGGTATGGAAGCCCATTTCAGCTACTGAATAAAAAAAAATAACTGCACTTTTTATTTTCAGAATTGTTATAAAAAAGTTATAAACACAATTTTGACTTTTTCTCAGAATTACAAGTTTATATCTCGCAGTTCTGACTTTATAACACGCAATTGTGAGTTAAGTCAGAATTGTGAGAGATAAACTTTTTCCCCCTCGAAATCGGACTTTACAAGTCGCAATTGTGAGTTTATATCTTACAATTCTTACAAAAAAGTCAGAATTGTGAGAAAAGAGTCTGCGAAATATAAACTTGCAATTGTGAGAAAAAGCCAGAACTGCGAGATACAAACTCGCATTTGTGAGAATAAGTTATATTGCTTTTTTTATCTCGGAATTCTGACTTTTTCTCACAGTTGCAAGTTTATATTTCGCAATTCTGACTGTTTTTTTCTGAGAAAAAAAGTCAGAATTATGAGAAAAAGTCAGAATTGCAAAATATAAACTTGCAATTTCAAGATATAACTCGCAATTGTGAGAAAGTCAGAATTGCGAGATAAAAACACATTTGCGAGAACAAAAGTCAGAATTGTGCGTTTTTACCTTGCAGTTCTGACTTTCTTACATTTGCGAGTTTATATCTTGCAATGCTAAGAAAAAAGTCAGAATTGCAAGATATAAAAACAATTTTGACCTTTTTCCTAAGAAACGTGATACAAACTCACAATCCTGAGTTTATATCATGCAGTTGTAATTCTTTTTCTCATAACTGCAAGTTTATATCTTGCAGTTCTGACTTCATAACACACAATTGTGAGTTATTCAGTCAGAATTGTGAGATAAACTTGCAATTCTGAGAACTTAGGTCTTTTTTCCCCCTCAAAATCAGACAAAGTCACAATTGTGAGTATATATCTCAAGTCAGAAAAGAGTCAGAATTGTGAAATACAAACTTGCAACTGTGAGAAAAAGTCAGAATTGCGAGATACAAACTCACAAACTTTTACAAACTTTTTATCTCGCAATTCTGACTTTCTCTCATTTATGAGTTTATATCACACAATGCTGAGATACTAAGTCTGATAATTTAATCAGTGGCAGAAACTGGCTTCCTTACCAAGGCTTCATTTATTTGAGCAAAAATACAGTAAAAGAAGAAATACTGTGAAGTAGTATTACTATTTAAAATTTCAATTTGAATATATATATATATATATATATATATATATATATATATATATATATATATATATATATATATATATGTATGTATATATAAAAAATTCCTGTGATACAAAGCTGAATTTTCAGCAGCCATTATTCCAGTATTTAGTGTCACATGATACTTCAGAAATCATTTTAATATGCTGACTGCTGAAAACACAGATACATAAATGTCTTTACTGTTCCTTTCAAGCAATGTCATGCATCTTAATAAAAGCATTAATTTCTTTCAAAAACAACACAAAAAAATCTTACTGACCTCAAACTTTTCAACAGTAGTATATGCATATATGCACACTATATGCAGCTCTTAAATATTTAAATGCATAACTAAATACGCCTATTCACTATACTGTTGTCTATGACTTTGGCAACCCTGTGTAAACGCAAAACTAACTTGGGTGGATATTTAAAACAACAATAGACTAAAAGGGTACTGTTTACAATATCTAGAGTATCGTTTACATGATGAAGATATTCTTAACAACCTTTATGTATTTATAAAATTGATAATGCATAATTACAAATGCATAGAAGCCAAATACCCATCAAAGACTGTTGAAATACAAGTTCATGTTACTAAATTCATGTTCTCACTAAATTTGAGATGGCTTGATGCTCCTCTAATGGGTGACTTTGATTCAGTAGATCCAGCTCAAATACAAGCCAATTCTGATGGCTTCCTTTCAGCTGCTACTTGTTATTGTCTGTTCTCATTAGGTGCATCCAGCTGTGCTACCGGTGCTTGAATTAAATAACCTGCATCTATTCTAATTTTAGCATGGACGCCCACCTCACAGGGTTTGGACCTTTATTAGGATGCTGTATTCGTGTGACATTAGCATAATCTAAACACAGCTAAGTAAACACTCATTATAACAGTTGTTGAGTGCACAAACAAAATTGTCTTCTGAGAATCCACAATTACTTAATTGACTTGAAGTCTGCCATTTTTAATGTCAAAATACTTAAATACTTCCTCTGTGCAGAAACAATTATAAGTAAGCCATTCGCATGTTTACTTTCTGAAGCATGTAAACACTGTGGTGCTTTTCTGCACGGTTTAGGGCAGCCTGTTTTAAAATCATCTTATAGTGCATTTAAAGGGATAGTTCATCCAAAAATGAAAATTCTGTCATTAAATTTTCACCCTCATGTTGCTCCAAACCAGGAAGACCTTCGTTCGTCTTCAGAACACAAATTAAGATATTTTTAATGAAATCCGAGAGCTTTCTGACCCTGCATAGACAGCAGTGCAACTGACACGTTCAAGACCCAGAAAGGTAGTAAGGACATTGATAAAATAGTCCATGTGACATCAGTGCTTCAACTGTAATATTATGAAAACTAAAAAATAAACACTTTATTCAACTATTTCTTCTCTTCCATGTCAGTCTTCAACACGTGTTCACGAGAGTACCACGACGCAATAAATTGGGAGTTTATATCACGCAATTCTGACTTACTTTCTCAGAATTTACTATTTCTCAGAATTGCGACTTTATTGCAATTGAGTTTATATCACAGAATTCTGAGTTCATTTCTCGGAATTTCAACTTTGTTTCTCAAAATTGCGATTTTTTTATTTCTCAGAATTTCAACTTTATTTCTCGCAATTGTGAGTTTATATCACACATCTCTGATTTAATTTCTCAGAATTGCGATTTTATATTACGTTATTTCTCAGAATTTCAATTTTATTTCTCACAATGGTGAGTTTATATCACACATCTCTGATTTAATTTCTCAGAATTGCAACTTTCTTGCAATTGTGAGTTTATATCACACAATTCTGACTTTATTTCTCAGAACTGCAACTTTACTTCTCAGAATTGTGACTTTATTTCTCAAAATTGTGACTTTATATTACGTATATCATACAATTCTGACTTAATTTCTCAGAATTGCAACTATTTCTCAAAATTGTCACTATATTTCTCAGAATTGTTTTATATTACGCAATTCTGACTTCTCAGAACTGCAACTTTATTTCTCAGAATTTCAACATTTCTCGCAATTGTGAGATTATATCACGCAATTCTGATTTCATTTTGCAGAATTGCAACTTTATTTCTCAAAATTGCGACTATTTTTTGCAATTGTGAGTTTATATCACCCAATTCTTACTTCATTTCTCAGAATTGACTATTTCTCAGAATTGCGGCTTTCTTTCTCGCAATAGCGAATTTATATCACAATTCTGACTTCATTTCTCATAATTGGCAGTTTATATCTTCTCTTCCTTGTCAGTCTTTGACGCACGTTCACAAGAGTACCTCGACACGTGGTAATGTTGTGAAATTGTTGAATAAAGTATTTTTACTTATAAGTATTTTCGCTTCATAAAATTAAGGCTGAACCACTGATGTCACATGGACTATTTTAACGATGTCTTTACTGCCTTTCTGGGGCTTGAACATGTCAGTTGCATTGCTGTCTATGCAGGGTCAGAAAGCTCTCAGATTTCATCAAAATTTTTGTTCCAAAGATGAAAAAAGTTCTTACGGGTTTGGAACAACATAAGGGTGAGGAATTAATGACAAAATTTTAATTTTCGTGAGAACTATTCCTTTAATATATTTTACAGCACTTTATTATTTCCGTATGAGTCTTATAAAATATGTTTCAAACTGGCCGAGCTTGTTTTTACAGCAAGTTGAAATATGTATTAAATATTTACACTACCATGTTTTTTTAAAGACAAAAACAATAAACAGCAATGCATCAATTTGATCAAAAGTGACAGTAAAGATGTGCATACAGTTACAAAAATTTTCTATTTTACATAAACGCTGATCTTTTAAACATTCTTTTCGTCAAAAAATTTCTGTTTTGAACATTCAAAATCATGTTTGTTGAGCAGCAAATCAGCATATAAGAGTATTTTCTGAAGGATCATGTGACACTGAAGACTGCAGTAATGATGCTGAAAATTCAGCTTTGCATCACAGGAATAAACTACATTTTTAAATATTTTAGAATAGAAAACAGTTATTTTAAATTGTAATAATATTTCACAGTATTATTGTTTTTACTGCATTTTGATCAAATAAATGACTTTGTGAGCATAAGACTTCTTTCATTAAAAAAATAACCTTTGAATGGTAGTGTATATACAATATTTGGTTCAAACGAGAACAGTCTATGCAAAGTTTTAAGTTAATACACCGTTGCCCATTCCTGCGGACAAATCCTGTTAGCAGATGCAGCAGGATCACGTCCCTCCCCAGCGGGGACGGAAACTGAATGCTAGCCCAAGGTCAGTAGAGTGAATCACCCACACCCCAGCGAAATCTCCACCTGTAGCCCAACACCACCACCTTTCCTCTCAGAGATGCTGCTTCACCTTCAAAACCCTGATTTCAGTCCCCCCAGACAGTGACGCTGCCTCCCAAACCCCCCAAAACGTAATTAAAAAGCGGGATATTAATCGGATGTCAGGAGCAGACGGAAACAGCTCTATTAATCTGCAGCGGGCTGGATGTGTTCGGCGGATCTATTAGCACCTGTGTTTTTGGTCGCCGTGACTGATGGCTGAGCTGCATCTGCTCCTCAGACACCCATCCCATGATTCCTTGCTGCTCTGAGCCCCTCCTTGCCTGATTGCATCTAAAGCGCTACGAGCAATGTTTACACCCCTATTACATCAGCAAATCTTGACCGTCGCATCAATACAAGGGAGATTTAGGAGGGTTTCAGTGAGACGAGGAATCTTAATGAGTGGATTGTTGGTGAACGAGGCGAAGGGCAATGTGATGATTACATGTTTAAACCAGTGCACGATTGGATTGTACTTATGAATAGAAGAGTTTAAAGGGATAGTTCACCCAAAAATTGCAATTCTGTCATCACTTACTCATAGTTATTGCGTATAAACTACTTGGGTACCAGGCAGGATTATTATAGTTAACTAACAGTTAAAACCTAAAGCTTAAGAAAAGAAACTTTCATTTCTTATTTTCATTTAGTTCGTATTAATATAACTACAACTGAAATGAAATGAAATAAATAAAAGACTAACTAAAATTAAAAAATTAAATTAAATTAATTTTCCATTGAAAATGGAAAATACAAAACTAAAAATGAATATAAAAAAAAAAAAACATAATATCTCAGTGCACCTAAATTGCTACTTTAAATAATACAAACTAATTTTATTTCAGCTAGGTGACAAAGCCACATTTTTTATTTAAATAACAGTATAAAATTTAAATAATAGTATTAAAATAACTACAACTGAAAAAAAAATAAAAAAAAATAAAAAATAAATAAATAAAATTACAATGAAAATGAAAAATACAAAATTAAAATGAATATAAAAAAACATAACATCTCAGTGCAATTAAACTGTTACTTTATATAAAACAAACTTATTTTAAGGTATTTTAACCTAAAGCCACATTTCTTATTTTCATTTAGTTTGTACTAAAATAACTACAACTGAAATTAAAAAAAATAAATCAAGTAAAAAAACCTAAAATTGAAATAAAAATACAAAAAATAAAAACTAATATTAAACAAACTAATAATATCTCATCTAAATTGTTACTTTAAATAAAACAAAGTAATTTCAATTTTACTAACTGACAAAGCAACATTTCTTATTTTCATTGTAAATAACTACAACTGAAACAAAACATAAATAAAAAGTAAAATAAATTAACCAAAAAATTAACTAAAATGAAAATGGAAAAAAAACGAATATTTTTATATATATATATATATATATATATATATATACATACATATACATACATATACATACATACATATATATATATATATATATATATATATATATAAATATTAGTTTTTTTTTTTTTTTTTTTTTTTGAAATAACACTAACAAACCTATTTTATTTCAGCTAGTCTGTACCAAAATAACTACAACTGAATAATAATAATAATAAAAGATTAAAATAAATTAACAAAAAATTAACTAAGATTAAAATGAAAATGGAAAATACAAAAATAAAACTAATATATAAAATATATATATAGTAACATTTCAGTGTATCTAAATTGATACTTAAGAAAATCTTTGCTAGTTGGCAAAGAAACATTTCTCATTTTCATTTAGTTTGTACTAAAATAACTACAACTGAAATTATATATATATAATATTATAACTATAATATCTCAGTGTATCTACAAAAATACTTAAAATAAATAAATAAATAAATGTAATGACTTTTATGCTGTTTTACTACTCCCATTCACTTTTATGGTCTGGAAAAGAGCAGCTTGAACATTCTGCTAAACATCTCAATTTGTTTTCCATGAAGATGGTTTAAAGCAAAGTAAGACCAAATAAATGACATTTTTGTGTGAACTATTCCCTTTAATATAATATTTCCTTTGCCCCATACCACTTTTAGATTTGTTTTTCCCCGCCCCAGGGTGCCAAAATGACGAATACATCACCTATTTACCGCCTGCCTCGCGTTTTTTGGCCATCAGTCACTTACTCGCCACTTCGGCAAGACAAACTCGACATGAAAGATTTCTGTAAATGCTGAGAAAATGGGAGCTAAGAGCTCATAGCCAAATGAAACACCTAAAGCTAGTTGAATGAAAGCGTGGCCTCGACCGAGCATCTGTAGATTTAGACGCGTGAGTCAGAACGCGCCTCTGAGAGCTGTTTTTGGCAGTCTGAAAGGAGACGAGTGGCGTGAGGTGAGTTCTGGTCATTTTGGCAGCACAACATGGGAGCGATTGCCTGCGTGACCCCTGCAACAAGCTGCAAATTGGAGTCGAGGCAGTTTAATGAATCCTACTCTTTTAAACAGCCGTCCAAAAGTGTTCTCGTCTTTCTTCTGTAAAATTGTGAAAATCAAAGAAATAGTCAGGAGGGCTGATTTTGGGTTTGTTTTTGATAGGGAAACTTCTTCTGTTCAATAATTTAAAGCAATAGCTCACCCAAACATTTTCTATGCAATTACAGTGAATGAGGACTGAAGCTTTGAAAGCAACATAAAAGCAAAAGCATCATAGAAATATCCCGATATGACTCATGCTCTAAATTGAAAGTTTTCTTTTTCTTTTTTTTTTTTTTTACCATAGCTTTGTTTGAGAACAGGTCAACTCAAATAGTTTTTTTAACTAATAATATTCCTCTACATTCCTCTAGTTGTTATGCCAGTGCAACGGATCACTGGTTCAGAAAGATGAAGTCGAAACCCACTTCATGCATGAATCGGTCAGACTGATTTTTGTGAACTGAATTAGGGATATTATTTTTAATTATTAAAAACATTTTTTTTTCTGAACTGTAATATGCTGAAATGAAATTTAATATAAAACAGTAGATGTAAAAATTTAAAGGTAAAAAGTACAAATGTTGCCTTGACAACTAACTATTTTATTTTTAATTGAAGCACTAAAATTACTAATAAGTAAAAATACATAAAAACTAAAACTAGAATAAAAAAATTTAATTAAAGAACACCTAAATAGTAATATTAAAAATTGATATTAAATGAATGATGCTGATGTAAAAAAAATAAATAAATAAATACAAAAGTACAAAGTAAAATTAAATATAAATAGATGTAAAGACAAAGGTAAAAGCTACAAATGTTCTGTTGACAACTAACTAAAAAATAATAATTTAAAAATTACTAATAAGTCAAAATAAAAACTAAAATAGAATAAACATTGATATTGAAGTACACCTAAACAGTAATATTAAAAAATAATATTAAATGAATGATGGTGATGTTAAAAAAGTATAATAATAAAAGTTACAAAAATTACAAAGTAAAATTCAATATAAATATTAGATGTTAAAAAGATTTTAAAGTAAAAATTACAAATGTTGCGTTGACAACTAACGGAAAAGTTGAAGCACAAAAATTACTAATAAACATTTAAATTAAAGTACACCTAAATAGTAATATGTAAAACATTATAGAAAATTAAAACTACAATAAAGGTAAAATTAAATACAAATATTAGATGTAAAATTTTAAAGGTAAAAATTACAAATGTTGCATTGACAACTGAAAAAGTTCAAAAGTTAAAAATCAATTTACATCTGAATAGCAGTATTTAAATATATATGTGTGTATATATATATATATATATATATATATAAAATGAAAATGAAATATAAATATTAGATGTAAGATTTTGAAGGTAAAAATGACAAATGTTGCATTGATAACTACTTGGGAAAAGTTTAAGTTGAAGCACGAAAAGTGTAATAGAAAAAAATTACAAAATACAAAGTAAAATTAAATATGAATATTAGAAATACAATTTTTAAAGGTAAAAAATACAAATGCTGTGTTGACAACTTATAAAAAGTTTTAAGTTAAACCACTAAAACTACTAATAAGTAAAAATAAGCAAAAACTATAACGAGAATTTAAATTGAAATTAAATTACACCTAAATAGCGGTATTTATAAAAATATAGTAAATGAATTTTAAAAAAAGAAAAAAAAATTACAAAATACAAAGTAAAATTATAAATATTTAATGTTACATTTTAAAGGTAAAAAAGACAAGTGTTGCGTTGATAACCAACTGAAAAAGATTAAGTTAAAGAACTAAAAGTGTAATAGAAAAAAAAAGATACAAATTACAAAATACAAAGTAAAATTAAATATAAATTCTAGATGTAAAACTGTAAAGGTAAAAATGACAAATGTTGTGTTGATAACTGATAAAACGTTTAAGCTGAAGCACTAAAATTACTAAAAAGTAAAAACTAGAATAACAATTTAAATTAAATTACACCTAAATAGTAACATTTAAAAAAAAAAAAAGGACATTAAATAAGTGACAGTGATGTTAAAAAAAAATGACAAAAGTACAAAGAATCTTAATATTAGACTTAAAATAAAAAGATTATTGATAAGAATAAGAATAATATAAATCTAAAAGCTAATTCAAAATATGAATTAACCTCTAACTGAATCAGCCCATTTATTTGAAAAGATGCACATCAACAACTACTCTCATGAATGACCGATGAAGAGATGAAGCGGATGTTAGCATTTTCAGTTAATAAAGACTTAATTTGCAGTAACTGTGAGTTTTATTGTTCACGCTGCTGTTATAGTGCGTTTAAAATAGTTTCTTGAAGCATGAAAGGTCTGGACCCCATTCACTGTAACGGCATAGAAAAGAGCAACCAGAACATACTTCAAAATTCCTGCTCTTGTGTTCCACACAAGAAATTAGGTCAAAGGAGTTTAAATACAATTTGAATTTTTGGGTGAACTATCCTTTTAATGTGCAATATTTTAGCATTTTTTGTGTCCTTAATGGTCACACGCAGACATGTGTGTGTGTTTTTAGCATGTACAGACCTTGCTGCGCGAGTCCACGTTGAGCAGACACACTCCACACGCCAGCTCTTTGGCATTCTTAATGCCGTGCCTCAATATACAGGAGGAGAAGTCCAGTGAGCTCTCATCAGGCTAGAGAAAAACACACACACACACACACATATGATGAATGCAGTTCGTAAAGAGAAATCGGGGCTACATTGCATCCTCCACACAAACCCCTGGCTGTCAGTCAAACTCGAGTTCACAGAGGCCGCTGAACCAGCCCATCAACCTCACAGCAGTTGATTGGCCCTGCAGATCAATACATCAGCTACAGATTCTGTCCAAAACAGCAGGATTCAGGCAGTGAGAAGCCGTTGGCTTTCTAACCGCGGTCATTTTTATTATGCTTCAGAGCACTTGTGGTTTTACGGCAGTGTGCCGAGACTTCATTCTCCAGAGCTGATATTATCTGACCACACAACTCTAATATTATCTGCTGCCATTGATATTCTCCCATGAGTACACGGCATGACAAAGCTCTGGTCAGCACTCAGCAGTCTGTTTTGTACTACCGCACCTTCCACAAATAAGGTACACTTTAGTGTCTCATTAGTTAGAATCAAGTATTAAGATGCACATATACATGTTTTATTTATTTATTTATTTATTTATTTATTTATTTTGAGAACTATGAGATACTCTTTGAAATTATTATCAGATATAAAAATACCACAAAGTTGAAGTTTAAAATTAAAATGGTTGTTTTGCTTATCCATAGAGTTGTGGAATATGTTAAATTGTATCATAAATAAAATTAAATTGTATGTGGAATATGTATTAAATTGTAAGTGAATATTAAATAATTTAGGGATTAAAAAATACCTATTTAATGATGATGTTTTTTTATACACTTTGGTGTCTCAATAGTAAAAATATATTATATATAATATATATTATATGAAATATATAAAAATATTCTTTATAAATTATTATCAGACATAAAAATACCACAACATTGAATTTTATTAAAAATTAAAATGGTTGTTTTCTCTTATCCTTAGACTTGAAATGAAATGCAGATTTACCTGATTTAATCTATTTTTTGTTATAGATTTTTTTGTGAACAATTAATCTCAGCATGTTTCATTAAAAAAAAATGTATTGACCTCATATTGACAGACCAAAAAATTAAAATAAATTGTATCTACTTTTAAGTGAATATCAAACATCATTTTAGAATTAAAAAAAAAAAAATATATATATATATATATATATATATATATATATGTAATGTTGACGTTTTATTTATACTTTGTTGTCTCATGTTAAAGGGGTGGTTGACTATTGCTTAATAAAAATGTCAATAAATATGTAAAATAAACAGTATCTATTTTTAAATGAATATTAAACAATTTTAGAATTTAAAAAAAAAAAAAAAAAGTTTCTTCAAATTTAGGCACAAAAACTGCAAAAAGCTCTTAAAATATTTATTTTGACCATTTTGACAATGGTCCTGTTTTGTGTCCTATTAGTAGAAAGTGCCTACTGCTCCAGAGCTCACAGCTCACATAAAGCACAAACATATTCATATTCATTTTAGCTAAATGGTATCCAATATATGTGACTTACTGGACTGTCTATTGTAATAGAAATACTGTTGTACTTGTGGTAGTGTTTATTTCATTAAAAACTCACAGTGAGGTTTGCCAGCGACATAAAGCCCATCAGGTTGTTCCACACACGGCTGATGTCTTTAAGCAGCTCCTGTAGTTTCTCCGAACAAACAGCTGTGGCTTTGATTCCCAGCTCTACACGCTTGGTCACACGATACACCTCCACCACACCTAGAAACAATATACACAAAAACCCATTTCAAAAACATAAATGCAATTCAGTGCAATGCAAAACCAAGAGACGACAATGAATATCAAGAGATACAATGATAATAACGGTTGTGATTGTTATGGCATGGGAAAAGTTAAAGGCATCACAGTTGCCAACTCATAATGCGAAAATGAAAAGATGTCCCCTTTTTCAGATTTTTTTTTAAACATTGTTGTGCTTCACACAATATCTACCAGGTGATGCAAGGAACAAAAATTTACATATAATGTACTCACCCCATTGTCATCCAAGATGTTCATGTCTTTCTTTCTTCAGTCGTAAAGAAATTGTGTTTTTTTGAGGAAAACATTTCAGGAATTTTCTCTATATAGTGGACTTCAATGGTGCCCCGAGTTTGAACTTCCAAAATGCAGTTTAAATGCAGCTTCAAAGTGCTCTAAATGATCCCAGTCGAGGAATAAGGGTCTTATCTAGCAAAACAATCAGTCATTAGAGGTCAATACATTTTTGAAGTTGGAGGAGAAAATGAGATGGGAGTTTTTTCACCTACCCTAACTGTATTGACCTGAATTACACAGAGTACACATGTGCATCACAGAGCTAGACAAGATGAGCATTTGAGGTTAAAAAGTATATACATTTTTATTTTATTTTTTTTAGAAAATGATTGTTTCGCTAGATAAGACCCTTCTTCCTTGGCTGGGATCATTTAGAGCTCTTTGAAGCCGTATTTAAACTGCATTTTGGAAGTTCAAACTCGGGGCACCATTGAAGTCCACTATATAGAGAAAATTCCTGAAATGTTTTCCTCAAAAAACATAATTTCTTTACGACTGAAAAAAGACATGAACATCTTGGATGACAACGGGGTGAGTACATTATTTGTAAATTTTTGCTCTGGAAGTGAACTACTCCTTTAAACAACACAGCCAGATCAGATTGCTTTTGATGAGAAATTGTTTTCTGATCATGTCTGATAGTTTAAAACATAAAAATAGCCTATTTATATTAGAATATCACTTTAAAATATAATTCACACAAATATGTAGTAAAAAGAACCCTTTTACGTTTTCATTATTGTTTCACGCAGGCATTGGCAATATGTAGGCTACTTTATACAGTCATGGCCAAAAATATCGGCAACCTTGCAATTCTGTCAGAAAATGCAACACTTCTCTCAGAAAATTCCAATTGCAACTGTTTTGGTATTCACATGCTTATTGTTTTTATTTTGCACAGCAACAACACAAAAAAACAGAGAAGAAAAGTCAAACTTGATAAAATTTCATACAGAACTCAAAAATGGACTGGACAAAATTATTGGCACCTTGTCAAAATTGTAAGAAATAACTGATGTTCAAGCATGTGATGCTCCTGTAATTTGTATTTAGACACCTGTGGCAAGTAACAGGTGTGGGCAATATAGTAATCACACTTGCAACCAGTTAAAATGGAGAAAAGTTGACCCAACCTTTGTGTTGTGTCACACTGAGCATGGAGAAAAGAAAGAAGTGTAAAGAGTTGTCTGTGGATTTGAGAGAAAGAAATTGTGGAAAAACATGGACAATCTCAAGGCTACAAGTCCATCTCCAGAGATCTTAATGTTCCTATGTCCACTTATCAAGAGGTTTACAGCCCATGGCACTGTAGCTAACCTCCCTGGACGTGGACGGAAGAGCAAAATTAATTTTAAAAATTACAACAAAGGATTGTTCGAATGGTGGATAAAGAACCCTGATTAACTTCAAAACAAATTCAAGCTGATCTGCAGACAAAGGGTACAACAGTGTCAACTCGCACTATCCGTCGCCATCTGAATGGAAAGGGACGCTACGGTAGGAGACCACTGCATAAAAAAGCAAGACAGGAGTTTGTCAAAACTTATGTGACAAAACCACAGTCCTTCTGGGAGAGCATACTGTGGACAGATGAGACAAAAGTAGAGCTTTTCGGTAAAGGACATCATGGCACCGTTTACAGAAAAAGAAATGAGGCCTTCAAAGAAAATAACACAGTCCCAACAGTCAAACATGGTGAAGGTTCAAAGATGTTTTGGGGTTGCTTTGCTGCTTCTGGCACTGGATGCCTTGACTGTGTAAACAGTATCATGAAATCTGATGATTGCCAAAGAATTTCAGGGTGCAACATAGTGGCCAGTGTCAGAAAGCTGCGTCTCCACCAGAGGTCATGAGCCTTTCAGCAGGACAATGACTTGAAACACACTTCAAATAGCACTCAAAAATGGTTACAAACAAAGCGCTGGAGAGTTCTGAAATGAGTCCAGCAATAAGTCCACATCTGAATCCCATAGAACAGCTGTGGAGAGATCTCAAAACAGCAGGTGGGAGAAGGCATCCTTCAAATCTGAATGACCTGGAGCAGTTTGCAAAAGAAGAGTGGTCCAAAATTCCAGTAGAGAGGTGTAAGAAACTCATTCATGGTCACAGAAAGCGACTGTCAGTTATTTTTCCAAAGGGGGTACTACCAAATATTAAGTTAAGGGTGCCAATAATTTTGTCCAGTGCATTTTTGGGGTTCTGTGTGGAATTGTATCAGATTCTGCTTTTCTTCTCTCTTTTGTTGTGTTGTTCCAATGCAAACAAAAAAAATAAACATGTGAGTACCAAAACATTTGCAACTACAACAATTTTCTAAGAGAAGGGTGCAGATATTTTTGGCCATGACTGTATAGCTAGTCAAGTCAGCATGCTAATTTAATTAGTCTTACTAATATAAAGTTTTATATTTTGTTTTCGGTTCATTTAAATTCCACATATCAAGCTGCCTAATATACGAAAGTAGCTTTATGAATGATGTTTTAATATTATGTAAAGCAAAGTGCGCAATATTGTCCTTAGCTGTGTCCGCTAATTTACATGCTTTATCTCTTTTCATATGTGAAATTCATCATTTGGTGAATGTTGATTAAGTGTATGAGTCAGTTGTTGTGGAAACACTATTTCCAGTTTTCTCTTGGCATCATTACTATAGCAACCAAAGCATAAGTATTGCAGATATTGATATCACAGTGTGAACAAATAGATCAGTAAGGACACTGAGTTCTGAAGATCAGATCTGAAATTTAAACTGAATTTGTGTGCGAACAGAGCCTGTGTGTGCGTGTTGAGAGAACCAAACAGGAGAAACAATAACCCAGCGCTGGCGTTCTCAGCACTCCCCAGTGCTGAATGTCCTTTTACACTGAACCCATTAAAGCGGCCCAGAATAGTTGCTCTGTTCTGTAACACTAGCCTCCCCCGGTCAGACCCAGAATGCCCCACTCGGTTTTCAGTCACAATCGCTAGAGCCGGATCAAAGAGCTTTAACAGTTTATTTGTACGTAACAACAGTACCCCATGCTCCCCTCCCACCGGCATGAGCACGTACAGCTCATTAAAGCCGCCCTGTGTGGGAGAGAGAGTACAGAAATAGGAAGCAGATAACCAGAACACCTGGCCTGTCTGTTTGACTGAAGACGGCAGGGGCGCAGGAGGAGCAGGTATGAATGTGGATGAAGAGATTGTGGCTGATCTGTGCTCTGTTATGATGGGTAAAGCTGGTCTCTGACCAGTAAATAAAGTCTGAGTGCAGTCATAGTCTCACCAAGCAGGTACTCCATCCCCTGTGCTGACTGGATGACCTCTGTGCACACCGTGGAGCTGCTGATGCCATTAAGGGTGTTATTGGCAGTGTTGATGACCTGGAAGGGGAAGAAACAACACAGCTCTTATAATGAGTAACGTAACTGTTAAGTCAAAGATCTGGTTGCAGTAGTTCTTAAGTTAGCACATAACACTTTTATGGTGCTTTTGGTATCATGTGATCATGATACGACACTTCTAAGACTATCTATTGACTGATAGAGTGTATGTTTTTTTTTCACATTTTGTTACGTTGCAGCCTTATGTTTAACTAATTGTAAATTACTTTTTTCCCCACATCAATCTACACTCCATGTACCATAATGACAAAGCACAAAACAGGTTTGTAACAACTTTGCAAATTTATTCAAAATAAAAAACTGAAATTATTCCATTGCATAAGTATTCATACACTTTCTGGGACACTTGAAATTTAGCTCAGGAGCACTCATATAACTTGTAGATGTTATTACACTTCGAGTGGAGTTAAACTGTGGCAAATTCATTTGAATGAGTATGATTTGGAAAGGCACACACCCCTCAATAAAAAGTCTAACAGCTGAAAATGTGTATCAAAGCAAAAACCAGAGGTGCCTGTAGAGCTCAGAAACAGGCTTGCATCAAGGCACAGATCTGGGGAAGAGTTCAGAAAAAAATTCTGCTGCATTCAAGGTTCACAGAAGCATGTAGCCTCCATTATCTATAATGGAAGACCCTTGGAACAACTGGGACTCTTCCTAGAGCTGACCTCTTGGCCAGACTGAGCAATTTAAGGAGAAGGGCTTTGGCTAAGTTGCTCATATGTGCAGATGGGAGAAACTTACAGGAGGACAAGCATCACTGCAATACTCCACCAATCTGGTCTTTATGGAGGTGTGGCCAAATTTAATCTTCTTTTCAGTGAAGACACATGAAATCCCACTTGGAATTTGCAACAAAGCACCTAAAGAACTCTTAGATTGTGAGAAAGAAGATTCTCTGTTCTAATGAACCTCAATTCCAAGCATCATGTTTGAAGGAAACCAGTTGTGCTCATCACCTGCACAGTACCATCCCAAAAATAAAGTGTGCTGGTAGCAGCCTCATGCTGTGGGGCTGTTTTTCAGCAGCAGGGACTGAGGGACTCATCAGAGTAGAAGGAAAGCTCACAATATTAATGAAAACTCAGTCCAGAGCATTCAGAACTTTAGACTGGGCAGAAGGTTCACCTTCCAACAGGACAATGACCCTAAGCACACAGCAAGAGTGGCTTACAGACAACTCTGTAAATGTCCTTAAGTGTCCCAGCCACAGGCTTGGCATGAACGCAATTATATATTTCTGAAGAAACCCCATCGAAACTTGAGAGGTGAAGAGGTGAGGTGAAGAATGGCAGATAATTACCAAATGCAGAAGCTCATCGCATCATACCCAAAAAAGACTTGAGGCTGTAAAGGTGCTTCAACTAAGCACTGAGTAAAGGGTATGAATACTTATGCAATGTACTTATTTTTAATAAATTTGCAAAGTTGTCACAAACCTGTTTTTCGATTTGTCATTATGGTGTATGGAGTGTAGACTGATGTGGGAAAAAAGTAATTTAAAGCAGTTTAACATAAGGCTTCAAAAAAAAAAAAATGAAGGGGTATGAATACTTTTGCAAGACACTGTATACGTTACCTGCAGAGCGCTCTCCAAACACCTCTGCCATTCGTACGCGTATCGCTCACTCTCCTGCCAGCGTTTGAACGAGAGACAGTGGGAGAAAAAGAGCAAAAGATGAAACCAAATGAGAGCTTTGTTCACTGAGAAACCTCAGGCTGTATTCAACAAGGAGAACCTGTCTGTGTGCTCAAAGAGAACGCATGTACCAGTGAGAACAGAGATAGAGCGAGTGACTGACCTCCACCTCTCCTGTGAGGTCCTTGTACTTGTCGCGGATGATCGGCAGCGCAGGTTTTTCATTTAGGGTGTTGGACCGGTCTCTGAAGGGCTGCTCAGGGGCAGGAGAGGGGATGGACCGTACAATTTCTTTCTCTCCCAGACTGTGGCTACGCTTATGGGAACCTTTGCACAAATAAATGGGTCAATGATAAATGGGTGCGTCCATGATAGAGAAAATGAAGCATCTAGTTTGTGACAAGTTCTTAGATACATGCTCTTTATTTATTTATGGCAGATTTACATGGGTTTAAACATTTTTTATTTCATATTTTCAAAATAAGTTTAAATTAAATGATGGTAAAACATCCTGTAGAGTAACTACCAAGTAATAATTTTCCTTGAATACTTGTAAGAAAATAAAATACAAGTGTACATATCTTTATCAGTTTAAAAAATGTTTTTAAATATTATCTGAAGTAAAAAGCATTTTTAAAAATTTCATATTTTTATAGATATTAAAAAAATAAACCGTTTTCTGTAATTTAAATACTTTTTTTTTTTTTTAATAAAACTTGTTACATAAAACAGTTCGAGATAAAAAAAATTGAAAAAAGAAAAAGTAGAAATGTTGCCTTTGCAAGTTGGAAGTGCTAAATACTTTTTAAAACCTAATAAAGATGACAAAAGCACGTAGCAAAATTACTAAATAAAAAAAAAAGTAAAATGAAACTGAATATATAAAAATACAAGCTTATTCTAAATATTAATAAGTACTATAATAGCATATAAATATTATATAAATAATAAAAAAACAACAAAAAAGTGACATTTTAAAATATGAATTGATGTAAAACCTTGCCTTGCCACTTTCTGATATTAATTTCCTGTTTTATGTGGTTTGTTTCTGCATTCTGATTGCACCATGTGACTTTAAATTTCTTAAAGCAGTTTTCTTAATTTTTCTTTTCCTAAGAAATAATAATATTGTCAAACTAAAGCTCATGTTCGAGAATTTCATGTGTTTAATGAGTTTTTCTTCACTATGATAGGTTGTACATACGGAAGCCCGTTTCCGCTATTGAATGAAAAAAAGAGGTACTTGCGACGTTTTTTCCTAAAAATTATGATTTTTGAAGTTTGCATCTTGCGAGTTATAGAATTTGCAAGATACAAACTCACATTTGTGGAAAAAAGTCAGAATTGCAAGATACAAACTTGAATTTGTGAGAAAAAAGTCAATTGTGAGATACAAACTTGCATTTGAAAGAAAAAGTCAGAATTGTGAGATATACTCGCAATTGAAACAAAAAATTTTGACTTTCTTGCAGTTGTGAGTGTATATAAAGCAATTCTGAGAAACAAGTCAGAATTATGAGAACATGTCGCAAAAACATTTTTTTTATTATTTCTTGCAATTGTGAGTTTCTGTAATGCAATTCTGAGAAAAAGTCACAATTATGAGATAAAAAGTTGCAAAAACATTTATTTTATTTTTTATTCAGTGGTGGAAATGGGCTTCCATATGTACCAGACTGACACGTCTTAACAAAAATGAATAGGAATTTTAATTCAGAAACTTAAAAACATGCCTTTCACAGGAAGGTTTAGCTATTCACGTTACTGTATATACAAACTGTATTTTAAATACATCTGCTTATCTAAAGAAACTGAAAGGACAAACAATTTCACATCACAATCCAAAAACCATGTGGTGATGTGAGAAAGATGACGACACATCTTACCCCACTACTCTCTCTCTACATTTAACGTACAAGTTTAATTGTTGATCCTGCTGTATAATTAAAACTTTCCGAGGCACTCAAACTGTCGCCGCTAATCCACGTGGGGCCACAACACAAACCACAAACACCTAATTTGCAACAAATGATAATTATGTGCAAAAGAGCAGCATAGTAATGCAGGAATGCATTATTCATAAGACATCACACAGTCAAACTGGCACAAACACACACCATGCACACATAAGCAAGAAGATGGACAGCGCACAACAAACTCATGAGACGCAGCGACAGGTAATCGCACCCCCGCTGGGAAGCACATCAGTCTCTGCATGGTTTCAGGCGCTAATCCATTCCTGCACGAAGCCCACTCCTCAGATTAACCGTCTGATAGAAGGCCAGCAGAGAAGTAAACCCTCTTTTGTTTGAACAAATGAAATTTAGCGGTTGTGGGTGGGGATCAATAAGCAGCAAATAAGCTTTTATGTTATTGAGTAAGTGCTAATGCATTATGGGGAAGCGAGGATGAGAAGGCAAAGGGGGAAAGTGATGAGGGATTTGGGTGGCCGTGTTTATCTACTGGCGTTGCCGTGTGCTTCAGACGCCACTCTGCCATCTGTTGACTTTCAAAGAAAATGCAGTTGTGGATCCAATACACTCATTCAGTAGTGTGGATTATTTCATATTTGAGCACTGATCATTAAATAAATCCAACTAATTTATGTGCATATGCATAGATTTGTAGTAATGTAATTGAGCGGACAACACTGAACTTGTAAATCACTGTTAGTAAAAACGTTCATACATACTGTCTTAAAGGGATAGTTCACCCAAAAATTAAAATTACCTCATGATTTACTTATCATTAAGCCATCCTAGGTGTATATGACTTTCTTCTTTCAGACGAATACAATTGAAGTTATATTAAAAAATGTAGTGGCTTTTCCAGGTTTTATAATGGCAGTGAATGGGTGTTGAGATTTTGAAGTCCAATAAAATGCATCCATCCATCATAACGTTTTAAATATGGATAATTTTCTTACACAAATGCATTGATTTATTTCAGAAGGCCTTTATTAAAGGAGAAAATCCACTTCCAGAACAAAGATTCACATATAATGTACTCACCCCCTTGTCATTCAAGATGTTCATGTCTGTCTTTCTTCAGTCATAAAGAAATTATGTTTTCTGAGGGAAACATTTCTCTCAGATATCACACTGTGATATCAACTTCAGTTTGAACTTCCAAAATGTAGTTTAAGTGGGGCTTAAAATGATCCCAAATGTGGCTGTAAACAATCCCAGCCAAGGAAGAAGGGTCTTATCTAGCAAAACGATCGGCTATTTTCTTTAAAAAATACAATTTAAATACTTTTTAATCTCAAACGCTCATCTCGTCTTGCTCTGCCTGAACTGTTTTTTTCCGGTTCATGACAGTTAGGGTATATCGAAAAACTCCGATCTCATGTTCTCCCTCAACTTTAAAATCATCCTTGCTGTTTAGGCAGAGCAAGACAAGACTAGCATTTGAGATTAAAAAGTATTTAAATTGTATTATTTTTATGAAAATAACCAATCGTTTTGCCGGATAAGACCCTTCTTCCTTGGCTGGAATTGTTTACAACCGCATTTGGGATCGTTTGAAGCCACATTTTAACCGCATTTTTGAAGTTTCAACTCAGGGCACCATAGAAGTCCACTATATGGAGAAAAATCCTGAAACGTTTTGCTTAAAAAACACAATTTCTTCACAACTGAAGAAAGGAAGACATGAACATCTTGGATGACAAGGGGGTGAGTCCATTATCTGTAAATTTTTGTTCTAGAAATGGACTTCTCCTTTGACTCCCATAGCCATGTGAAGCATTTTTATGATGGATGGAGGCACTTTATTGGACTTCAAAATCTCAGCCATTCACTGCCATTATAAAGCTTGGAAGAGCCAGGACATTTTTTAATACAACTCCCATTGTATTTGTCTAAAAGAATAAAGTCATATAAACCTAGGATGGCTTGAGAATCTAAACATTAAATGATCGCACTTACCTTGCACGGACAAGTCAAAGGTGGCGAGTTCGTTCTTGATCATCTCTTCACTGGATTTCACTTTGGCCTGCGTGCTGGCTTTCAAGAAGTCTGACTTGCCAAATTTGGGCTTGTCACCTTGGAAGGCTCCAAACTCATCCGTCAATTCACCCTGGTTGCCCTCTGCTTCTGTGGTTCCAGGAGGGGAGTCGGATTTCTCAGAAACCGTGCTGGCAAAGTCACCAAAGTCATCGTCGTCATCTTGACCGGCCTGCTCGACGGAGCCAAAGTCAGCAAAGGCTTCGAACCGGCTTTCGGTGGTGGAGCCACCATCTTCGATCGGGAAGGTGGTCACCTTTGCAACCGTGGTGTGGGTGATGTTCTCAGAGCTCCCGAAAGACGTCTCTTTCCTCTGGACGACAGCTGAAGATGGCAGTCCTCCCTGGAGCTTTTTACCTTGACCAGATGAGAGGTCTTCCTTGTCGGACCAGTCATAGCTGCCAAGACTGCTGACGGTGGATGTGCCAAAGGGGTCAAATTTCAAATCATCAGACTCTGTAATGACAACATGGGACATCCCATTCAAAAAAAAACTAAAAGTATTTATATAACACAGAATGGTGAGTTCAAATAATTTCTTGTGGAAATAAAAGACATGATGCTGTCAACAGATATTTAACTTGTTGAACCCTTCACTAATTTATAACAGAAGAGCTTACAATCTGTAAAACAATGTAAAAGCAACTGAGCCTCTCTAGTTACTCCTTTATGCATTAGGTACAAAAAAATCAATACACTAAACACATACACAAGACTGTGCTCTTTTTACTTAGATTTAGACATGGTTTAATAACCATAGACATGACCGGGTCATTTTTTCAATTAGTCTATTGTTCTATTATTAATGTTATGGCTCAGGATGGCTCAATCTGTCACTGTGTGTCTCAAGTGCTCCTCGTTCATGATAAATTATTCCTGATAACTTTCTATGATGAAGCCCTGGTTCATTAACTAGACATTTCTGGCACAAAGCCACTCTAATGATCCCTGAGCCCTTATCTACATCCAGAAGTCATTCTGATTCCGGGAGGAAACGCTCAACTTTTTATTGACTACCCTGGGATGACTGGCATCTGCATGTGTGGATTGATGAATGCTTTTCAGATTTGTTACTAGAAGTAGAACCTCATTTTGAAGTTCAAAATGACTATGTCATTCTGCACCTTTCATTTCTCTAAAATGAATCACTGTTTGACTGAAAATCACAACTGGGCTGTGACTCACCAAGAGATACAATTTTCTGCTTTTCAGTGTAGAGTGCTGACGTGCAATCATTCACACTCTCATACAATCAACCACAGTGACAGACTGATAAAAGAATGCAACGATGCATTGTGACGTGCTCTTTGAAGCTACTGTGTGAACTTACTTCAAATATATATATATATATATATACACAGTTGTATGCGAAAGCTATGGAACCCCTTGCAGAATCTGTGAAAATGTAAATAATTCTAAGAGATCATACAAAATGCATGTTATTTTTATTTACCACTGACCTGAGTAAGATATTTTACATAGAAGATGTTTACATATTGTCATATAAGAACCCTTGGTTCTTAATACTGTGTGTGGTTGCCTGGATGATCTACGACGTTTTTTTGTTTTGTGATGTTTGTTCATGAGTCCCTTGTTTGTTCTGAACAGTTAAACTGAGCACTGTTCTTTAGGTCCTGAAGACTCTTTAGTTTTCCAGCATCTTTTGCATATATGAACCCTTTCCAGCAGTGACTGTATGATTTTGAGATCCATCTTTTCACATTGACGACAACTGAGGGACTCAAACACAGCTATTAAAAAGGTTCAAACATTCACTGATGCTCCAGAAGGAGAAACAATGCATTAAGAGCTAGGGGGTGAAAACTTTTGAACAGGGTGAAGATGTCCAAAATTTTTCTTATTTTGCTGAACTGTCATTTTACTCCATTTAATACTGCCCTTCGGAAGCAACAGAAGATACTTGCATGTTTCTCGGAAGACAGATTAAGTACAATTTACCTTGATCTACAAATTCAAAAAGTTTTCACCCCCAGCTCTTAATGCACCGTGTTTCCTTCTGGCGCATTAGTAAATGTTTGAATGTTTTTTTAATAGTTGTGTTTGAGTCCCTCAGTTGTGCTCAGTGTGAAAAGAAGGATCTCAAATTATACAGTCACTGCTGGAAAGGGTTCAAATATGCAAAAGATGCTGGAAAACTGAAGAATCTGCAGGTCCTGGAGGACTTTTTTGAAGAACAGTGCTCAGTTTAACTGTTCAGAACAAAGAAGGGACTCATGATCAACCATGAAAAAACAAAAAAACAGTCCAGGTAACCACACAGTATTAAGAATCACGGGTTCCCAAACTTTTAAAGGAGGCTATTTTAATAATTTCAGCTATTTTTGCTCTTGTGGACTACATGTAAACATCTTTTATGTAAAATATCTTACAGGACAGAACAAAATAAAAATAAATCTCTCTTATTTTGTTAAAATTATTCATTTTCACAGGTTCTGCAGAGGGTTCCCAAACTTTCCCATGCAACTGTATATATAAATGAGGAAGTTTATTCATTTAGAGGCCATGTTAATAAATTACGGTCTGACTTTTTTTTTTTTTTTTTTTTTTAAGTGTTTAAGTGTTTAAGTGCTATATTTGGGCCCCTGTTGAATCTACCAACCAAAAAAAGGTGAACAAGGACAACCCAGCAACTTTGTTTTGGTAAGCCTTTCGCATGATTTCTTTCCCAGGTGTTTACCTTTACAGACACAACTGACTGTTTTTGTAACATGTGTTTTTAACATAAACTTGTGTGTATTTGACAGTTTAAGCACAATAAGACATGAAAGAGAACTTTGTTTAGTACTCACATGGTGTGTGACAGTCGCTTTCTGTGTGTGCTTAGAAAACCCTATATCAAAAGTTAAACTAACATGGCTTTAAAATGTATGATTTAAGTGCTATAGACATGATAATCCAAACCAAACAGATGTTTTTAGCAGAGTATTTAAGGTACGAGCTGTAAAGGCAGCTCTATTCTACAAAAGGGGGGGGGGGAGCAGCAGCTCATTTCCATTTTAAAAAACATGCACGAAAACAGTGTGTTTCTGCTTTCACTCAGAATAGCCATTTTCACATTACATAATAAATATTTTGAGCTGAAATTTCAGACACATTCTGGGGACACCTGAGACTTATATTACATCTTGTAAAAAGGAGCATGATAGGTAGCCTTTAAAAATAAATATGATTAATTCACATATGCATGAAAACACCTACTTCCCTCGGTTGAGTGGGGCACGACTGTTCACACAATCTATCAATTTGTGAAATTGACAAGGACCCGGTGCAGTGTGATAATTCTGATGACTAAATCTGCTTTGGGTGGCAAGATTGAAGGATGGAGAGAGAAATCAAGACGGCACGCATGTCTGCTGTACCATTATTCATATTTATTACGACAACATTGGCAGAGGGAGAAAGAGAGAGAGAGGTCACAAAATTCCATGAAAGATCTTGTTACAATAGTCTTGCCAAACTAACAATTAAAAAGTGTTTTTTTTTCTTTTTTGCATTTTAAGAATACAAGGGCATGCAAAGTCAGAAAAAGCAGAAGTGTGAAGAAAAAAACAGGACAGAAAATCTCAAATCCAGATGCAGAACCCAGCATTGAGAAGGCACATTCACAGATTAAGATTAGATTAGATTAGTTCTCATTGGTCAAAGACACACTGTAGTCAGACTATAAAAGGAAAAAGCAATGAGAAATAAGGGAAAGTGATACAGAACATTTAAGCAAAGATCAAGGTGATGCTAATATTGGTTTTATGCAGCTTATTAAAACCCTTTGAGAACCTGGAGCGACTTGTTCAACATATTAGCATCCAAACATCAAACTAGGGCTGCACAATTAATCAAAAAAAAAAATATATATATATATATATATATTTTGGGTCTACTACTACTGAATATTGTAACCAATCATGTGCAGATGAATGAAAATTTATGAACTAAATTTTATCAATTTAAAGTAAAATAAATAAATACATTTTTTACATTACATGCAGTTTCCCCACATAAAACAGTTACTTTTATTAAATTCTACCAATGAAAATTAATAATTGCAATCTCAAGGTAAATGATTGACGGTGATTTTTGCCATAATTGTGCAGCCTACTTCAACCCAAAAACTAATTTTAAACTGACCAGGTGCTCAAAGGGTTAAAAGAAACCAGAGATCTATCCTAGAGCATTTATTGGTTTGAGTGACAGGTAAAGAACGACAAAAAGAGACAGTACCCTTTTTCTCTCACCATCCTGTGCATCTCGGTTGGAGCTATTTTTGACCCACATAAGTCAAAAAGGTAACAATTTCATATCACGGCAAGCAGTATTTTGTTCATAAATACAAATAATACGCTTTCTGGCATAAATGCGTCAACACAATCAGCAGTACTAATCAAGTCTATCTATATTCAAAATAAATAAGAGTTTATTTTCCTGTAATAAAAATACACTATTAAATTTGCATGTATACATTTCCATTCTTGATAAAAACAACCTATTTTGTACGTATGCCAGAAACATGGACTAATCCTACTAATTGTTTACTGCGTGTAAATACTTGTCAATTTCACAAATTGAAGGCTTGCGCGTACTGGAGCATAGAAAAGTTAGAAAGAGTTCCTCCTTCAGTGTGGTCTACGAGAGCAGACGTACAGCAACAAACCTGACATAAAGTCACCTTCTCGTGGACTGACCACAAGAAAAAAGATGGGCTGGAAAAAAGATACTCTAGGGTGGTTAGCTACACATCCAGGGGTGTAGTGCAAGTGTTAGGAAACCCAACACTCTCAACCTGCTACAGTATTTATGCTTGGGCATTAGAGGTGTCCAGTAACTCAACTAGAAGCATTTGTATGCGATGTAACTAGAACAGTGTTTGACAAGGTTTAGGAAATGTTAGTATTTACTGAAGTTACTATGGAAAGAATGTAAAAGGATTCTCACAGACCCCAATCAGAGTGGATGCCAAGTTTAGCAATGACGTAAATGAAAATGAGACTGCGAGGGACAGAAGTAGAGTTCATTTAATGTGTTGTACTCATATGTGGTTGCTATGAAAGTCCGTTTCCACCACTGAATAAAAAAAAGAAAAAGGTAATTGTGACATTGTTTTTTTTTTTTTGTTTGTTTTTTTGCAGTTGCATGTTTACATCTCGCAATTCTGACTTTTTTCCACCCTCAGAATTCCACAATATAAACTCACAATTTTGAGAAATTAAGTCAAAATTGTGAGAAATAAATTCTGTCACAGTTCTGAGAAAAAGAGTCAAAATTGCAAGATAACTCAGAAAACTTTATATCTCACAATTCTACCTTTATAACACACAATTGGAAGTTGTTAAACTCAGAATTGCGAGAAAAAAGTCAGAATTGTGACAAAAAATTCAGAATTGCGAGTTCTAAACTGAATTGTGAGGAAAAAGTCAGAATTGCAAGATAAAAACTGAATTGTGAGAAAAGTCAGAATTGGGAGATATAAACTCAATTGCGAGAAAAAGTCAGAATTGCGAGAAAAGTCAGAATTGCAAGATATAAACTCAGAATTGAGAGAAAAAAGACAGAACTGCGAGAAAAAAAGACAATTGCGAGATATAAACTCAGATTTGAGAGAGAAAAGGTCAAAATTGCAAGAAAAAAGTCAGAATTGGGAGATATAAACTCAATTGCGAGAAAAAAGTCAGAACTGCAAGATATAAACTGAATTACAAGAAAAAAGTCTGAATTGCAACATATAAACTCGGAATTGCGAGAAAAAAGTTGTGGGACAAAAGACAGAGTTGTGGGAAAATAAATCAGAATTGCAAGATAAACTCAGAATTGCAAAAGAATTCAGAATTGTGAGAAAAAGTCAGAATTGCAAGAAAAAAGTCAGAATAGTGAGATATAAACTCGGAATTACGAGATACAAAACTCACAATTCTGACTTTTTCCTCACAACTGTGAGTTTATATCCCGCTATTCTGGCTTTGTAACTCGCAATTATGAGTTTATATCACACAATTCAGAGAAAAAAAAAACAGAATTGCGAGTTTGTATTGCGCAGTTCTAAGAAAAAAAAGGCAGAATTGCAAGATAAACTCAGAATTGTGGAAAAAATTAAGAATTGCAAGAAAAAAATAAGAATAGTGGGATATAAACTCAGAACTGCAAAAAAAAAAAGTCAGAATTGTGATATAAATTCAGAATTACGAGATACAAACTTGCATTTGTGAGAAAACTCGTAATTCTGATATTTTTCTCGCAACTGTGCATTCATATCCTGCTTTATATCACACAATACTGAGACAAAAAATCAGAATTGCAAGTTTGTATGGTGCAATTCTCAGGACAAAAAGTCAGAATGGTGAGATGTAAACTCACAATTACCTTTTTTTATATTCAGTGGCAGAAATGGGCTTCCATAAGTTGCTGAACTTTCAGTGAACGAGAGTGAAAACCGGAGAGGACCAACATGTCTTAAAATATGGGTTGTGAAAATTTGAATGAATGCACCAATATTATAATTCTATTTGATATGATGCTGCTGATCATTATTTTCATGCTTCATGACGCAATAGCGTCAAAAATGATTATTAGCAAATAATAAAATCATATATTATTTTTCCTAAAAAAAAAATTGAAAAATTAAAAACTACAATCATTTGTTTTAAATATCATAAGTTAATTTCTGTCTCACAAAATTATAATGTACAGAATGAGAATTCATTTTTATTTTGAGATTTGTTAAAGACTTCACAGTGGTGCTAAAGTTAATATTTTGAAAAGACGAACTTTAAAGTAAGAGTTTAAACAAAAATGAAAGTTCTGTCATCATTTACTCACCCTCAAGTAGTAACACAACATATAGATCAAACTACTTCCATCCCTCACAACCTTGTTTCATTCACGTCAAACTAAACATGACATCTACTCTGGCTAAAGTATATTACCGCATTCATTTCATTTAACTATTAAATCTGCAGCCATTTTAGTTGTTTTCACGTAAGATTACAACAGTCAATACTGAGAAGTCGAATCGTTACACATTTTTCACTACTAAAACCATACATAAATGTCAAGTCGGACATTTAATCAAATGGTTGTCACTAGTCAAAACGAGTGACTACTAGTGAGAAACACAGCGGTAGCTACAAACAGTGGTGGTGTATATTATTTTCAGGTCTGGTTGTTAGCTCTGGTGAGACCACACAAGTGTATGGGAACTCTTCCTACTGCGCTTCTTCCAACGCCTACCAGTCTGTGCACACGAGGGCTGATATGATGCCTGACGCTGACTGAATGAAATACTGTGACTGTGTTCTCACCCTGATACATGATGAAGATGAATGATAAAGTGAACTCAAGCACACATTGATTCATGGGATGCTTTTCATGCAGAACAGATAACGTGAGAAGCAGAGAATGAGTGTAAATAAACAATGACTGACATTAGGAAAAGACAGTTGATTACAAACAGGCCAATCAAGAGCTCCTGGGAGTCACTGAGGCCTCCAAGGAGAAAATCTCACTAACTTGGCGCCCCAATGTGCTCTCCGATTTCTCAACGTGGACTGGTATCTGACGCCTGTAGTATGCAGCTCAAGTACAGGGCAGCCGGTTCATGCGTGTGTGATATGACTCGAGTTAAATAAGGTAGTGCTTTGTATTTTTTGCTCATGTATGCACTGAGGCACGGCATCGAGGATTCTCCATGCACATGCAACACGGATAACCATCACATGAACTGATGAACGGTTACATGCAAAACAAGTGTGTCCAGGACGATATTAACTACAACACCTGTTGGTTATATTAAGAGAGGCCATTGTATGACTTGATATGGAGGTGGAATTGTAGATCAGATCAAGGACAGAAATGTCAAGATCATTTACCATGCTTAGACAATACTAGTCGCCTGCATTGGATAAACAGCCAAGACTTCAGCGTCATTAGCATATTAATCTGGCTGTTTATATATTCCATCTGTAATTCCGATGAGCGCAAAATGGCTCAGAGTCAAAAATCTGAACGAATGTAAAGTCAGACGTGTACTGATGGCAGAATTAAATGAACATTGCCATTTTGAGCAAAAATATTTTGTCTTTCTCATAATCATCTAATTACAGATTTGAATATGAGCATTAAGTCAAATGTTATCATTATAAAGTTTGGCTTTGCACCAAAAAAATATTTTTGGTGCATACAAGGCAAATCAGTTCAATTGTCTGTTGTCTGAAATAATGAAATTAGATTTTTGTACAAACATTAGATGAAATCTAAGGCCCTATGAAATCCGTTTTATTTTTTCCCAAATTACATTTTATTTATTTATATTTTTAAATTCAGTTTTTTTTTTCGTTTAAATTTTCTGAATTCTGCTTATTTCCATTTAATTTCTTAAAAGTTTAACAAAAATCTCAGTTTTAATGGCCTACAAATTTTTTCCAGGTTTTTTTTAAATTCAGTTTTATTTTTACAAATTCTGTTTTCCATCTTAATTCCATTTTAATAGTTTTATTAAATTCTAAAAATCAAAAGCATCTCTAATTAACTGATTTTATTATTATTATTATTTTTTATCAGAAATACTGTGTTGTGCATTCACATTTTTTCTGGTAAATATACCTTAAAAATAATGTTTTAATATTAATTTTATTAGTATCATTACATTAAGTAATATATTTCCGTCACAGCTTCTTCAAGTTAAACCTAACTTATTTTGATGGGTTGCTGTGAAGATTTTTAAGTTTCTGTTTGTATATGATATGATAATAGTTTTTCTCACAAGAAATGGCTAAATGCTCATGAAGTGAGTCTCAGAGCAGTTCTAGAGATTGTTCGTGTCTTCATGTACTCGTATATTGAGGTGGCAAAGGCTTCAGAATTCATAATTGATTGCAGGATTCATAATTAAATCGTATTTCTGCGGCTTAATATTCACAGGCACACGTTTTGATTTAAGAGTACTGAACTGTTTTGATTTATTCATCCAAAATTCAGAAAATTCTGTGACATGCTGCTTTATGCAGAAAATTCCATTTTTATGACTGGATTCCGTGATTCCATCCGCGTTTTCCGGAAATCATAGGGCCCTAGAAATCTGATTCAAATTTCTAGAAAATAAATTCAATCTAATTGGCAGGATCATATTTTAAACTTTTAGGAATTTGGGTGTCAAATTCAATTCAAATGTCAATTAAGTCTACAGCTGTGTCCGAATCAATTTTGTTTAAATCATTTTTTATTTATACTTTTTTTAATGTGTATTTTTTATATTTAGCTTCACTTTTATATTTATTTCCCCACATAACAAACAACAGTATGTGGCTATGTACTAGCAAACAGTATGGTTTCAGACACAGCACACAATACGCACAAATGTATAAAACATGAATGTATTCAAACTCATGTTTTATGCATTACCATAATGCCTTTGTGTTGAGTTCATTGAGTATGTCCTAATGCAAAGACTGGACATGAGAAGCCAAATTTGAAACTTCCGGTCCAAACTTCTTCTCTTTCCACCTTACTGTTCAAGCTATTTTCTTGGCACTATGAGTCATTACTACGGCAAGTAGATATATGATGTAGATATTATAATGGCAACTGAACAAATTGATCTGATTTTATCAGTTGCAAAATGTCAGTGCGGACAGTCAGTCCTGAAAATCAGAGAAATTAATCAGTGCAGCGTGAAGAGCTTTTGTGCATTCCACCATTAATACGTTTCAGATATACTGACATAACAATCAAAGCAAGGGAAACAGGATAACCAATGGCGTCAATGACAACATGAACAGATGGACGGCAGGAGAGAAAACCAAGTCACGAGCTATTAGAATTGAATACTGCATATAAATGTGCTTTCGTAACTGCCTGATTACCTGGTAACACTAGGATTTCATAATACCAGTTATTGTGCTGTTAGCGATAATACTAGTGTCATGAGATTCAAATTCACAAGCACAAGTTTTGACTGGTAAAAAATTAATAATACATAAGCTAAATAAATAAATAAATAGAAACAACAATAAATACTGTAGGTTTACAGCTGTGCATGACTCAACTGGAAATTGAATGGGAATGACTGCATATGATATGAAGTGCAGCAAGTTTTTGATATGTAACTATAACTCAGCCACACTGAACACACACAGTGCTCCAACTGGGCGTCTGACAGGGTGGTTGTTCAGCCTTTGAGAGGCCTGAGTGGTCTGAGCATGTGTGAAAGAGAAAAACTGGCGATAGATTGGGTCAGACTTCACCAGAGCAAGCGTACTAATTCCTCACCTGCAGCTGGGGGTTGATGGAGCGACAAACCAGGGAGATCTAGGGAGCTATCAGACATCACATGCTTCAGGTCTCCACCCATGTCCGACAACTTCATGTCTAGCTGTACTGAGAGCGCATCCTCCGAGTCCTCCTTCCCCACGCTGCTGCCCCCAATGGACGGGAGGTCCAGGGACTTCACGGAGGCAGAGTCCTCTTTGGCCTGCTTGAAGGCGGCCACTTTGTCCACCAGGCTCTTGTCGGACGCACCCAGCGCCGTACAGAATTTGGAGGACTGGAAATCCGCAAAGTCGTCATTGTCGCTCTTGAGCGACGAGAAGGAGCCTCCGCCGCTTTCTTTGTTATCGTCGTAGGCCAGGCCACCTTCTAGGGAAAGCTGCTTAAAGACGTCGTATTTATCAGCACTGATTTGCTGCCTCTGCTGGGACGTCTCCGGCTGGCTCTCACCGCCACCGTCTCCAGAGCTGGTCTCGCTTCTCTGATCTCTCGAGCTCCCGAACGCCATGAAGTCAGCAAAGTCGTCCTGAACCGTCGTCCCAGTTGCTCTCCCTACCGTAGAGGTGGCGGGAGCTACTTCGGAGGACGCTGAGGAGCCAAAAAGAGCAAAATCGCCAAAGTCATCACCCCCCATGCTGGGAGGTTTCGCGACTGAGGGCAATACCAGGGATGGCGGCGCTGAAGGGAACAGATTGAGTTTGGAGTCAGCAGTGGAAGTGGGAGCAGGAGGAGCCATTGTTGTGAAGAGGTCCAGGTCTGCCATATTGAGAGGATTTCTAGGTTGAGCCAGAGAGGCTGGCTGAGAATGGGACAGGGATTGAGAAGAAGTGAAAGGAGGAGGAAAAGTTGGCTGGAACTTGGCCTGGTCTGGTGGGTCTAGTGGAGAAACGGTGTCGGCTGTTTTAAAGTCTGTGAAGCCATCGTCGGCACTGACAGACTTGAAATCAGCAAATCCCTCCCCTGTGGAAAAACGAGAAGAAAACAATTGAAGGGCATGGCGAACCGCATTTCACACCAAAACAACAAAGGACAGAGAGCTGGCACGGCACAATGCAGAGTTTGCCTACAAGTTGCCCAGAGCTCCATTTCATGGGCCTAAAAAGAGAAAAACGGATTAGAAATGCTTTAACGCGAGCTGCGTTCGACTGCTGAATTGAAATACAAAGACAGCACAATGAAACTTTAGACTTTTACTGTGAAGACAGCAATTAACCTGACACAGAACATAGCAAATTTACCAGAATATTTCAGTTTTAGCGCACAATCACACACTCAGGTTTAACCACAATCAATCCGTTCTCATTTCACTTGTAGTGAAGCGACAAGTGGTGGGCCAATGAATCTGACAATTTTTGCCCATTTTGAGACTGGCTCACTTGGCCAATGAAGTTAGTTTTGTCCTGTGTTACTTACAAAATCTGGTGGTATGGCACTATACATTGTTCTGATATGAAGTATTTATAGACAGTAGGGCTGTCAACTAAAGATTAATCTGATGAAATGGCGCATGTCGCGTTCCAAGATGAACGTTATAATAAACCCAAACTCACAACAACATGCAGATGCAGTTTGAGATGCTCTACACATGTAAAAGATAATTTGTGAAGCAGCATTTACTGTGAACGGAGCCGCTCTGACACGCATGTACGTGTAAATAATTAAAAAGCAAATATTAAACCTGCATCGCATGTTTATTTAATTGAATCGTTGCATTTGTGATTCTTAATTGCCCTATGTTTTTTAAATGGGTTTAATATGTGAAATGCGCAACAGTGCGTGCAAAATGCAATCTAGGGGGTTTTTTTTTTTTTTGTTTTTGTTTTTTTTACACAAAATCGAATACTCGAATAGAATCAAGGAATTGTTGCAGCCCTAATAGCCAATCTCTTAATGTAGATAATGTAGATGTGCTATAAATGTTACTTTGTTTGAAATAAATTTTAAGTCAGATATGTACTAAATCATGGAATAAATATTAAATTAAATAAGTATTAAATATTACGTAAAGTAAATGTTAACATAATTTTACATCCCTAATTCCATTTTGCCATGACTAAATTACATTACATCATAAATGTTAGCCATATATATTTCATTAGCCAATGTGCCCTCTCAATATAGGCCAATAAAAACCCATTTTGATCAACCACTAGAAGTGAATGGCACACAGATGATAAACTTTTTTTCCATTTCAGCTACAGGCTGCATAAGGAATCAAAGGTAGAGAGAACAGAACAGAACTACAGGAGTTCCGGAGAAAAGATCACTGCAACCATTAACTTACTGGCTCTCTCAGAGCTGTCCCCACTGGATTCTGCTCTAGTGAGACAGGGACATGCACACATGCCTACATCAGTGTATGCATCCCTTTATCAAACTATAGGCTGGTGCAACTGTATTAAAATGCAATTTTTTAAAAGCAGATCTGTATTGTGTACTTGATGTGTTCATGCTGCGTCAGACATGCATCTGCTTACCAACTGGTTTTCTGTCTGAAGGCTGCTCGAGCTCTCGGAAAACACTGTATTTGTCCCCTGAATCTGGAACAAAACACAGTAAACAATGCCTGTGTGTTAAAGCAGAAAAGTGTGCTTTTTCACTAGACTATAACAATGATAGCAGGAGCTGCAGGAAGGTGATAAATAGCAAGATAAATGTATGCAAAACATATCTGCGGGCCACACAGTCTTATCTCAAATACAGTTAGACGGGAGAATCCGTCTTTAAAGTTAAACTGATATGACAGCAGTCTTCCGAGAGATCTGCCTTCCTCAACAGGCTAATGAGGTGTATAGAGCTGAACGAGTATGTGCGTGTGTGTGTGTGTTTCACCTGAGACCGGAGGTGTGGGTTCTGCAGGCTGCTCCACTGACAACTGTTTAAACACTGCGTATTTATCAGAGGAGGAGGAGGATGAAGACCCTGACACTGGAGTCAGCATGGCAGGAACACTGCATGAAGCAGACAAAACATATATAGTCAGTCCAAACAGATCAAAGTGCTTTACAAGATTTACAAAGAGAGTTTTACAAGTCAAAACATTATATTTACTTTTGAGATGTTTGTTTTTGTTCTTTGATGCTCCCAAATACAGACTAAACACATAAAGCCTGAGGCACAATCCTAATTTGCATACTATCCCTGTTTTTATAAAGTGGACAAAATTTGCATTTAATGCGCCCCACTCAAAACTATGGAAGTCCACAGAATAAAAAAAGACTTTTGCTCAAAATTGCGTAATATAAACAATTATAAAGTAAGAATTGCGAGATATAAACATACAATTCCAACTTTTTTTCAGAATTGCGTCATATAAACTCGCAAATGTGAGCTATAGTCAGAATTGCAACTTTTTTCTTCAAATTGCAAAATACAAACTTGCATTTATCTTTATATCTTTTATATCATTTATATCTTACAATTCTAAGAAAAAAGGTCCAAATTGAGCAAAAAAGTCAGAATTGCGAGATACAAACACCCAATTGCGAGTCATGAAGTCAGAATTGCGATTTTTCTTGAAAATGTGAGTTTGTATCTCAATTCTGACTTTTTTCCTCACAATTCCGTATTTTTTCTTAGAATTGTGAGATATAAACTCGCATTTACAAGAAAAAAAGTCGCAATTCTGACTTCGTAACTCGCAATTGGGAGTTCATATCACAATTTCGTGATACAAACTCATAATTCTGACTTTTTTTCTCAGAATTGTGAGATACAAACTCGCAATTGCATATTATAAAGTAAGAATTGCAAGATATAAACTTGCAATACTCAGAAAAAACATTCAGAATTGAGTTTATATCTTGCAATTCCGACTTTATTTCTCAGAATTGAGAGTTTGAGTCTTGTAATTCTGACTTCATGACTTGCAACTGCAAGTTTATATCACGCAATTCTGGAAAAAAATTCAGAACTGCAAGATGTAAACTCGCAATTGCGAAAAAAAGAACTGTAAGACAAAAAGATTTCTTAAGTGGCGGAAATGTACTTCCATACAAAACAATCTGAAAATAGTATGCCGAAGTTGGCCAGATATACTGTATCCTGTTGATTTTCAGTATTTTTTAGTTGTAGAAAGATGATAATTCTGCTTTTTCTAAACAAAAGTTTCTTTCTTCCTATTCTCTCTGTCTTGGATCACTTCCCTCATAACAGAGTGATATTCCCAGCACAGTAGAAAACCTCTGCTCTCACCCTCACATCCTGTATTATTCTCAACACTTCTCATTTTCACTGATTTAATTAGCGAGCAATCTGACACATTCAAGCACTAAAATATTCTTCTAAAACAAAGGATCCTTTTGTGCTTAGTGAAGCTGATCGACCGGTAAAGGCCGTGGCACTCAGCGAATATACTTTCCAACCTCTCACTCCCTGCTTTCCATAATTGCCTTTCGCTGTCTTTTCCCTAGGAGCATAAAATCGTGCAGATGTGAATAGAAATAAAATGGAATGAGCTTATCAGCTGTCCATTGAAATGAGTTCATTACAAAAGATGGCAGGGGTTTAATTGTTGCAACGGGCAGGTTATTACAAGCCATTACAAAGCGGAGAGCGATTCCATGCTCCAGATGAGCAAACCGAGTCTAGAGAAATTAATAAAGCATAAAAACAATATCAAAAACTACTAATGAGATGCTGCTTTACGATGCATTTCTACAAGCGGTTTGCATTACGTATAAAATATGCTTTCGCAGGCACGTGACAACATGCCATGACGCACAGATGAAAAGCTGCGCTCGTACCTGCTTTGGGATGATGATGTCATGCTGGGGAACGCTCCTCCTGTCTCTCCTTGGAAGTCTGTGAATGAGTCATCTCCAGCACCAGCTTTGGGGGCTTCCTGGAAGTCCTGGAAATCATCGTCATCGGCCTTGGTAGTCTAACGCAAAACAACAGTACAACAAATCAGTTGCGTAACAACAGAGTGCAGTCGTTATCTATAATAAAGTGTCTGATGTTTACCTGAACAGGAGGGAAGTTGGTGATGAAGCTAGCCGGTGGTTGTGCGGATGGGTTCGGGGTCATGCCCATGACAGGCGGCGCGGCAGCCGGCATGGCTATGGACACGGGTGGCTGGGTCATGATGGGCTGCTGGTGCTGAGGCAGGACAGCAGGAATGGCCACAGCCATGGCGGGTAAATTGGGCACAGGTGGGGAAGGGAACTGGCTCAGGATGTCCAAACTCATGACTGTAAGACCACTCTAGAGAATACAACCACAATATGCAACTTTTTAGAAGTATTAAATGTGGATTTGTAAGGAAAAATGTTGGACTTCAATAAGCCAAGAGGAGGTTTTCCTTTGCTTTAAACAAAACTTAGTTCTCACGAGACTAGCATATTCTCACTGGGGCTTATGATATGCTTACATCCTATGTTATCCGCTGGAACGCCACTCTATTGCGAATGAGCTTACGATAGTTAGCAAAAGCTATAGATTACAGTTTAAACATGGATATTTTTCTTACAAAATGCATCGATTCGCTTCAGAAGGCCTTTAATAACCTCCCGGAGCTGTGTGGAGCATTTTTATGGATGGATGGATGCACTTTATTGGACTTCAAAATCTCATGGAAGAGCCAGGACATTTATTAATATAACTCTATTTGCATTCATCTGAAAGAAGAAAGCATACCAAAACATCTCCTGTTATCCAAATATCTTTAAAGAGAAGCTATAAAAGCGAAGAATGATAACGTCAATGATAAAAAGCAGGAGATCTTTGAAAGCCGACTGAAAAACGCTGATTACCGACAGCCATTAAGCTGAGGTATGAGGCACCGCTATAAACATAAGACACTCAATTAAAGCTGATATTCACCATACACATAACAATGATTTAGTGAGCCATTAGACAAGAGCTCTTCAACACGCCTCGTGCAGGAACACTGAATTTACGGCACGTCTTTCATCAGGGAGACGAAATTAAAAAGCAGGCCTGTCAGACAATAGACCTCTCCTTCTCCACCCAGATGTCTATTTCCCCCTCCGCCTCGAGGTTGTCTGATTTGTTTGCCTAAAATATTCATTAAAGTCAACTTCCATTTTCAATGCCATTTCTGGCATCCTCAAGAGCTTTTCCTTTCTTTATTGCTCTACAAAACTGAAGCACTGGAAGAGTGGCTCCTCATTGAGCTTTTCAATTTGCATAACAAATGCATTATTACTGGAAGGGTCCCATGAGTTGCTGAAAGACCTACAGTTTCTACACACAGGACTGTAACTGCCAAAGAGCAACAAGGGAAGTTTAAGGAGAAGTTCACTTCCAGAAAAAATTACAGATAATTTACTCACTCCCTTGTTCATGTCTTTCTTTCTTCAGTCGTAATGAAAATATGGTTTTTGAGGAAAACATTTCAGGATTTCTCTCTATATAATGAGAGAAATCCCTATGGTGCCCACGAGTTTGAACTTTCAAAATGCATTTTGACTCCAGCTTTAAAGGGCTCTAAGCAATCCCAGCCGAGGAATAAGGGTCTTATCTAGCTAAACAATCGGTTATTTTCCGAAACAAATTACAGTTTATATACTTTTTAACCTCCAGTTTTTAACCTCCTCCAACTTCAAAAACATCCTACATTGCTGTTTTACCTTTTTGTTTGATCTTCTTTGTATGTTCACTTTGTAAACACTGGGTCGGTACTTCTGCAGCGATGTAGGGCAATTTTAAAGTTGAAGGAGAAAATGAGATGGGATTTTTTCGACATACCGTAACTGTTTTGAACCTGAATACACAGAGTATTTGAGGTTAAAAAGTATATAAATTGTCGTTTTTTTTTTTTTTTTTTAGAAAATAACTGATCGTTTCAGTAGATAAGACCCTTCTTTCTCAGCTGGGATCGTTTAGAGCCCTTTTTAAACTACATTTTGGAAGTTCAAACTCGGGGCACCATAGAAGTCCACTATATGGAGAGAAATCCTAAAATCTTTTCCTCAAAAAACAATTTCTTTACGACTGAAGAAAGAAAGTCATGAACATCTTGGATGACAAGTAGGTGAGTACATTATCTGTAAAATATTGGTCTGGAAGTAAACTTCTCCTTTCAGAATATCCCCACAGATTCGACTATCTCTGCAAATCTACATACTCTTTAAAAATTGTGGACTTTTGGAAATTACCTGGGCGACTCCAATCAAAGCCAGTACGGTGTACAGCTCTTCCTTGGTCAGCTTGCCAGGTGTGGTGCGGTTAGCCAAGGCCCAGATCTGTCCGAGAGCTTCCCGCGGCAGACCCGACGATATCAGAATTGGGTAGAGTTTGGCTGTGTCAATACCTGTTGGTGTCATGGTGAACTCAAGGACCTTCTTGAACAACTCTGTGAAGAGCAACCATTTGACATTAGATATTGGGACATAAAACTTACCTTGTTCAAAAACCAATGATATCATAAGCACGCACCTGGAATGAGCGAGTCATTGTACAACCAGGCTGGCACCATGGGTTGCATGTCTTGTTGGGGGTAGACGCCCACACCTGTTTGTGATGGACATGGAGACAGTGAGATGTTGTTTGTGGACTCTTAAGCTAAAAGTGGCTGATCAAGCATGCATCCCATGTGCCTACTGCACAGTCAGACGTCCCCTACACCTGCTGTCGGCAAAGCCCTGCACGGATGTACTACTGACACCATGCATAGCTACACTAAAGACTCCCACTGCTTTTGCCGTCAGCGCAGCTGTCTTGAGCCGAGAGCTGGTGGGTTTGTAGGACAAACAGATTGACAACATACGGAGAAGAGAGTTTTACTTTGTATTAGCACTGACACTCATCTCATTACATGCACTGGCAATGTGTACATTGAAAACTGTGAGCCCTGTGGAGAAGTAAATTAGGCAAATGATTAAAATGGCGCTACGGCGATTAAGCCTCCAACTAAGCATCATCAGCAGTGGATCTTGCAATCAATCCCCCTTTAAAGGAGAAGTTCACTTCCAGAACAAAAATTTACAGATAATTTACTAACCCTCTCGTCATCCAAGATGTTCATGTCTTTCTTTATTCGTACAGAAATTGTTTCTTGAGGAATTTTTTTTCCTTATAGTGGACTACAATGGTGCCCCAAGTTTACACACAGCATGTATGCGCATGGCAGATCTAGACAAGACGAGCATTTGAGGTCTAAAAGGATATAATTTGAACTTTTTTTTTTAAATAATCAATCGTTTCGCTAGATAAAGCCCTTATTCCTCGGCTGGATCATCATCCTTTGAAGCTGCACTGAAACTGCATTTTGGAAGTTCAAACTCGCAGGCACCATAAAAGTCCACTATATGGAGAAAAATCCTGAAATGTTTTTCTCAAGACACATAATTTCTTATCGACTGAAGAAAGGAAGACATCAATATCTTGGATGACAAGAGGGTGAGTAAATTGTCTGTTAATTTTTGTTCTGGAAGTGAACTTCTCCTTTAATGACACCAGTGGAATAATAAACTAAAACAGGGTGCCCAACCTCAATCCTAGAGGGCCACTTTTTTACCACATTTGTCCAACCCTAATTAAACACACTTGAACAAGACAATCAAAGTCTTTAGGATTACCAGAAATTTCCAGGCAAGCGTGTCTGGAAAAACTCTGTAGAAAGTGGCATGAGCAGGACTGGACACCCCTGGATTGAATAGACATGTAACCCTAAATAATCCAGAACCATCATTTCAGAGAAATTGGAAAATATGCAAGAAGTGCAAGAAATTATAGAGCACCATAACAAGCCCATTATATACAAGTTAAATCCCACACATGCACATATTTTAAATCATATGCGCACTCAAAAAAAAAAAAAAAAGTGATAGCGACAGTATGCAGAAGATCTGTATTAGGCATTTCTTCATCCAGCAAGAGATTTTCATTAATTTATCTTAATTTTAGTCTTTTTTTCCCAAATGACTTTTAAACATATTTCATGCTTAAGAGCATGTTGTCTTCAAGGGTAAAGCTTTTAGGCCCATGCATTTTCTCCTGTTTAATGCCTTGGCTCTGCTTTAGACAGACAGCTGATGGAAGAGGATGGATTTGGTTACTTGGATATTCATTGCAAAGTGTTAGGTATAATCACATCAAGATTTCAGGAAAGATTTCAAGAAAAGAAATCAGCCTTTCTAAACCAAGCATATCTCATGATTAGCAAATACAGACAGGGCAGGAAGTCTCGAGCTGCGAGTTGTGTTAATTTTGAGAAGCTCGAAAAAGAGGCGGGGATGTTTTCTTCTCACCACTGGTGCTAGTGGGCTGGACGGGTGGGTTGTCTGCCGCAGGGGGCGCCTGAGTTGCGGGTAGAGGCTCAGGTTTTTTCTCCGCGATGAAGGCTGAATTGAAGTCATCTTGAGTTTGGGCCCAGTTTCGGGCTCTGGTGCTGCTGTGAAACTGGGCTGTAACCTGAGTTCTGGGACTCAGCTCAGACAAAGCCTGCCGTGGCTTAAAACTAACATGGGCCTTCTTATCAGCTGTCAAATCGCAAGACGAGAACATCTTCTCCTCCAGAGACGGGCCTGAATCAGTTAGGGACAGAGGCCATATTGAACTGTAGTAGCTTGTATTTAAACTATGAGTACCAAATATGGCATGTATGTATAAGAGAGTAGCTCTAACTGTGTGATGCAAATGCAAAACATTTTCCAAGAGGTAGGCAATGGTGGCCAACTGGTTGAAGGTCCAAATTTTAGTTTCAGTGCAGCTTCAAAGATCTCTACACGACCCCAGCCGAGGAATAAGGGTCTTATCTAGCGAAACAAACGATCATTTTCTAAAAAAACATAAATAAATAAATAAAAAATGTATATACTTTTTAACCACAAATGCTTGTCTTGCACTAGCTCTGCGAAGTGCATCTGTGAATTTGCGCATTAATCATGGTGGAAAGGTCACATGTGGTTAGTTCTTCGTCTGTGTTCAAAAAGATAGAGCAGGGTGAAAAACTCCATCTCATTTTCTCCTCTAACTTCATTGTTTGCAAGCATTTGTGGTTAAAAAAAAAAAAAAAAAGTATATACATTTTTTTGTTTTTAGAAAATGACGCTTAATTAAGACCCTTATTCCTTGGCTGGGATCGTGTAGAGCCCTTTGAAGTGGCAATGAAACTGCAGTTTGGTTCTCGTTGGGTCCCAAGTGGTGAAAAATCCTGGAATGTTTTCCTTAAAAACTTAATTTCTTTTCAACTGAAGAAAGAAAGACTTTTTGGAAGATGGTGAGTAAATTATCAGAAAATTTTAATTCGGGAGTGAACCAATCCTAACGTATGAGTACCAAACATGACTATGTGTATGTATAAAACATTAGCTCTAACTAATGCAGTTGCAAAGCTTTTCTGTCTTTAAAATAAGACATCACTACATTATCAACTGCAAAGGATAGAATACAGAATCATAGAACACACTGCAACAAGATTAATGAAGTCAAAAAAATGTTGAATATGAATACTTAAATGCCATTAAATTTTAGTAAAAGTATACTAAAAGTTCATTAAAGTATAAATTATTATTTATTTAATTTTACTGCAAATTTTGCGCAATTTTATAGTACTGCACACAGTGCAGTCCTATTATTTGTCCTACTATTACAACAATAAATTCACTTCTACAGTGGGGGAAAAAATATTTTGAAAAACAAAACAAAAAATCCAGAAAGACGCATTTCAAAAAAGTTTTAAATTGATTTGTTTTTTAATGAGTGAAATAAGTATTTGATGCCCTATCAATCAGCAAGGTTTCTGGCTCCCAGGTGTCTTTTATACAGATACTGAACTAAGGTTAGGAAGACTTTCTTAAAGGGAGTGCTCTAATCTCAGCTTGTTACCTGTATAAAAGACACCTGTCCACAGAAGCAATCAATCACTCAGATTCCAAACTCTCCACCATGGCCAAGACCAAAGAGCTGTCCAAGGACGTCAGGGACAGGCTTGTAGACCTACACAAGGCTGGAATGGGCTACAAGACCATCACCAAGCAGCTTGGTGAGAAGGTGAAAATGGAAGAAACACAAAATAACTGTCAATCTTCCTTGGTCTGGGGCTCCATGCAAGATCTCACCTTGTGGAGTTTCAATGATCATGAGAATGGTGAGGAATCAGCCCAGATCTACACGGAAGGATCTTGTCAATGATCTCAAGGCAACTGGGACAATAGTCACCAAGAAAACAATTGGTAACACACTACGCCGTGACAGACTGAAATCCTGCAGCGTCCACAAGGTCCCTCTGCTCAAGAAAGCACATGTACATGCCAGTCTGACGGTTGACATTGAATACCTGAATGATTCAGCGGAGAACTGGATGAAAGTGTTGTGGTCAAATGAGACCAAAATCAAGCTCTTCGGCATCAACTCAACTCGCCATGTTTGGAGGAGGAGGAATGCTGCCTTACGACCCCAAGAACATAATGCTTTGGGGGTGTTTTACTGCTAAGGGGACAGGAAAACTGCACCACACAAAAAGGACGATGGACTGGGCCATGTACCATCAAATCTTGGGTGAGAACCTCCTTCCCTCATTGAAAATGGGCTGTGGATGGGTATTCCAGCATGACATTGACCCAAAATACACGGCCAAGGCAACAAAGCACATTAAGGTCCTGGAGTGGCCTAGCCAGTTTCCAGACCTTAATCCCATAAAAAAAAATCTGTGGAGGGAGCTGAAGGTTCGAGTTGCCAAACATCAGCCTTGAAACCTTAATGACTTGGAAAGGATCTGCAAAGAGGAGGGGGACAAAACCCCTCCTGAAATGTGTGCAAACCTGGTGGCCAACTACAAGAAACGTCTGACCTCCGTGATTGCCAACAAGGGTTTTGCCACCAAGTACTAAATCATGTTTTGCGAAGGGTTCAAATACTTATTTCACTCATTAAAATACAAATCAATTTATAACTTTTTAAAAATGTGTTTTTATGGATTTTTTGTTGTTATTCTGTCTCTCACTGTTCAAATAAACCTACCATTAAAATTACAGACTGATCATTTCTTTGTCAGTGGGCAAACTCACTAAATCAGCCGGGGGTCAAACAATTTTCCCCCCACTGTACAATGACTATTCTAATCACTGACCTCCTTCACAGTGCCTGAGGTGGAAGAGTAAATGTTTAGGCATGACATAATTTGCTGATAAATGTTGTATGAGTAGTTAAATGCCTTTAATTTTACTCCAGCGACAGTCTGTTAAAGTGCTCCTATTATGCATTTTTAAAGGTTGCTAATATTGTTTTATAAGACTCCTAAAACAGGTTTACATGTATGCAAGGTCCAAAAACACTTTAGTTTTCTCCAAAAAGATTTAATTAATAGATTTAATTTTACCTCATTTCTAAATGATTCGTTAAACGACTCGTGTGAAGCAGTTCGAAGAATCAGTCTGGATACTTGTCAATACATAGAAAACATGGCATCGATTTTACCTTACCAATTCGAGCCAAAGTCTGACGATGAAACGGCTGAAGTGGCTGATCGACATGTTAGCACGGACTACCTTGGAAAGTGCTTGCAGTTTGCTTATCAAAGTGAACAGGGCACACCTCTACGTTGTAAACTTAAACACTGTATAATGTATTAAGGCGGCTTTCACACCAAACGCAAAAAGCCCTGCGCTGGCCGCTGGGTTCGACATTTGAACTTTAAGTTGTTTGCTACACAGAACGTGGGTGGACATTTTGCAAATGTGTTACTTTATGACGTATAGCCGTAACAGAAAAAGATTCGAATTCCTGACGACTCGTTCAGGCGATTGTGAGCCGACTCTTTTTTGTGATAGACAATAACTTTATTTACCGTCCACTGTTGGCTTCACAACTTTGCAGATTGTTTATGTTCACATACAGCTACATGACACAGCTGCATGAAAGGTCATGAAAAGGCATAATAGGAGCACTTTAATGGTACAAAATTTAATGAGCTACAGTTAGTTGTAGATGCCCCTCAGAGAACGGCATCTCTAAGTTCTAGTTCAAACCTGTCAAAAAGTTTTTAACTTGAACCAGTAACACTCTATCAATCACACGCTTCCATGCAGGCTTCACTCTGAGCTCCTTATCAGTACGCTGTCACAATCGGCATAGTGTGCATGTGCTGGTGTGCTGAACTCCAGCTTAAATTATAAGAGCATATGGGACGCCATCTGCAACCTGACAAAACTGAAGGGAGGTGGAGGGTGACGGCTGAGTCAGAATCACTGTGCAAATCTCACAGATGGTGACCATCATATCTGAATCAAAAACCTCGACAGACTTTTGACTCTACGTCAAGAACACAGCAAGATTATGGGTTATGGGCAAAAAGCTTTAAAAGCTCTTTAAAAAAGTATCCGTTCCAATTCACATTCAGGTCAATAGGAGTTGCTTGGCTGGCATATACCAGCCCAGACATGTGATAATTTTTTTTCTAACACTGAGTGCAAATGTAACAGTGTTTAATATTAAAACTATTTTAACAAATACTGAAATGCAAATAACCTGCTTTGTGCACACTAAGTAGTGAAGTTATAGTATCTAACCTCTGATTACGGGTGCTAACAAGTGATGGTATGACAAAGTGAGTTACAGTGAAAGGGGCGTTACCTTGGAATGCAGATTGGGAGCTGGAGATGACAGAAGAGTGTTGGATGGCAGGTGATACAGGGAGAGATGAAGGGACAGAGTGAGGGAGAGGGGAGGAAGGAGGATGCTGGCCGGGCCCCGTCTCTAATGGTTGGCTAACGTGAGCGGCTCTCAGTGAAGGGGAGGATGGAGGGAGGGATGAAGAGGGGAATGAGGAGGAGACATCGACAGGGCCCTGCACAAAGTCACTAAACTCATCGTCGTCGTCAGGGAAAGCAGGAGGAAGGGAGTGAGAGGTGACAGAGGAATGAGATGGCGATGAGTCTGCAAAAACCAAACAAGAGAGTGAGACAGACAAAACACACATCATGAGTTATGACCACACAGACAAACTGAAAAAGTGAAAAACGTTTATCAAGAACAACAGAAAGAGACTGAATATCGTTAGATGTGGTGCTGGTGTTTTTTAATACAAACACAAATGCAACCTTTCACTGAAAATGTCAATGGAAATTAATACATTTTTCAATTTCGTACTATAACTACTAGCAGGGTCCAAAATGTAAGTCAACATGACATTAAGATTGACCCTATTTATTTATTTGCCACATAAAAAGTATTTCTGTAGCTTCATAACATTATGGTTGAAACACTGATGTCACATGGACTATTTTAACAACGTCCTTACTAACTTTCTGGGTATAGAACATGTCATTTGCATTGCTGTCTATGCAGGGTCAGAAAGCTCTCGGATTTCATCCAAAATATCTTTATTTGTTTATTTGTTTTGAAGATGAACGAAGGTGTACAGATTTGGAACGACATGAGGGTAAGCAATTAATGACAATTTAAATATTTGCATAAACTATTCCTTTAAGCATTATTTTAGGAAAATCTCATTCTATCTGACTGCAGTCTCATCATCCAATTAAAAGTCACATTATGGATGTAAAGCAAGACGTGAAAGTTAAAAAAAATCAAAGTTACTTGCCAACTGGCTGGTACTGACAAACTGCATGGTTTAAGTCCAATTTTAAAAGCGTCAATCTGACCTTCAACTGATGACACATGCAATTCAAATCTGATACTAAACCATTCTTACAACATACTGTAGAGGTTTATATTAGATAATAGACAGAAAACTTGCTTCTAAATACACTACCTTTCAGATGTTTGGAGATGAGGACACATTACATTGCTCAAATGTGATTGTAAAGACATTTATAACGTTCCAAAAGATTTCTATTTCAAATAAATGTTCTTTTGATTCATCCTGAATTCATCCAAAATTATTAAAGGGGTCACTGGATGCAAAGATCACTTTTACATGTTGTTTAAACATAAATGTGTGTTGGCAGTGTGTGTACACAATCCACCCAGTGGTTTTTATTTCATCTGTAAAACTAATTTCTCCTTTTTCAAATCAAGCCATTCTTAGCATCTTGTCTGTGTGACGTCACACCGACAGAGGCCGCTCCCATGATAGTTGATTGACACGGCCGTCTTACTTTAGACCTGCCTTGAATGAGCAGTAACAGTCCGATTTACTCCCAACATCTGAGCCGATTTCTAAAGGATCATGTGCCACTACAGACTGGAGTAATGATGCTGAAAATTCAGCTTTGCATCAGAGGAATAAATTATATTTTTAAATATATTAAAATTAAAAAGCTTTTTTAAATTGTAATAATATTTAACAATATCTCTGCTTTTTGATCAAATAAATGAAGTATGATGACTATAAGAGACTTCTTTCAAAAACGTACTGACCCAAACTTGACATATTTATGACCGGTTTATTTTTTTCCTCAGATCACCTGGAATCGGCAGTGGTGGCAAAAAATACATTTTGGACCCTGCCTACTAGTTATCTTTCCAAGAGTTGCAGCAGTTGACTAGGAACACTGAGTAATATTAAGCTCTTCTGCAGATGTGAGGGGTGAAACTGCAGGAGTGTGAAGGTGGAGGATAATGTGTTATATGGAGAATGAGGGAACAGCAAATACCCAGTGGAAACATCTGGAGGGCCTCCTGGTGGCTGCTGGGAATAAAACAGCTAATTGGCTCAATGATAAAAATGTGGTGTGTTTGCGCTGAGACAGAATAGAAACTTTTAAAGGGATAGTTCACCCAAACATTAAATCACCCTAAGGTCAACCCAAACCTGTGTGACTAGTGGAGAAAACAAACAGCACCCAGTACAATTTCTCAAAATCCTCCTTTTGTGTTTTACATGAAAAGAAAGTCATAGGATTTGAAATGAGAGATGAGGGTGAGTAAACAATGAAAGGATTTTTATTTTTGGGTGAGCTATCCCTTTAACACAGTGTGTGAGTGTACCCTTGGTAATGTCCTTCAGCGCTCGACAGTCACTGTGGCCTTGTCAAAAACTGTCTGGTCTACTGATGTGACCCTTGACGTCATAAGCAGGGACTTAAAAAGCAAACGGCCTGAAGGCAGTCAGGCAGCTGGAATGTGTCATCGGATGTACCTGGTTTCTTAGACTGTGAAGACGGTGTTGGATGCATCTTGGCATCTCTGCTGAACCCGTCCAGATTTCCTTTGATGGCTTCTAAAGCATCATCACGACTCTTCTCCCCAGTCTGTACAAAAATAGCAATCTTGTTTTGAGTTTGGAGAAGTTCATTGGGAGGAAAAAGTATATAGTGCAAGGTTATTATAGTTAAATAATACTAAAACTAAAAGTACAAAAAGAAGTTACTTTGGTTACTTGATTAAATCAAATAAAATGAAACATGCAATTATTAAAGAGGTCTATTGTTAATAAAGTTATCAAGTTCAATCATTTTTATATCACATTGTCATGCTCACTTTAGGTTTGACGCTGCTCAGTAGGCGTAGTTTCTGTTTCTGCTCCTCAAATTGTCTTCTCTTTCGGTCCTCATCCAGCATCCGCTGCTGCTGCTCCAGACGTTTTCTGTGAACACACACTGATCAGGGACGAGTTCTGGTGTACAAATAACTTTCCGGCAGTGTGAATATGTAAATACTTACTGATGCTCCTCTGCCATCTGCTTCTGTATGTCTGCAGGAAACTGTGGCCCCGGGCCCCTCATGCCCATGAACTGAGGCTGACCCATGAACTGCATCCCGGGAGTCTGCATTCCCATCGCCATCCCACCCTAGAAACACAAGAAAACAAGGACATCTTAATGATGAGAGATTAGTGATTCTGGTGTCCGAATGTTTGATTGTTAATGTATATTCTGTTTATACCTGTATTGGCATGGCACCAGGCATCTGTGCTCCAAAATTCATTCCCATCATGCCTTGCATGTTGGGCTGCATGACCTGGACCATGGGGAAACCCTGCTGCTGTTGCTGCTGCATGGGCATCATTCCTGCCATTAAAAAAAATGACAAATTTAACAACATAAACATCGTTTTTCCATTTAAATGTTACATTGAAGAAATGATTTAATGTAAGAGGCAAAATATAGACAAAATGTCAACTGCTTACCTTGCGGTGGTCCAATGCCCCCTCCTACAGGGTACATAAAACTAGAACAGAAAAGACAGACACATTCAATATTGTAGTCATTTACCAGGCTGCCCATTTCAACCCCCTGAAGCTCATTTCAGTGTGAAGTTAATGTCTTTACACTATCGCCCTTCGCATTCAAGAGACGGAGGGAAATTTTGACTAAAGGCAACTAATCAATCATACAACAGAGAAAACATTTATGAAACAGCCCGAGTCCATTATTCTAGAAGGTTCTTAAAGTCATCGTGCCGCAGTGGAAATCAAAATCATCCTAATATTGGCAGTCCATTAAGTTGTTTTCACAGCTAAGAAATAAATTGAATAGAATAGATTATTTTTGGAGTGAATGCATGAGGTAGCATTTTACAAACACACTTATCAGTGGGAGAACTTAAAAAAGTAATGTAAAAACATGCAAGGCTCAACTTTAATGATACTTGCTAACAACCAAAATTTTTAACCAAAAACTAGCAACAAAAATATTCAGCAAAAAAATAATAATTTGGGGTTTGGCGGGCTGAAACCATTGACCCAAAAAGTGACTTCACAGGTAAAAATGTCAACAATGTGGATGCACTTCACATTGACCAGAAATTATTCTAAAGTAGAAAGAAATGTGTAAAATTCAGGGATGGACCAAATATTCGGCCACCGAATACGGCATTTTCGGTTTTGGACGAAAGAAAGAAACGGCCGAAAATATGTATATAATATCTAGGCCTATACATGACACACCGCACGGCAGTGTTCAGCATGCAGGTTCTGCTCTCCTTTGGCCGTCATCACTGCGCAGTGTGACACTCTATGAATGTGCACAGGGTTGCCAGGTTTCCACCTGCCCAATTGCTACTCAAAACTAGCCCAAACATGTTTCAAGTAATGCAATTAAATGCAATTAAGCATAAGTGATATTTAATATGAAACTTAGTCCAGTAAAAAGTACAAAAACCATTTTAGTTTTGGTCACATAATATTTGCACTTGCATTTCAAATAATCAAATATTAATTGAATATGAATGAAGCAAGAGTTTTGCTATATTAATTTTAGTATCACTAATATGAAGGGAATGTTTCTGCCATGCTGCCGACCGCTAATATGAAGCAGCCGAGAGAGCGAGAGGGAGAGTTATATTTAATGCTTTTTCTTTGCCTGAAGTCTGATATCTGAAAACAATCAGAAAGAGAGAGAGATAATAATGTGATTTTGAATACTGAACAGTATTACAGCACTTATTAATCAAGGTCAATAATATTTATAAATGATAAATGAACTAATACGTACTACTAGTACTATTGCTTGTAATTAGTTTCCTATTCTTATTTAATTGCTGACTGCTTACTTGTCTTCAGTGAGATTGTGGGGGGGGCATTATTTTCTCACTCTCCAGCCATCCGGTGTACATGACTTCCTTCAGACGAATGCAATCGGAGTTACATTACAAATTATCCTGACACTTCCCAGTTTTATAATGGCAATAGGCGGGTGTTTCTCTTCATCAGTCCAAAACAAGTCCAATAAAGTGCATCTATCCAACAATACCATTTTTATACAAAACATACACAATACCATTACTGCGGTACGCAAGTAGTATTCAAAAAGCACCATTAAGATTTCTTGTTGTGTTAAAATTTAAGACTCTAGTATCATTTTGTATTTGGTTTCTTAATTGCAGAAGTAACTCATCCAGAGTTAGCCTAGTTTTGTTTGCTTTGCCAATAGTCTGAAATGTGGGCTAACACTCCACTGAGTCTCTCTGGCTCAGAGCGATCTGTCTGTCTGTGTTGCATCTGTTCGCCTGCAGGCTCACAGCTTCACAGCACTCCGATACAACAGAGGGAGAAGAAAAAATAAAACACTGGATTAAGGCAGATTAACATTCAAAGAGAGATCGGCTGTGGCATCAGGGTGGGGAGATCACATCTATCCACCATTTTAAACTGTTACTGCCAACATCCATCCATCCTTGTTATACCCACAAAACCTGACAATGAGCTTTACTGACAGGACTTTGTCTGTGAGAAACACATGTAAACAACAGCTTTGATACAGAATATTAATGGCTGTCTAACACTTAAGCAGAGCCATTAATAAACTATACCAAGTGGACACTACAATATTTTTTCTAACAATATTATGCAGATTTATGATAAACTGGCATAAGCATATAACAGAAGGAGAAAAAAAGTTATAAGGAATAAATTTGCAAACAAATGCAAATGCAAAAATCAACACAATAAAGCAGCATATACTGCATTTAAATGTATTCATCTTTGAACATATTTAAACAACTCTGAACCATTTCAGTTCAAAGAGCTGACCGTTTCAATACTAAACATCTAATATCCAATGAACACCCCATCATCTTATTAATTCATAGTAATAAAGTGCTGATCATCAGAATTAATTACGCAATCAAAAATCTCTCCTAGTGATTGATTCCCAAATAATTATTTGTTTTTGTGTAGAAAAGATTAACTCTCCAACACAGCTCTTAAATCTAATTATACTGCTTGTATATTAAATATTAATGTATTGTTATATATTAATAAATATTAAATCAATCTACTACTTCCAATCAAATAAAATGAATCATATCAATGTCTGCTGACAAAAGCTTTCAAATGAAGATAGTTTGAAAAAATTTTGGCAGATGTGCAAATTATTGAACATTAAAAAATTGTTCCATATGCAATATCAATGATGATTTATTTTTCACTTTTTTCACTTACTCTCTCTCAAAATAAGACATGTGACCAATACAAATACAAAAAGTAATAGTATCCGAGCGCTTCGTATCACAAGTGCAATGCTTTAGGTATCAAACAAGTTTACATCAGACAAGCCATACATATGGAGAAATCAGCAAAAAATGTTTAGGTCAAAATAGTACCATGCAAATAAATGCAAAAATCTGATCACAATTTGTGTGAAAACCAATAAAGGTTGTTGGTGTTTTACTGCCTCTAGTGTTCATTTCATCCAAAAACCGCAGTGAATTGGAGGTATACGTTTTTTTTGGGGGGGGTTTGGAGTTTTGCTACATTTTTGGTCAAGGCACATTTTTGTAATGAGCCTAGGTTGAATGCTTCATATTCAGTCAGGGCTCTACAGTTCGACCGAAAAATACTACTACTGCGAACTTTGTGACAATGCGATGAACTAAGATGAGTGACAGCTTTTAATGATTTTTAAGGTAGTTTGTAAATGAGGTATTGATTTATTCAAAAGTTAAATAAACAAGAAGTTAATATTAACAGACTTACAATGTCTGACAATAACACTATTGCCAGATTTTGCTCTATTTCGTTGTCAAAAGTAGTTTGAAATAAGTCACGCTTTTAAATGAATCTAGTGAGTCAGTTATTCAATTTCCCACTCATAAAGACAGTAATTTGCTTTATACCTGAATGAATCAGCCGTTGGAATAAATCAATTGAATGAATGACTTAGTGACTTGCCGCCACCTACTGGCAGTTTTATTTTCCTTTTTAAAGTATCTTTTCAGTTATTTAAATCATTTAATATTTCCACATTCAAAATTTTACATTTAAAACAATCTCAACCTGAATTTATGAATTTGATTGCACTCATGCCACCTCTGAGCCTCATTAAACATATAAAAATACTAGAGATGCTCATTTTAACCGGTTAACCGACAAAAAGAATTTTGACCGATTAATACTATTAGTTAAACGGTTTAAAAGATCATTTAATTTTTTTTTTTCAGTAATTTATAAAAATGCTTAAAAATGTTTGGTGGATGGATAAAATAAAATAGCATTTTTGAGAGAAAATGATACATTACATTAAAAAAATAGACCTGATACCAATACGAAATGTTTACAAACACTATAAACATAGGCTAGGATTTTAGCTCCCCTTACTCCACAAAAAAATCCTTTTAATTTAACAGTATTCAGAAAAGAACAAGAATAAAAAATATAAGACTCTAGGCTATATCGACAAGCCGATACAAAATCATTTAGGCTAAAGCGAACTGAAACTAACGTTGGGTCTCTCATATGACACAAATCCAAATGTTTACGTATTTGAATTTGTGTACATTCACAATAAAAACAAATCTTTGTGCTTTTGTAAAAATAAAGAAAAACAGGATGCTGTTTTCAGCCGTCTTCCTTTCGCACAGCACAAAAATGAACCAAAACTCTGCATATATAGCTACTAGTTGGAGTTTTTTTTTTTTCATTTTGTTAATTAAGTAAAAATATTTATCATATAGGCCTATTCATTCATTATATATAGCTTAGCTTTATTATGTCTTTCTCTATTTGCAGAAGAATAACAATAACAAATGTTGTTATTTTTAACGGGTCACAGATACTTATCCTTTCTAAAATAATCACATTCTAATTTAAAATAATCTTGTTGGTTAACAGTTAATTATCGGTTAACGAGCATGGGCGGTCAGTTAGAAAAATAACCGAAATGAACATCCCTAGAAAATACATCTACAAGCCAATTTTGTGTTCTTCGATTATTACTATACTAATATATATTTGTTAATAATACTAATATATTTGTTATTCTACAAAATAATTTTGGTAATACTGATTTAATTAGATTGGTAACTTATTCTTATTGTCGTTTTAATTCGAAATTTTAAAAAGCTTATAAAATATCATTTTTAAAAAAAAATTAAATTTGGCATAAAAGTTAGAAAAATGACAAAGGTAAAAACAAAATTCCCCTGTAAATCACTTTAAGGAGTCAAATATCACCTTGTAATGGGAAGCCTGGGAATTTTTGATTATTGATTAGAAGGCGCTCCTGAAACTTTGACTGTGCTCTTAAATTTAAGTTAGGAGCACAAGTGCTCCTAAAAAGAAAACTAAACATAGAGCCCTGTCAATCCATCTTTTTAACCAAATATTTAAAACAAAATACAAACCTCAAAAACGTCTCTAATTTCTTTTTATGCTGTCACAGATAATCAGCTCTTTCCTTCCAGCACTCGATATGGGAATCCGAGAACTGTCAAAACCTTTGTGTTGGGTCCGTGTGGGTGGGCAGTCTTATTTATTTAGTGACTCTCAAACAGAATAACAGATTGCATTTCTGACATTGCTGTCTTCAGTCCTTTTTTCTGAAGTCTCAGACCTGATAAGCATCTTTTAGTGTGTTGGCAGCAACAATACAGTTGCACCTGTTCCAATAAACTCCCTATGCCCTCCACTGCAGCTGTTTGAGAGACTCAACCATATGGAAGATGCCCATCATGGCTTTAGCCAATCATCAATAGAACTTCACAGAACCGTTTCTTATCCAAAAGTTGCATACACAGTAATACACCGCTTAAGCAGCTAAACAGCATCATCTCACTGACTTCACATGAGCATGTTCCTCATTATTTACAGAAGTGGCGAAAAGTTGTTCCATGTAAATTCAGATTATGCTGTTGAACTTTTATTACATCGCCAAATAAAACAGCACTATGTAGAACCCAGTGGTTATTTAGTTTCACGGCAGGTATCAGCATTACCTGGTGCTGTGCCGTTTGAAACTAGACATTCATTATTCAAGCAGCTCAGCAGAGACTAAAGCCCTTTATGTAAATAAAACATGAAGCTGGCCTTTCGATCCTTTCTGACAGTTATGTGGTCTACTTTATGAAAACTTTGGGATATTCAAAAGGCCTTACTGGCCTGATATCAAAATCTGTAAAGCTCAGTGATAGCCATGAGGGTGATACAACGTTGATCCTGTCGACTGTATAAGTAACAAGGAATGCAGTTACAGTACAGCTATGAATATTTTTGGGAGCTGTCAAGATCCACATCACAGTCAGAACATGATGTCTCATCTGCAAGCATAAATCATGCTGGTCAGGGTGGCTCTGGTCTGGTCTACCCTTCCTTTTAACCTCCAAATGAAACAAAAACACTGCAGAACCTGTGATGTTTATCAGGTAGCAGGAAACACGTTGGTCACGTTGGATAGTCCTTCACAGACAATGTCAAAACCCAGTGCACTTTTTGGACGTTGTTAACAATTTAATCAAACTCTGGACACATATGAACATGTTAAAATGTTTGAATCTAACTTAAGTTTTTTTGGAAGCATGGATTAACAGAAATGTCAAAACTTCTGGACATCAATGATCAAATCAAATTTTGTCAGAATGGACACTTTCAAATATTCAAATTGAATTTTTGGAAATGTTAGAAGGTTTGCGGTGGCTCCTCAATCGCTTTGGGTTGCTCGCAAAAACAAACATACTGCACCAACAGTGTGGTCCGATTCATGAACAAATGTCTCTTATAAGCCAATTCTTTTAAACTAATCACTGAAACACACACAATTAGCAGTTACCAAAAAAAGTTTTATGAATCATTTACTGAATTAGCTAAATGAATGAACATTTAACTCACTAAACTGCAATATTCTCTCAAAATTTTGTGTACTCAGGGTTTGTGAAATTTATATCAGTAATTATACTGACTAGTTTTTCATATGAAAACGTTAAAGTGGTTATTTGTATGACAAAAAAAAAAAAAAAAATTAAAATACGTTTATGTGCACGTTGTATTATCTCTCTCTCTCTCTCTCTCTCTCTCTCTCTATATATATATATATATATATATATATATATATATATATATACACACACACACACATATACATAAATATATATATACATATATATACACACGTATACATATATATATATGTATACACATATACACATATATATACACACATATACACACATATATACACACATATATACACACACATATATATATATATAGGGAAGGTGGAAATACTGCAAAACATTTTGGTATGGAAAAACACTGCGAACGAATATAATATTAGGGAGTCATCAACGATTGTTCGAACAAAACTATGGACCCCAGAAATGCTGTCTAGGAAGGCAGTTCACTAGGTTTTGAGACACGGCCAACAAATCCCCATTTCTGGGTGGTAGTCAGTCGGTTGACAAGCGGTTTAAAGATGTTTGAGCATCAGTATCGTTATGTATCCCCGGGTATGGCAAAGGAAGGAAAGCAGAGAAATAGAAACGAATATAAATGTGACGGTTGATCATTGTGATGCAGTATGACAAACGTCACATCACCATCACAGCTGACCAGCATCAGCCATTAACACTGCAGACGCTCCGCTAAATAAAGTGAAACTGTGCGGGACCAACGGTTGGATTTTCAAACAGACTCGTGAATTAACATATACTGACTTTAGCAGGTATATACATATAGAGAAAAATAGATAACAGAGTGTTAAAGCGTGAAATTCTGTACCTGCCACCTCCCCCTGATCCGGGCCGAAGCGCCATCTTAAACAGCTCAATGAAGTGACGTCATCCGAGAGGAGAAACCTGCGCAACTTCCGGGGTCACTCCGTCAGCTGCGTCACCTTAATTACAACGTTTTATTGTGTCTTGAACAATAATTGTAAACATAAACTGATGCATTTAATTTCAATACTTTTTATATACCAATTCATTTTAGGTTTCGTCTTACAATTTATAACATGTTTTTTTTTAATATAGTGAAACAGTAAACGTTGACATTATTGTCATTTTTTACATTTATTGTAAACATAAATTTACGTTATTGTATCTTGTGCATCTTACATGTTAATATAATTTAAATATTTTGTACACAGCACAGTTTTTGCACTTGTTTGACCACCTGCGATTGTTGTAGTTCCCATATTGCACAGGTGATGGCGCCATTGTAGTGTTTGTCCCGGAGATCTTAAACAGGCTCTGGTTTGTCCCAGGGGGCGCTAAACGTCACTTTGGGCATCTTTAACCATTTCCACCAACAGGGTAAAAAACGGGGCCTCCTAAGTTTTATCTCTGGGTTTCAACAAATAGTCAGTTGTATTTTTTATTTCTGTTTCATTTGGTTTTCATTCTGTATGCGCTAAACTACAAAAATGTGGAACATGATGAAATACATTTAAATATTTTGATGATTTTGATGATCACTTGTGATCAAGTGATGTTTTAGCATCATTGATATACTATTGTAGTTTTATTTATATTTCAAATTATGTTTTATTTTATATTTTCATTTTCCATTTTAATTTTAGTTAAACATTTTACAAACATTTGTGATTTTTTTTATTACTATTATTAAATGATGGTTTTAAAGTTTTAGTAATAACCACAATAGCACTTATTTGATCTTGGTGTTTTCTAGCAATAAACTTTAAACAAATAAATAGATTTTAAAAATAATTAAATAAAATATAAGTAAAAAAATATAGTCTTATAAATAAACTACAGCAGAAAGGGTAGATGAATGGATGGATGTATGGATGGATGGATGGATAGATAGATAAATTCAAACTATGTTGTTTCTTGAATATCGACAGTTAAGATTTAATTTTTTTAATGAAGTAATTTATTTGTTTGTTTGTTCGCTTATATTTATTTATTTTGTTGGACAGGACCATTATAATATAGAAAAGATTCTAATTATGTTTTTTTCTTGAATATTAACGGTTTAAGGATTTTATTTATTTATTTATTTATTTATTTATTTATTTATTTATTTATTCATTTATTTATTTATTTTATATTTTATTTTATTTATTTTTTTATTTTTTTATTTATTTTTTATTTTTTTTTGACAGGACCGTTATAATGCAGAAAACATTCAAACGATGTTGTTTCTTGAATATCAACAGTTTAGGGATTTTATTTATTTATTTATTTTTTATTTTATTTTATTTTTTTTATTTATTTTATTTTATTTTATTTTATTTTATTTTTTGACAGGGCCGTTATATAATGCAGAAAAGATTCAAACTATGTTGTTTCTTGAATATCAGCAGTTTAAGCATTTTATTTTATTGTTTTCTTTTCTTTTCTTTATTTAATTTTTTTATTTATTTTTTATTATATTTATTTATTTATTTTGACAGGACCATTATAATGTAGAAAAGATTCAAACTATGTTGTTTCTTGAATATCAACAGTTTAAGGATTTTATTTTATTTTATTTTATTTTATTTTATTTTATTTTATTTATTTATTTATTTATTTTTTTTTTTTTTTATTTTGACAGGACCATTATAATGTTTAAAAAAAAAGATTTAACCTATGTTGTTTCTTGAATATCAACAGTTTAAGGATTTTATTTTATTGTTTTCTTTTCTTTTCTTTATTTAATTTTTTTATTTATTTTTTATTATATTTATTTATTTATTTTGACAGGACCATTATAATGTAGAAAAGATTAAAACTATGTTGTTTTTTGAATACCGACAGTTTAAGAATTTTGTTTGTTTGTTTGATTGTTTGATTGCTGGTACATCGTCCCTCCATACTGTCCCATATTCGTTTTGTTCAGTGTTCACATTATTCATTGTTTTGTTATAATTATATGAAAGTACTGGAATATGCTATTTTGTTGTCGTTGTTGTTTTGCTTTTGTTTTGTGTGTGTGTGTGTGTGTGAAAATAAGTAGATTAAAACATAAACTAATATTAAAATAAAATAAATTGCTAGTACTACATATCATAAAAATATAATAATATATATATTGAGTGTATATATTGTGTTGTTTTTTGTTGTTGTTTGGCTTGGTTAGTGTTTTTTGTTTTGGTTTGTTTTATTTTTTAAATAGTACCATGAAAAGGGGAGGTGTACTGAGTTTGGCTGTGTTAATGCATTGGACAAGATTGATATTTCTTTTCCACCCAAGCCCATTCAGCTTTCTGAATAGCCACCTTACATAACCATTAGGATCCATTGAGCAGCTATGAAGGACGCTGTTTCCCCACTGAGAGTGGTGGGTTTAGCTTGAGGCCAGTCTCGTCAGAGGGCCTGATGTGAATACAGGCAGGTTCCAGCAGTGGCTCTGTGACCCAGGTGAACATTAACCCACAACTGACTCAGAGCATCCCACCAATCACCATAAATCACCAGATCCCGCACCAGCATCAGCGGCCACTGCTGTCTGTCAGGACTCCCTTTTACAGTATGATCCGTCTCTGAGCTGAAAGGCCGAATGCATTCGCTCCCATTTAGACACAAAGCCCGAATGGATCCATTCTCATTCCAAAATGTGGCTCTGTGTAGAGAATCGATCAATAAACTACCAAAGCATGACAAAAGCAGGAATGATAAATTCCTTCACAGAGTTTGTGGGGTCATGAAAATGTCTGTTTACATGCAGTTTCTCATCTGTAATGATTTCGTTTGAATGCAGCGTGCTTCCTCTTAATAGACGCGGAACAATCAGTGATTAATAATGACATTTTTATTCCTCTCTGCCACATTTGCTTCAAGTCATCCAGCTGCTGTCAACCTGTCAAGCCATTGTGCAGTTTATGGTTTGTTTCACAGACTGTATGTTTTGGATATTTATGAACTGTGTGAATTCAGCGGAGATTGTAAATTGTTTGCAGTTCACTTTAAGAATTAAACAACAATTAAAACTGGAAAACAAATTATTGTTTTGATTTATTGTTTCTACTGTTGTTATTTGGCAAATTATATATTTATATGCACAATATCTATCTATCTATTATATCTATCTATACAATTTGTTTCATATATATATATATATATATATATACATATACATATATATATAAAATCTCTCTCCGCCTCTATACATTCATTATTGTATTGTTTAATATACATTTTTATATAATATAAATGTTATTATTATTAATTAATTTAATTGTGTGTGTGTGTGTGTGTGTGTATAATTTAAATATAGAATATAAATAAATAAATACCTAATATACACAAATGTTTACATATTTGTATTGAAATTGTATATAAGCAAATATTTTAAAAAATATATACAATTTACATATACAAAATAAATGTATGTTTATAAAACATACGCTACCAAAGGTTTTTGAACAGTAAGATTTTTAATATTTTTAAAAAAGTCTCTTATGCTCACCAAGCCTGCATTTATTTGATCGAAAGTACAGCAAAAACAGTAAAATTTTGTAATATTTTTACTATTTAAGACAACTGTTTCCTATTTGAATATATTTTAAATTATAATTTATTCCTGTGATTTCAAAGCTGAATTTTTTGGATCGTTACTTCAGTCACATGATCCTTCAGAAATCATTCTAATGTGTTGACTTGCTGTTCAAAAAAACATTTATTATTATTATGTTGAAAACAACTGATGTTTCCGGTTTCTCTGACGAATAGCAAGTTCAGAAGAACTGAATTTTCTTTTGTAACATTATAAATGTCTTTATCCTCACTTTTGATCAATTTAAAGCATCATTGCTAAATGAAAGTATTAATTTCTATAGTAAAAAATTTCAGATAAATCCTGATCTTTGGATCTTTCTATTTATCAAAGAATCCTGAAAAAGAACTGTTTTAAATATTAATATATTAATTATAATAATAATAAATAAACAAAATGTAAATCAACATATTAGAATGATTTCTGAAGGATCATGTGACACTGAAGACTGGAGTAATGATGCTGAAAATGTAGCTTTAATCACAGGAATTAATTACATTTTAACATATATTCAAATAGAAAGCAGTTATTTTAAAATAGTAAAAATATTTCACAATATTACTGCTTTTGCTTGGTGAGCTGAAGAGGCTTGAAAAAAAAATTAAAAATCTTACTGTTCAAACTTTTGACTGGTAGTGTAGCTGTCTTAGTTTAATATGTTGATATTATAAACTGTTCAAAACTTCAAAGGCTAATTTTGATCTCAGTTTGAAGCAGTGTTACCAATTAGCCCTGGCAGAGATTGGCCTCCTGACCTCTGACCCCTGCTGGGTTCTTCTGCCCATTAAAACCCTTTGGGGCCCAGCTGGAGTTGATGTAGTGCCCATTCTCCTCTGACTACTAAACACACAGCTACATTCAGTTTGTAACTTCCATTTTCTGTCCTTTTGTCCCTTCTCTCTGTTCTCTGTGTGTCCATCTTGCTCTTGTGTTGACCTCTGAGTCTTGTCCAGAAGCAAAGATCCAGGCCTTCCCTACTGTGTCTGTTGAATTATACAATATCTTACAAGAAACATGTGGAAATATCATGCTTCTTGGCATGTTCAAGCTGATTATTTTCCTCCAAAAAAAATACATGGCAAAAAAAAAATTATATATAATATTATATATAATATTAACAGTATTCTGCTGCTATATATATATAGCAGAATACTGGTAATATTAAAGTCAGTACATGTTTCACTACCACAAAAAGCATCACTTACAACATCATTAATCTTAAGTAATTTCGCCAGTATTAGCACTTCATTGTGTTTATGCCATTATAGTCTTGTGAAAATACAAGAATTACTTCTAACATTTACAGCGCTGTCCTTGAATTGAACTAAAACAATGGTTATAATCATTGTTGTTGGCTGCATTGTTAACTCAACACCTCCTAAGAATGCTAATAAGCATTGCTCTCTCTGTCTTTCTCTCTCTCTCTCTATCTCTCGCTCACTGCTCCTCTGCTCTTTTCAGGGCAGTGCAGTAAAAGAGAGCAGCAGTAAGATCTTTAGTGGCTCCCTGGGAGCAAAATCAAAGGCCTCATTGATAACCAAACAGGGCGACATCATTGGGTTACAAGTGTATACCCAGCAGGACGCTCTCTTTCATAACTCTGTCTTCAAATGAAGACAAAAAAGCTCAGAACAAAGTTTTAAAGTCACAATAAGTGTAACATGGCTACAGCTTGAGCTGCAATCAGCATGTCACTGGCATAAAGCTAAAAGAATTACTCAAAATATGTTTTATTTTACTACAAATACCATGGTTAAAGTATTTTTAGCACCGCAAAACCATGCTTAATTTGTTGTTACTTTGGTTTTTTGGTTTTATTTGTAGTAAAACCATGGTTAATTTTTGTATGGGAATCTTTACATAGACAAAATGTATATGTAATTGTGAATGAGCAGTTAATTAAATAAAAACAGAAGACTATCACTAAAATGACAACACTTGTTTTATTAAACAAGGCCTTTGTATGCATAAATGTGCATTTTGTTTGAGCAGAATGAGGTAAATTCACCTAATTACAGTCTCATGTTGAGGGAGCCATGTTTTCCCAGCATACTCTTCCACCCTACAGCAACAATGCGGTCACTCTCACTGTGTGGCATTGGCATGAGTTTCATTCCCATCAACAACATGCGGCTCATCCTCCAAGTTTAGTAATAGCCTGTGTGGGGAATTTTAAAAATTGTTGTTTCAGACCTGTAGGAGGAAAACAAAAAGCAACAGGGAGGTTTTCTTCCAGACATGCACTTGATCCTCACTCACGCTGCTGAACAAAATACAACACAACATATTTGAAATATTTCCCAGACTCATAATCCTCAAAATATTCTGAATTTAATTCCTAAAATGGACTATTAAAGTGATAGTTCACCCAAATATATATATATATATATATATATATTTTTTTACAAACCTATCCTCCTAAAACCCAGAAAAAAAAGGTTAAAAAGAAAAGTATTTTTTCATGTCATTACATTGTTTAAAGCATTAAAAAATTATGATATTTCATTCATAAGTTATGCTATGTCTTTGGTAGAGGACATCAGGACTCAATTTAAAATAAATAAAAAAAAACATGAATGAACATGCATAGGCAAAAACAACTGATTTATTTATTTTTTTTCCAAATCACCAATACATTTTTAGTTTTCAGGATTTTTTTTTACCAAACTTTGTATAAAGTCTCAACTATGTTATAACAGAATGATTTTATATACCATTTTTTCTTTATGCAAATTGTGTGTAAAATGGCCAAATCTAATTAGCATATTAATGTGTTTTGGGGGCAACATGTAATGAAAAAAAGAAGTAAAAGGAGTAATAATTGACAAGATTTTCATAATAATACATAATATTTCATAGGAATATTAAAATATAATTTCTTTCCCTATTCATTTGTCGTGTCTCCCAAAATGCGTAATAAACATGCTTTTAGTCCCGGTGTCCTCATATGAGGAAATGTATGAAATCAACATCTTGTTTCGTAAAAGAAAGTCATATTTTGATATTTGAAACCCCATAACATTTTCCTAAGATTTTGATTTATGACACACAGTTTAAAAATGAATCAGATTTAAATGATAATTACAAAATATTATCATATTATCATTAGTGTCACTAAATTAATACTAGACATTTTTGAAGACCAAGGAGAGGGAGTGGTTATGGTGAAACATCCAAACATTTAGTATCTCTGAAAAGCCCTGAATGTGCTCTGGAGGACATCCAGTCTTAAAACATGTACATTTTCAGAGAAGTTCACTAAAATATAATGTCCTCATATGAGGATGCAAGGTCTCAGGAGGTTAAATGACCTTCTTTCTTTTGCTGAACACAAAGAAGTTATTTTGAAGAATGTTAAAGTTGACAGTACTTGCATATTATCGGGGAAAAAAAAAACTATGGTAGTAAATGGATACCATCAACTGTTTGGCTACCAACATTCTTTAAAAGCATCTTCTTTTGTGTTCAGCAGAAGAAAGGAACTCATTACAGGTTTAAAGAGTAATGACATAATTTTCATTTTTATGTTAACTATCCCTTTAAAGTCTGTTTAAAGCATATTAAATATGTGTTCTGAGTTTGTCACACCACAGAAAAATGTGTTCTTAACCCGTTCTTACCCAGCTAAATCTGAATAATAAAAAACGCTTGGGTCGTGCCCGCCATCCGCGGTAAGACCACGCCCACTCGCGGGAAACCGAGCTGCTTTGTAAATCATTGCAACTAGGTAATATGCATTTACGCGACGAAGACATAGTTGTTATAGTGTTAGGGGAGGAAACAAAACAGTTTAACGGTCAAACTTCACAAATCAGTACTACTAGTTCATAGCGTGTTTTCAGCAATACATTTGTAACTTTCCACAGACTTTAAGTTCCAAAACCACACAAGCTCTTCTTAACAAGACATATTGCAACAGGTAAGAGAGGTTGGTAATGGGTCCTTGCTGAAAGGAAACACATTCCAACCACCCATGTCATAAAAATAATCAGGTTCAAGAGAAAAACTATGCTAGAGACAGTAAAATTGCAAAATCGTTGGGCAAACACTAGTATAATATTTAGTATGAGGAAATGTATACCTACAATATGATGTCATTTCAGCTTACAAATCAAAGACAGACCACAGTTATCAATCTTGAGAAAAAAAACTTTACTTGAAACTTTTTTCGTAAAGCATAAATAATGATTTTAAAAGATTGATTTCATTTTATACAAAAATAATACAATGTGGACAGAATCACATTTTGTATAAATCCAGCTTAAAACAGGAGAATACACCAGCACTGTAACCTCAGGTCAACTGGCAGTGGGAACATAGTCAACAACATTAAAAACAAACATTGAAGTGACCTTTTGACAAGTATTCAAACTCTTAGATGGGGACGTGTGCACTCGTTTCTTCAGTTTACCAAAATGACAGTGTCAGTTTTGAAATTGTGGACATACATGCCAGTAAATGTAAAAAAAACAACAAGGTAAAGAGCCACAATAAAAGCTATTTCACAATGCTTCCTGGTAGTTCAGAGTGGTGTGAGCAGGTAATACTGTTTAAAATGGCGAACGGGCTCAGTTTCCCAACTTTTATGAAATTCCTACTGATAACCATTCGACGGGACGCTCTTGTCCCGTATCTCTCCACCATGACAATGACAGTTTGATTGTAAGTCAATATTTAGATTAGAAAGGCACGTCATGATTCACGGCCGTTCCCGTTGATATCGCAAAGATTGTGAGTGGCTATGCGGATGGAGTTATCTGTCTCTCTGAATCGACCGTATCTTTCTTGGATGGGAGTTTGTCATACTGTGGAAGTCCTGGCACAGACTGTTATCTAACTGACGACACTAATGCTAATAGTCAACATTGACAATAGCGTCTATTTTAAAACCAGGCTTGCAGGGAGATCAATAGGTTCAGGTTTGTTAAATGTGCTTTACAATTTTCTCACTTTTAAGATTCGACGTCAACAAAGTAGTCGAAAACGTCTGAAATCGCAACACATTGCATATATGTTTCATAGATTGTCACATCCTGAATCACAGTTTAGACAGAGAAAACAGCACACCACATGGACTATTGAATATTTACATCCTTCATACGAATGATATAATAATTGTTTGTATTTACATTCAACTGTACAGAACATTGTCTAAGCATTTAGATCTCACGGAAGACGTCTTTGCATCAGTTACACGTTACATAAACTCCTACAGGTGCTTCTAACATTGGCTGATTGTCTTCACCAAGCACATATGGACACTTTGTGCTTCTATTCCAGGAAATCAGGTCTTTCCGCTCCGTTCTGGTCTTTGTATCTGTAGCTTTGTTCTTCAGGATCACCCAAGTCCATCACTGAGAAGTAAAATACTGTGTACCAATGTTGATCGTACAAGCCAGACTTCTGATGCAACAAAACAACCTAACAGCGTCCGTTCTCGTCAGTCCTGCTTCCCCAGGTTTATTGACTAACTCATCATCCAGCGTGCCTCTCGTGCTTATTATGGGTTGCCACAGATACGGGCACGATGAGGGGGAATGGAGGTGGGGACGATGTGCTCCTGTTGCTAGGCATTGAGGAAGTCAGGTGTACGTGCTCACCAGGCCTGCAGTGGACACTGCAAAAAGAGAGAGAAAGAGGAAACGGTCACATAAGCATTCTGTACGAGTGCGGAATTTCCTTATCAGCCACACCTGACCAAATATACACCTCATCCCTGTGTGTTCTTTCCCATTGTAACTAACATTTTCTCGTATTGTTTAGGTGTTTTTGCTCTTTCTTTGGAGAGGGAGAGGCAGGTGACCCTGTGGTGACCCGCTGGCTGACAAACAGCCTCACCTGATAAAGGTGCCATCCAGCTGCTCAGACTACACTCATTAGATGCAAGTCTCCAAACGGAGGTGAGTTTTTGTTGTTGGGCTGGGTGGGAAAGCTCGGCAAACAGGAGGGTTATAAAGACCGAGCGTGGTTTGTAATGTCCCCCCGAGCGCCCACTGCACCGCCCAGTCCAAATACAGCAAGCTGATAAGAGTTTGAAATTGCTCTCTCGGACCTGGGGGGTTGAGGAGCCACATACCTGAGATATCTAAAACTAAAAAGTGTTTCCATTTACCTCACACAGGTGAAATATCTAAAAATTATCCAGAATTAGAAACATCTTGATAAAGTACATGCAGGTAGAAAGTTCAAGCTATAAGGGTCGGTGCTGCTATTCATGTGGCAGCGTGGGAAATTGGGCATGTGAAAATGGTGACTGCAAACCGCATTTCAGGCTAGAGCGGTCAGAGTGCAGGGGAAAAGGGAAGAGGCGTAATTACTGCATACACTCCCGTCCACGGCAGGGGAGCCGAAAGAGCATGATGGCTTTGATTAACAGCGAGGATCATTTCCTGACCGCACTGCTAAATTGGACTTAAGTGTGACGTTGCAAGATTAAAAAGTGAAAAAATGTAAAACGAAACAAAAAATAAACAAAAGATATTAAAAAATGATATTAATTTTACTGAAAGAAAGAAAGAAGTGACTATGAAAGCGAAAGGTGGTTTCATCAATCATGCCGTGCTCCGGCTGGGATCATGGGTGACTGATTGGTCAAGCTGTTCAAAGGAAATAGGAATTCTGAGGAGTATCCACATGTTGGCTCGCTTCACTGATTGAGATGTGCAACAAACCCAGCCAAACAAAAGACAGTAGGTTAGGTTTGCGCACAAATTAAACCATGTTGACTGAAAAACTCAACGTTGGTCATATTCAGCCCACTCTGGAAATCTTACACCGATCACAGAAATGCTAGTGATTAAATGTTGTTGTTTAGTCTGGTGACCATTGCTTAAGAGCAATATTCTGAAATATATCAAACATGCATTGATACAGAAAGCATCTGTGGCAGTTCTCAATTATTCTAGGTTAGAACACCGTCGTGGTACTCTTGTAAACGCGTGTCAAAGACACAGAATTGATTAATAAAGTCATTATTTTTGTTTTCTTTGCGCACAAGCAGTATTCTCGTAGCTTCATAAAGTTACAGTTGAACCACTGATGTCACATGGACTATTTTAACGACGTCCTTGCTACCTTTCTGGGCCTTGAACATGGTAGTTGCGTTGCTGTCTATGCAGAGTCACAAAACTCTTGGATTTCATCAAAAATATCTTAATTTGTGGTCTGAAGATGAACTAAGGTCTTGCAGGTTTGGAACAACGTGAGGATGAGTAATCTATTAAACATTAATGCATTTTGGTTAATGTTGTGGATGACTGACCTGTTTGCTGGAGGACATTGAGCTCAGTGTACTGAGGCTGTTGGCGTCTGTCACAACCATGGCGGGGGGAAACCGAGATGAGTGAGAATACTGGGGCGGCTCCTGCTTGTGTGAGTACACTGTAAAAATAACAGATGGTCACATCAACAGTCCTTTGAAAGATCTTGAAAATGAATTGATACTGGACAGAGGAAGTGGACTCACTGTGTGAGTGTGAGACGGAGGCCATGAAGGGCTGCTGGCTCATGTGACCAGGTGACTGTTGCATGAGCTGCTGGTGTGGGCCATTCAGCTGCTGCGAGAACTGCACTGGCTGCAAAGCTGCCAGACTGCCTGCAACGCTGTTGATGACAGGTACCGTCTGCGCCTGTGACGTGTTTAAACCTGGATGCGAGAACAATGAGGTGTCAAGTGGAGAATGCATGAGGAATCTGAAATGGAAAGCAAAGTGGTTGGACACTCACTTTGTGCGATGGCCATGACTCCAGAAAGCGGCATTATGAGGTTGGGGGTCTGTTGGTGCACGTGGTGGGATGCATGGATGTTGGTCAGGGTGCTGACTGGAGGAAGACCTCCGCCTGATACAGAGATCTGTGAAGAAAATACACCAATAGAATGACTAGAATGCTTCTGTACCAACTGTTTCAACTGTACTCTTATCTTAAGAAGGTATTGGAGCCCTGACACACACACAGGGCTTTATTTGAATAAGCTGAGTTGAGAGGAGGCCATGCTCAGACAACCGTCTGACTGCTCAGATAAGCTGCTGTCATACTCCCTTCCTCCTACGCCAACTTCCGTTGTCAGAAACGCACCCTAAACCATGATGAATTTGACCTGTAGTGTAATGCCACAGCCTTGCCAGAAAAATTAATGCATAGAAAATTGTTCTGAAACAAAAAGCTACAAGAACAGCTCACCCAACTCAAACATTAGTATTCAGATAAGCACCTCAATTGAGTGCCGGTGTCACTTAACCGAGAGGGAACAAGCACAACTCCACCCTTCTCCTCCTCTGCGGGGCATTTAATCAATACAAACAGAATGTTTCTTTGTCAGGTTTGTTGGCACAGCCATGGCCGTGCCCCTTTCTCACTTCCACTGGCTAACATTGGCTAACATTTGCTAAGATTGGCCCTGCGGTGCACTGTGGGCCAAGGCCTACCGTCTGCTTCTGGGTTTAGCACAATGCAGTGTTTGTAAGCCCACTTTGGGTGAAGGTAATATCTATCAGGCCCTACTTCATGTTTCAGTGTCAAAAGCAGACATGGCGTTATCTTATCTGGACTCAAAAGTGCTCACCATCTTGACGTCAGGTGACAGGAGGCTGTGGCTGGGGTCCAGCGCCCCCGGAGAGACCTGCTGTAACACTGACTGGCTGGTTGCCATGGCATTGCTGCTATGGTGGTTGATCGTTGTTGAAGAACTGACTTCACCAGGACCTTGTTGGCTGTACCGGACACCTATTGAGGGAGAAAGCAAGAGAGAAAATGGTCAGATTAGTCTACTGACGTGACTCTGGCCTATATCTGTTGGTCCCAGACAAGGTAGGGCAGAGCAAACAAACTGGGGCCTCAGCACCTGGTCCCTGAATGGTCAAGGTCATTCGAATGTGTATATGTGGGTTGTCTGCAGCTCTAAAATCTACACCAAGTGACCTTCAAAACTCTGTTGGAATACTATGCGTCAGGGTTCAATCCTCCTGGAGGGCATAGAACTTGCTCATTAAGGTCTTCTGGATTACTAGAAACTTCCAGGTAGGTGTGTTGGAGGAAGTGTGTTGGCCCTCCAGGAGCATGACCGGACATCCCTGATCTATGTGACATATGGAATTATGAGGGAATTATGCTCTACCGAACCTTAGTTCTTTGTTTTATCTTCTTTGGGTACTCTTGACTATTTGGGGCCACAGGAATCCAGCTGTCTCCTGTTGAATAGATATTTACCAACCCCAAGCGCCACGGATATGAACAAGGTAAACATTACTCAATTAATGCTAATGCTGGACACATTTTTCAGCCCAAAAGACTTTCACTCCTACATTCAAATACCAGGGTGACCAGCCAAGCAAGATGACAACACTGTCAAACGGAATACACCTTATTTGTGATAGCCTCTTTCCCTGAGAGATGCACCAAACAAAAAGCCAAGTGACCAGCAGAACAGCAAAAATGACCGAAAGGTCTTAGAACCAATCGATCACTCTGTTGTGTTTCATTGTGCAGGAGAACTCTGCAGACACAACTTTGCACACTTATGGCATTGCCAGCTCTCGACAGTGTCTTGTAAACACCAGCACAGGACAATAAAGCACTCCACTGGGCCTACAACCTGCTCAGCACACAATGGGCCAGCGACCATAAACAGTCTTTACTTTACTACCGCGCACCCACTAAAAGTGTCAGGGAGAGAGAAGGCTATTGTCTGACTCCGTCAGGCATTCACTCGGACTGCAGGGATCTCCTCTCATGCTCAGTCATTTAGGTCTGCGCTGTCTGGGCCATGCTGACCAGCAGGAGGGCTCTGTTTCTCAGGGAACCAGGAACCAAAATACAGCCTCTGAGAATGCGACATAAAAGTTGCATGGAATGGTATCATAAACTAAGTCGTAATTACGCTATTCAGAGCCAGTGACCAATGCTGATACCAATATCTAGACAATGTACAAGGTTATTGGCTGATGCAATATTCTCAAAATAGCTAAATAATGACTGATCAGTCGCCCTGGGGAGCATTTCCCAAAAGCACTGAACTCCATTGGTAACAATAGAACTCACTTTTGGGTAAGGCACTCCTTGACAATGTTTTGGTATGTCACTATTTATGAATCTGTTTTCTTGCTTTGTAATCAGCTTTTGGTAAGATGGATACATAAATGTAAAACTTTGCTAGCTTGGTTAACCTTGGTTAAAGGGCAGAGGGCGGTGGGAAATCCTAAAGGGGAGTGGTAACAGTAGACTTCAGCAGGTTTTAAAAGGTTCAGCTCTCCCTGGGACGCATGTAATATCAAAGCCTTGCTCTTCATCCCCAGGCAGTGCTCATTATAGCATTGCCGCATATGAGAGGCCTCCTGGGTCTTAGCAGGACGTACGTGGCCTTTCAGCCTTTCTGTGGCCCCCAATAGACCAAGCAAGGACAGTTGAACTCTTCTGTACTCTGCTTGTCCTTCGCTACTACATCCAAGGGAGGGGCAATATTACTTAAAGGCTAAATATTCTGGTTTCCTTGGTCATGAGGTGACAGTCTCAAATGAAAGTTTCTTCACCAATATTTCTAAAGACTGACAGCTACAGTTGTAGTGCCGACGACAACCGCTCCAACATATTTTACCCAAATAGGATCAAAGACCATTGTGGAAGCGGTTTGCTTTCCCAACGGCACCACAACACAAACACAGCGAAGATCACAGCCAGCCCCCAAAGGTACATATCGGTTGACCTTCCAGCAGCGCCGAAATGGCTTGTCTGTTATCAACAGGCCGAACCAGAATCAATAAAAAAGTAGTCTCTCTCTGATCTGACCTAGTAACGACCTCTGTAACAAATCCTTGGTTTGCGTAGTTTCCGAGAGGGGGGCTGAGACCGGGAATCACCCGGTACCCTCCATACCTTGAGCAGAAGGGGCTCATCAGTCCTGTCTGGCCAGAAAAGAGCCAATAGTCCAGCGGACAGCTCCTGCTGTTTTGCTCAGAGCCCAGCCACTGCCTCTATACAGCCCATAAAGGTGAAGAGGGGCTTCGAGGTGTCCCTCCCCCTGGCCCAGCAGAGATAAATGAACCTCGGTTACAGTCACTACAGTCTTCTAATATGCCACAGACAATAGGGTTCCCTGCTGGGAGAGGGTAAAGAGATCAGGGAAGAGGGGAGTCCCTTATCAAAGGCCTGGGAGATGTAGTAGCCAAGGATTTTAATTGTCAATTAAGCATGCATAATACAGGCTGTGCCCTGGCAACGTGATGAGGGGTCCTGCTGTGCCATTCTTGTCAGGCCAGCTTCTGACACCAAAAAACAGCTGATGCTGCTGGTAGGGACACCTTGTAAGTCCCTCGACTAGGAGCAAGGAAGAGAAGACCGACCCCATCCCGTTCCTCCCCCTTCCTATCCAAATTAACACAAAACCTGAGGTCACTGACTGGTCAGGTGTGCAGAGGGAAACACCACACGCAAACAGACAAGCCACTCAATGCCATGCCACAGGACCAGAAACGAGCAACACACCCACAGCAAAAGCCCTCGGACTCTTTGGTGCTCAAACATGAAAGAGTAACAATAGGTAATAAGCTGGTTGAGTCAAAGAGTGTGTTGCTTTTACTGCCGAAGTCTTGCCATATCAAGCTAAGTCAATAAATCTTTCTGGGAATACAATTCGTTAGATAACAGAGGAGTGGGGCCTGCAGTAAACCGCAGTGAACTCTACAGGTATAACTAGGCCTTGAGAGTGAGCTGAGCTGCATGACCCAAGGATGACCCAGAGTCCTGTCCAAGGGTGGCTGCTCTTTGTGTCCCACTCTTGCCTGCTGACTTCAGTAGAGCTGAGATTGCAGGTACAATGCAGATTGTTCTTGATGTGTGTTTCAAAGCTGGGAATAACAATGCCATTGGCTCAGCTCACTCTCATTGATCACTGCCTTTTCCCTCTGATCTCATCAACTACGTCATCTCTTCTTCAACTAGTGGAATGATGATGATGAAGCTTGTGCTAATTATCATTGCCGCCAAAAAGACCAGTGATCAGTGATTGTGTTTTCAAACCTTAAACCACATTGACAGGCTAACAGAACTATCAAATCATAGATATGAGATTATGAATGTGTCAGTACCTTGCATCTTGCTTGGTGGGGAACTGCTGGTTTGTGGGTGATGTGGAGAACCGTGTGCAAGAAGGGAGTTCAGACTGTGCGTTGGTCCACTATAGGCATCCATAGCCAGTTTTTGTCTAAAGGCCTCCTCCTTTCTCCTGTTGGCAAACCAGTTGTAGACTCGCACCTCCGTGACCAGGTTGGAGCCAAGCCCGTGAGCTTTAGAAGGCGATACTCCTCTCTGGAGGCATTCAGCTCTAAATATAGTCAAGAGAAACATATTAGCATAACTGGGATGAAAGTAAGGCTAGTTTTGACATTCATAGGAAGTCCATCCGTACCGGTTGCACTCCTCCACCAGTGCCTCCCTCTCCTCTTTGCTGGGGTTCTTCTGTCGTTCATAAGCCTGGTAAAGAATCTGTTGGGATGCAGGACCCCATTTGAAGCGGTTGCGTCTCATCTTCTTGCAAGCAGGTTCAATGCCAGCATCGTCCACTGACTGCCCCATACTCTGCCCGGACTGACTGAACTCTGAGAAAAAAAGCAGCACCTGATCCTGGTTGGCTTTGTCTGACATGTTGCTGCCAGAGCCTTGTGCCTGGTTAAATTCTGAAACATAAAACAGTGATTTTGGTGTCACTTGCAGAATTTTCATATAAGCACTGAGGGTGTGATGTAAAAGGAAACAACTATGAGTGATAACCTTTGACCCTTGCTCATAATTTTATATGACTTTTCTCTTTATATGTCATTGTGCTTTTTATGACAACATAAATGTAAAATGGCTGACAAAGGTGATGTAATAAGTAGGGCAACCTTAAATATATATATATATATATATAGTAGGCATATCTCCATAAATGTAAAAATTACATAATTTGGGGGAAGGGTTAGATATAGAAATAATTATTAGGAAAAAGAATTTATACATCAAAGGAATATTTTTTTGAAAAATTCAGATGGAAAGCAGTGCTTGATAGCTACTGTTCAATTTCATGCAACTGAACTGGGAAGTTTTATATTATTCAAACTGTAAAACAAAACTGTAACATGCAGCAAGAAACACAAATATTAACTTACGTCGCAAGATCTCCCGCTGTTTCCTGACGTACCAGGTGTAGAGCGCCGCGCGTTTCTGCGTTTTCATAGGCGTGCCTTTATTCAGGTGCTGCGACAGGTGCGACTGATTGAGGCCTGTCACATCCACCACCTCGCGCTGAGGGATATTGTGCTGCTGCATGTAGCCTTTGATCATGCGGGCCGCTCGCCACGGGTCCTCCCTGAAACGGCCGGAAACATAAAACATAACTACAACACTCTCATTTTATATGACCTTATTAGTAGTATAAATCATCTTTTAATTGTTGGTTTCACTCATTTCGCATTTATGATAGTGTATTTATAATCTGTTTAACATGTTAAGATCTGTAAGTGCGGTCGATTGTTCCCAGCGCTAATAAACAGTCGTTAATCAGTGTTTTCAATAGGTTGTAAATAATTCCAAAGGTTAAAGACTTCATTGCGTGCGCGCAATTCAACCACTGTGATTTAATTACAAAAGGACAAGTTAGAGAGAAGTAAAGGACTTAACGGCATATTGCTCACCGAGAACATTATAAAGCCATTTTAAAACAAAATAGTTCAACGTGGTTTTAAACATTGCTTTAGAGAGGAGAATATATTGCATCAGTCAAAACTGAAAAATAAAAAAAATAGAACTCCTGGTAAAAATAGGGGAAAAGCTAAAACGAAATGGTTGGTTTAATTTAGAGAAACCAAACGATTTGATATGACTTTTAAAAGTCTTACTCTTTTATATAGGCTAAATGTTACTTAACAAAAATGTAATTATGATATTAACTTCAAAATAATACTTTTTTTTACTTATCAGTACAAAGGTCCTGAATCCCTACATATACATACAACTTTATTCATCATACATAATGATTAAAAAATGCCGTTCATATACAACCTACAAATAGTCTACATTTATATGGTGAAGTAAATAAAAAAAGGAAAATAGGCTATATATATATATATATATATATATATATATATATAAAGAAAGAAAGAAAGAAAGAATTACACTGAAACATCGTGCGTATGGTTAATTCAAGAAAGATAATTATCTATAACTAATTATATTATTAATTATAAAAATTAAAAGCGGTGTAATGTTTATTATTAACTAAGTTAAAATAACGGGCTTAATAAAACGAACAAAGCCTAATAAAACGAACAAAAACGATCAAAGCATTGTCGAAAAGCGGCTAGTACTGATGTACATTAAAACGAAATGAGGTCTTACCATTTTTTAGCTTAAACTTCTGCTCCAGAAATCTGTCCAGACGGTTTGATTTGGAGACTGACAAGACATATGTCTGTGAGCGAACTTGGTTTATAACTTTCGACAATGAATAACTAGATCTCCATTCACGCTAATCATTCGTCACTGTGTGTCTTTCAGTTGATGATTTATAGGATAAAATTAATAACTCAACCCCACGTGCTTGAGTTTTGATTTTCATCTTTAGTTTGATACTGCTGTAAAGATTATAAACATATACTGAATTAGCTATAAAAAAAAGTAGCCTAGTAGTAAAAAATGCAGTGACTTTCATTTATAGTCGGCCTGATTATTTAAAAACAGTAGTTGCAAAAATAATTCTTTTAAAATTATTATAGTCATAAATAATAGTAATAACGATAGTTCTGAAATTATAACGAATAATTTTACACAGCCTAAAATAAATGCAATTAGCTATTTTACGTCGAAAGGCATTGAAATCAGACAAGTGCGCGTTTTTATTTTCTTTCGAGAGGGCAGAGGTGGTTAATAATAAATAGATCTTCTTTAGTTGATATATCTCTAAGCTAAAGAAATAACTCACGTAGATAATTAGTAACCAGAATGTGAAAAGAGGAAACACTGGCGCGTGCTTTTAAATTTGTAAACATCAGCCGATTTATCTTTTCAGAAAAATCATCACTGAATTTCGTTTCCGTGATTTCAGGCCAATGTTACGGTGTTAAAATGTTTTCTTCGGTATATTTGATTCCATCACTTTAACCTGTCACAGTAATTTTAGTCATTTATACTAAATGTTATTGGGTTTCAAAATTTTCACTCAGTAATTAGCTTATTTAAAAAGTTTGATTTTGAGGCAGCAATTAAACTTTTTTATTTTAGTGGATTGATATTTTTTTTACAGTATAGCGTGAATTCGTTTTTATGTTAGCATATTTTTGGTGAATGTACACTTTGTGCATATTAATACGAATTGATAAACGTTCTGTATTTAATCCTAATGACAAAAGTAGCTGCTTGTCAAACGGCATTAACGTCACACAAACAGTCGGCCTTTAACTCCATTACAGCAAATGTCAGTTCAGACGCTCCTTAACAGTTTTTTCACTTGTATCCCTTTTTAATTTGTATAAAAAGTAAGTGATAATAGCAGAAGCAGAAACTTACGCCAACATTCGCTCGATTTCTGCCCTCTGCTCCGCTGCTTCTTCTGTGTTTTGAGACTGGAGCTCTTTCAGTATCGGCGGTGTATCGTAATCATCCCCGTCCTCTGAGCCCTCATCCCCTGATAACTTCCCTTTACCGTGTCCATTGGTCAGCGTGTGAAACACAGGCTTTGAATCCGTATCACTGAGTTTGGACCCGGAGGGGGACATCTGCAGACTGTCCAGTTTAACTCCAAAAGCGCTCGGGGTCGGGTCCAGGTCCTCCAGCGCTTGCAGAAGCACATCTTTGGTAACTCCAGAGTCCAACAAGGCGCTAAGAAGCTCCTGTTGCAAAGATGTCAACTTAGAAACCATTTTTGCAAACATCTAAAAGTTTAGTACGCAAGGAGGTATAAAGAGGGAAATGCAGTATGTGAAATTTCCCCTCCTCACGCCTCCACTGAGCTCCTCCGAAGACACCTGCTCCGAGAAGTTAGGCCACTTCCCTGTCGGACTGAACGATATAACTTGCCATGATGCTTCCAGAGGGCAGGCGATATACAATATGGTAATGAGTGGGCGGCTGCTCGGGGCCTTTATGCAAATGAGCTGTCCCGGGCCATATTGACTGACGCGCAGGTACTGCGTGTTTACACACTGGCCTGTTATCAGCACAACTCTAAAGAACTTTGGACTCTGTCGACTTTGGTTAATGCGCGCTGTAATAATAACAAAAATAATAATAATAACAATAATAATAATAGTTTAGAATTTAAAGAATATTCACCTATTTAAATTAACTGCATAAACCCATAGATCATAGATGCCACTGAAATCACATGGCAAACATCAAGTGATATTTCAGTAATCTGACTAATGATGTTTTTATACACTGCCAGTCAAAAGTTTTTGAAAAGTAAGATTTTTAATGTTTTTAAAGAAGTCTCTTCTGCTCACCAAAGCTTGCATTTGGTGAGGGTAGGTGGGTCTGTGACCAGCGCTCTTCTAGCTGCAGGACCGGATGGCTGTTGCCTACATTGGACTACTTCCACATCCCCTGTCCCCCTCCCCTGTTGCAATGTTATGTCTATATTTATGTGTTTATGTGCTTGTTGCTGGGGCTTTTTTTCCCCCTGATCTCACACTGCCCTACTTGAAGGACAGTCTGGGAGGGTTTTTTTTCACCTCCTTTTTCCTAATGTATCTTATTTTCTTATTTTCTATGCTACCTCTCGACTGACCTGTCTTCCCCCGAAATGTGATGTTTGTGTATGGTCGGAGGGGTCCAATTTCACTGCATGTAACAGTGTATGTGACAAATAAAGGCTTCTATCTATTTAAAATACAGCAAAAGCAGTAATATTGTAAAATGTGTTTACTGTTTAAAATAACTGCTTTCTATTTGAATATATTTTAATATGTAATTTATTCCTGTGATTTTAACTAAATTTTCAGCATCATTACTCCAGTCTTTAGTGTCACATGAACCTTCAGAAGTAATTCTAATATGCTGATTTGCTGTTCAAGAAACATTTATTATTATTATTGTTATTATTATTACTATTATTGATATTTAAAACAGTTTTGTACATTTGGAGTCAGTATTTTATTTTTGGGGGGGATTATAGAATTTTTTTTTTTTTAATGGGTTCTTTTTAGCAAGGATGTTTTAAATTGATCAAAAGTGATGATAAAGACATTTATAATGTTACAAAAGATTTCTATTTCAGATAAATGCTGTTCTTGTGAACTTTATTCACCAAAAAAACTAAAAAAAAATCTACTCAGGTGTTTTTAACAATAATAACAATAAATGCTTTTTGAGCAGCAAATCAGAATATCAGAATGATTTCTGAAGGATTGTTTGACTGGAGTGATGATGCAAAAAATACAGCTTTGAAATCACAAGAATAAATTATATTTAAAAATATATTCAAATAGAAAACAGTTATTTGAAATAGTAAAAAATATTTCAAAAATTTTCTGTTTTTGCTGTACTTTGAATCAAATAAATGCAGGCTTGGTGAGTGGAAGAGGGAAAAAAAATTAAATATCTTACTCTTCAGAAACATTTGACTGGTAGTGTATGTGTCTAATAACATTTAACCAAAACTTAAATAAATTAATAAATTGCTTGATTATGTCTCAGATCATCAAATAGTATTTTCTTAACATATAGGGATGATAACAAAGTATCTACATAAAAACCAAGGCAAGACTTAAAAGCTTGAAAAGTAACGTACACTCTTAAAAATAAAGGTGCTTCATGATGCCATAGAAGAACCTTTTTTGTCTAAATGGTTCCATAATGAACCTTTAACATCTGAAGAACCTTTCTGTTTCACAAAAGGTTCTTTGTGGCGAAAGAAGGTTCTTTAGATTATAAAAAGGTAAAGAAGAGGTGCTTCTTTAAAGAACCTTTGACTGAATAGTTCCTTGTGGAACCAAAAATGGTTCTCCTATGGCATCTTCTATGGCAAAATCGTAAAAGACTCCAATAAGAAAATTGTTCTATTTAGAATTTCAATAATAATTTGGAGCAATTTCAATGAGATTCTTATAGGACTTGAGATTCCTGTAAGTTTTTTTTTTTTTAAATCTTTCTCATTTGTGTACATTGTCTTAGTAAACAAGCTGCATGCACACGCACTTTTCATTTCTAAAAATAAACAAGTTTCTTAGAAAAAAATATCGCTTATCGGGATTTAGAAGGGTTTTAGACACTTCTCACCTGATAAATGTTGTGTTAATTGCATGGTTTTTCAGTAAAATGAACAGAGAGAAAAATCATGATTCATCTCTAACCATTTGCTATACACTACCAGCCAAAAGTTTTCAAACAGTAAGATTTTTAGTCACATGATGCTTCAGAAATCATTCTAACATTCTGATTTGCTGCTCAAAAAACATTTATTATTATTATTATTATTATGTTGAAAACAGCTGAGGAGTTTTTCACGTTTCTTTGATGAACAGAAAGTTCAGAGGAAAAGCATTTATCTGAAATCTAAATTTTTTGTAACTTTATGATATAATATCTTTATTATCATCTGTGATTAATTTAAAGCATCCTTGCTAAATAAAATTATTCACTTCAATAAAAAAATATTATACTGACTCCACAAGCTTTTGAATGGTTTAGTGTATAATGTTACAAAAGCTTTTTATTTCAGATAAATGCTAATATTAAAATGATTTTTGTAGGATCATGTGACAACGAAGTAGTAAAAATATTTCACAATATTACTGGTTTTGCTGTATTTTGGATTTGTTCTAAATAGCAAAACATTTAGATAAAGCACAGAACTGTTATTCACACATGCACCAGCTTGGACAGTTTGAATATGTGTGTTGTGGAGGCTTGTGGAGCAGTTGGAAGGGCAGTTACAGTGCATGCAAATACTCATTTATGGCCGGACTGCTGCCAGCTGCCTGAGACACACTCCATAACTGACATTTATGATCACAGGCATGAACACATGATCTTAAACTCATCCAATGATTAGTCATTGAAAATTTGGAAACATAGTAGTGGAGAAAGAGAGACAAACAACAAGTTTTCACAGCTAATTGCTATTCCTAACAATTCCTATGAAGAGGCTGATATTTGAATATAGATATGAAAACAATGTGGTAAAGGAGTAGCAATAGCTGGCCGATCGTTTTATTTTGTATTCTTAGTCATAGGCCGTGTGTTGGTACTTCAGTGATTTGTGTGTTTTATTGTATGCTCTTAAAAGTAAAGCCTCTTTATTGGCACTGATGGTTCAATGAAGGAGCTTTAACATCCATGGAATCTTTCCATTGGACAAAAAGTTCTTTTAAATTTTTTGTTTGGCCATTTCTAAAAATCTTCCGATTTCAAAAGCAAGTTGAATCCAGTTTAAGTCAGTTCTTGGTGGTTTCAGTGTGAATGGAATGAAGCAAGAGGTTTTAGGTTAACTATGAGCATTGCAGGTTGACCCAAACTGTGCTTGGCAGCCATTTGGATGTGTGACCCTCCTCCACCCTCAGCCTCCCTCCATCACAGTCTGGGGCACAGAGCGGAACGCTTGGAAACTTTTTGGGCGAAAAGGGCAGAGAAGGTATGGTGTGTGTGTGTGAGATTCAGCAGCCGCTGATCATGTCTCGTTCCACACAGTAACCCGGACCTTACCCCCAGCATGCACCCTTCGACCGTTCCACTCTACTGAAGAGCTTGTTTTTCTTTTAAAACAACTAACTTGTGTTGTCTAATTTTGGTTTTGTGGTTAATTATACATTTGAAAAGGTAAATTTGGATTTTGACATCCAAGGTAACGTAAATAACCTGACTTAATTAGTTAAAAAATTATATTAACGTGACTCACATTGTAAAAATGATCTTATTTATATATTTTTAAAATATATTATAGAATAAAAAAATATTAGGTACACTACCGTTCAAACGGGCTGTTTTTATTTGATCAAAAATAAAATAAAAACAGCAATATTGTGAAATATTATCACAATTTAAAATGACCATTTTCTATTTTAATACATTTTAAAATATAATTTATTTTTGTGATGCAAAGCTGAATTTTTAGCATCATTACTCCAGTCTTCAGTTTCACATGATCCTTCAGAAATCATTTTAATATGCTGCTTAAGAAACATTTCTAATTATCCATTTTGAAAATGGTGGAAATGTGTTTTTATTGCTACTTTTTATTTCTTTTTTTTTATTTGTTCGTGCTGAATAAAAGCAGTATACATGAAGAATGCTATTAGTATAATTATGTATGATAATGTATCTTTATGTTCCTGATATTTCTTCAAGAATATGTCATTTAAAAAATAGCTTAGATGCACTGGAAGATCATGCATAAAAAAGCATATTTGAAAACCAGAAATTCTTGCAGCAACCTATAATTTGACTAAATTTAATTGATTTAATACCTGGGAAGAGTTTATGGAGATGCTCTTACTGTGAAATGTTCAATGATCCATGATTGATGCTGATTAAGAGCCCAGATGATCTGATTGGATCAGAGTTTCAGCTGAAAGCAAATGAAGCTTTGATCTGAAGCTTTGATTCATTAGAGGATCAATTTTGTATATGTATGTTTCTTTTAAAATTGCAGAAAAACAGACACAAACTACACAATAACATAGCTGTAAGGTTAAAAAATAAAACATATTCTCTGAATGACTAATTTGCTGTTTAAAACTCCCCATACCAGTGTCTGCATGTGTAATTAAGTTTAGACAGTTTACAAGTTTGAATGATTAGCGTCCACGCTATGAAAATGATCGCTGCGAGACGCTGAGAAAGTGAGGGCGCGAGTTGCCAGATCCATCTATTATACGCGTCTTTGGACTTGTCTTTTCCACTTAATTTGACACTTTAGAAAATTAATGCGGTAAGCTGTTAGGGTCAAGACTGGTAGGGTTAGCGATATCTTTGTTTTATTTTATTTACAAAAGATTTGAACTAATTTCGATTTACTAATATTTATTTTTCGGTTTTTATAGCAATATCTGGCAACACTGCATCGCCGGCACGTAAACTGACAGTAATCAAAAAACTCCGCGAACAGGTTAGCTTACAGGATACCACATTCAGCAAGGCAAACGCAAAAATCATCATGATATTTTCCCTCAGAAACGTTATCAACACTATCACAAACATTAGCATTTAACACTAACACACAGACAGAACAAGTAGGTTACAGAACGAATGAAGCCATGAAGAACTATATTCTATTTCATGGTATCCACCTTATTTTCCGGTAAGAGCGGGCGCAGCCGTTTGTAAATTTTATGTGTTGGGTTTCCGGTCTCATAGGCGGCCAGTTATTTTTAGCTGTATCGTTTTGCTACTTGCTACTGTGAATTGGTGTGTCTTACCATATTATTTTAATGTATTATCTTAAAACACACTAGTTTGTAGTGCAAACAGTTTTACTGTTTACTGCACGTCATTTTTCTCCTTGCTGCCCTATAGCGGCTAATGAACCGGAAGTAAGCCTATGAGCAAGAATTGATAGTGAATACTAGTAACGTCATGCTAAAAACATTCATAAGAGCGTTAGACAAAGTTATCATCAATATAGCAATAGTTATTAATGAAAACTAGCAGTCATATGTATTGCTGCATTAATAATAGACAAACAACTGATAAAATGATCCATCCCTAACCTATTATAAAGTATTAACACATTTTAAAGCAATAAATATGGTATAATTTAACAATGTCCATCCCTCCAAAATGAAGAAACCATCTTTCACAAACATCTACACGTCTGTCTCTTTTAAAGCGTTTCCTGTAATATCAAAATTGCCTAACAGTGACTTGAGGCTGAAGCCTAATACAATGTGGTTCAGACTGCAGGTTCTCCTCCCTCTGTACAAACACAGTCTGTGATTGGCCGTATTGTTGTTCTCTCAGTCTCGAGCCTTGACCGACTGACTGACACGCTGTTGGCTCAGTCAACACACACTAGAGAGTAAGTGTGGGGATGTGTGTACACTTTTCTTGAATGGTGCCTGAGACATGAAAGTCTCTTTGTTGTGTTTATTCTTACAAGTGCTAGACGTGTGTTGAGCCAGTGAATCAAATGCCTTTATTTGTTAAGACCTGTCCAGTCGCACTGGCTTTGAGGTTGCTTGGTGAATTATTGGCATGAAGGCAAACCACTTGTTGCCTTTTGTGCCTCTTATAGTGACTTATTTGTTTCTTTATGAATTCTTAATATGCTATACTGATTCGCTAAAGTGACTGTGAGACTGATTCTTTCTTGTGGCACAGGAATTACAACAGGTGTTAGGTATCACATCCTTTCGAACAGATGAAAGCTTGCGTATCTCAGAGACAATAAGGAGAAATATTCTGAAGATAAACGAATGAAGTTGGGTTGGGAGGCGTCTGTGGGGAAACCCGGTCTCGGTTCAGGGTCGGGATGCCCTCTTTAGCTCCTCATCAGAGCTCTATGACCTCATGTGTACACCTCCCTTTCCTTTTTGTCTGTCCCACCGCAATTCTGAACCATTAGATCAGCTTAAAAGTAGCGTTCACAAGGTTTTACTAAAACAAGCTTGTAATTCCTAGCAGTTTGTGCTATTAAACATGCTCTACTCCTGAGATAAACATTCAGGTATGGCTATAAAATAGGATAGAATTTTTAAAGGGCTTAAAGAGACAGTGCACTCAAAACAAAAATAAATAAATAAAAGATTAAAATCATTATGTGGTTCCAGACCTGTATGAATTGAAATGTATTTATTTATTTATATTACAACAGTTCGTTCTGGAATTCTTGAATCTTATTGGCTGAGAGGAGTGCGATATTCTAGTGATAACAGAACTCCTACCGTTTGTATCACTCCGCTTGCGGTATTTGTGACAGCGAGTGTCATGCTCAACACCTAAATCCAATATCATTTTATAAACAATACTGTTTTTGTATCTAACAAAAGTGAAACTTACACAATTTAAGCAATTTATTTAAAATTTTAATGGTCCCATTAAATTGTAATAATGAAAAGCATCTCTAATTAGTTGATTTTATGAAAAAAATATTTAACAAATATTTAAAAAATGTATATATATTTTTTTTTTTTTTCAAAAATACTGTGTTGTGCATTTTCATTTTTCTGGTAAATAAATTTTGGTAAATAATTTTTTCTTAATGTTGTAATAATAATTTTATTAGTAGTACTAGTACTCTAATGGACTACTTGCACAACTACTTCCGCGTTCTACTTAATACGGCTCGGAAGTTTCCGGTTAGCGTTCAGCGCACCTATATACAGTTTTTAATGAGAATGCAGATTATTACTATATTTTAGGGCAGGCATTTATCACATTCTCTGCGTTAACATAAATCATATTCAACCTGCTGAAATGCTACTATAAATATAATTCCCTTCTGTATGTGCATTCTGAATAATAAATAAATATATTTCCCCACTAACCTGCTGCATTCTCATGAACAGTATTTTTCTTTTACTGATCATATTTCATACCAACATAACAAGACTTACTACAAATAGCCTACCATCGTTAAACTATGGTCAGCGGCTAATTAGTTTGTTTTATTCCAAGCCCCTACTGCTAGGGCTGAAGGAATGTGTGGTAACTGCCTTTTTTAACGACGTTAAACATTGAAATAATTTTTAACAGTAACACGCCGACAGTGCGACTACTTTGACTATTCATATTTTGGCATTAAGCTACATACAGTGAAATAATGACACAGAATAGTGACTAACATATTTAATACAGATAAATAAAGGTTCATTTTGATCTTATTCATCAGATCTCACAAACACTGCAGCGTCACGATTAGGCCGCTAGTTTAGAGCACTGACACCCTGTGGTGAAACAATCACGTATGATTACTGGCCACCGCTTTCTCAGATCATTTATGTTGGATTAAAACTTCACGTTCCATTAAGTCTGGAAAATTCTGTACACAGTAATCATCAGAACATGTCTTCTCCTGTCTTCGAAAATGTACGGATTTTAAAATCACCCCACGAACTCTCATTTCATTAGGCGTTTAAGTCAACTAAACGATTACAGCACATCGGAAATAACTGAGCCGTAATATTTCGAAACAGAAGTACATGCGTCACGAGGCTCAGTGCATATAGTAACATATTTCTGTCACAGTTTCTTCAAGTTAAACCAAACTTTTATTTTGACGGGTTGCTGTGAAGACCTTTAAGTTTCTGTTTGTATATGATATGACGATATGACGAGTAGTTTTAGATATTTATGTGTTCATGTACTCATACATTGAAGCGGCAGAGGCTGAAAACACTGCATACTTCAATATGTGTGTAGTAAACAAAACCGCGCATGTGCGCCATTCATTCACAGAAATGCAGAACATATTTTAATAGTATTTTTGCAGCTTAATATTCACAGTCACTAGTCCATATTGTGTTTTGAAGTGTACTGACCTACTTTTGATTCATTCATCCCAAACTTGGCAAATTCCTTGACATTCCGCATTATACAGTAAATTCTATATTTTTTGACTGGATTCCGTGATTTCATCCGTGTTTTCATACATCTTTCTTAGTTCTGACCCCCGTTATCACTCTCTCTATATTTTTCCTCTTTTGGAATGGAAGTATGGATTTTTCTTTTGCTTTTGGAGGAACAGGAACCCCAAAAAACCCCGAAAAAGATATTGATTGTATGCGTTCACCACTATAAAGTTTACCCAACTATGACAACTTCCGCTTCTGAGAAATCCCCAGAAATGTGAAAAGGCTCCATTGTTTATAAACTCTTTTGCCAGCACTGAACGTCTGTGTCATTGAGACATCGGGCACTTTGTAACGGACAGTTCAACTCGGCTGGAAACTAATCGGCACAGGTGAAGCTCAGCAGTTCTGGCGGTGGAGAGAGGTGTGAATGCTGAGTCCTGTCCACCTGACTAAAGCTGGGCAATTCATCAGACAGCTGGCGCTTAGGTTAATAGCTTGCGCATATTCAAACGGAATGACTCAGAGAAAACAAATGACCCAAAAACACACATGCAGACACACTGAGGCATGAAAGCAAGAAAAAAAGACGCCAACCAAATCCCATTTCGTCCTCCAGCCTAGAGGTGCACATCAATGATAGTGAAAGGTCACGGGAGACAAATGTGTTAGCTTGGCTTTTGTTTGCTGTGACTTGAGTGGTCGGAGGACATTCACTTTCCAGATTGCGACTTTATCCGCTTACAGCTTGCACGAAGTTGTTGGAATGAGGATGGCGGTATAAATCAGGTTTGTGTGTCATAAATGAAACTCAAACTGAAAGAAAAGGAGATATGTTTAGTCTGCCAACACCCTGCCACTCCTAAACATTCCAGACGTAAGAAGGCCAAGGTCCCCGTATACCTGCCACAGGACCGCGCGTGTGTGTTAGTTAGATATTAGTGTTCCTGGTGTACCGCGTTTGGTGGCGATTTGCATGTTCAGCGGCTGTTTTAAAAGTTTCGGTAGTCTGGTGGAGTTTCAGTGCTTTTTACACACTGGCCTGTTGTGTGAATCAGTCTGCTGAGGCTTCACTCACTAGTGCCACCCAGAGGTCAAAAAGAACAAAAAATCAATTAACAACAGAAAATAAGTAAATAATATCAATGGAAACAGGAAAAAAGTATGCTGTTTGTTCTTTATATATGATGTTGTATTTCTTTAAATATATTCTTTATGTTTATTTTGTTAAACAAAAGAACTGATCTACCTATATTTTTGTGACAATGATATTTTAACGTCTGTATCAGTGTTATTTTAACGTTATTTATATATTATTACACTATTTATTATTATTAGCGTTTAGTTTTATATTTTCAGTTCATATTTTAGTAATTATGTTGTGCAATTTAGTCACTTTTATTAGATTTGGGCCTTTTTTAATTAATTTGCATTTAGTTTTAGTTATTTTTGTACTGCAGCTTCAGTTTATTAATTTTAGCTACACAGAAGAAAAATAGTGTAGAAATAATTTTTACACAAACATTTTAAGGAAATTTTACAAATAATTATAATCAAGTAACACACTGAAATGCTAAATTTTGAAACTGAAAGACTAAAATAGTATTTTTTATGTATTTTTTTAAAAAAAAACATATTCCAATAGTCTTTGGTTTATTTACAATTCTGAAAAGTCATTTTTTTACAGCATACTTTCAGTAACAACCCTGGAATTGAGTAACTCATACAAAAATGCATTCAAAATGCAATTCACACATACAATAGTTTGGAAATTTGCAAATTTCCCCCAAAAATTGCAAATAAATTTCACAAATAGTTACAAACAAATGACAGGTAACACATTCAATTAAATGTGAAATGTTAAAGTAAAGACTGGAATTTTTATTATTATTGTTTTTTTTTTTTTTTTTTTTTTTTTTTAAATAAAACACTGGAACAATTTAATTTACAACTTTGAAGAACTTTTTTTTTTTTTTTTACAGTGTAGTTTCAACATTTCTGATGTTCGATGGAATTTCTTTATTTATTTTTTTAATTAAATGTAATTACATTTAATTTCAAATACCTATTCTGATACACTGAAGAAACTGGTGTAATAAAACTGGTGTAAAAAAAACGACATTGAAATGTAAATTTTGACTGAAATATTTTTCTTGCAATTAAAACACATTCCAATAATTTCTGTTTTATTTACAAAGGCAAAAAAGGCTGAAATAGTGTTGGGGGGGTTGTAAAACATTTTTTTCAATAATCTTTGTTTTGAACTTTTTTACAGCATAGTTTTAGTAACAACCCTGGCATTTATTAATTTTTTACAAAAATGCATTAAAAAAACATTTTTCCCAAAAAGTTGCGATTAAATTTCACAAATAGTTACAAGCAATTGACAGGTAACATTCAATTAAAATTTTCTGTAAAATCAAATGTGAAATGTTAAAGTAAAACCCAAAATCATATTATTTTTATTAAAACAGAGTAAGGACCCTGGCATTTATTAATTTATACAAGCATGCATAAAAATGCAATTTATACATACAATGGCTTGAAACAATTTCACACAAAAGTTGCGAATAAATAGTTACAAAGAGTCAACAGGTAACACATTCAATTAAATGTAACATTTTATGTGAAATTTTTTAAAGACTGAAATTTTTTAAAGACTGAATTTTTTTTTAAATAAAACAAAGTTGAACCATTTTATGTACAATTATGAAAAAAATATTGTTCATTTTATTTCAAATTTATTTCAAATACATATTATAATACACTGAAGAAACTGGTGTAAAAACAATTTTTACTTAAAAATTGCTAGGAAATTTCACAAATTAATACAAAAAATGGACTAGTAACACACTGAATTATACATTTTGACTGAAACATTATTTTTTTTGTAAAACATATTCCAAAAATGTTTGTTTTATTTAAATGCATTTTTACAGCATAATCTTTAATAACCCTGGCATTTATTAATTTATACAAAAATGCATTAAATGTGCAATTTATATGGCTTGAAACTATTGACAAGTAACACATTCAATTAAATTTGAAATATTACATGTAAGTAAATGTAAAATGTTAAAGACTGAAACTATATATTTTTTTAATAAAACATACTCTAACAATGTTATTTAATGTAGTTTCAACATTTCTAATGTTCAATGGAATTTTTGTATTACATTTTTTATTTTATTTTATTTTTTATTTTATTTTATTAACAGACTGACGAAATGGTGTAGAAACAATTTTCACTTAGAATTTACTAGGAAATTTCACAAATAATTACAAAAAAATTGACAAGTAACATTTAAACCTCTTGAAATTTTTATTTAAATTTTATTTATTTGTAAAACATATTCCAATTATCTGTTGTATTTACAATTTCAAAATGGCATTTTTTACAGCACAGTTTTAGTAACAACCCTTTTTATTAATTTATACAAAAACAATGCATAAAAAATGCAATTCATACACAATGACTTGAAACAATTTTCCAACAAAAATTGTGAGTAAAATTCACAGTTACGAACAACTGACATTCAATTAATTGTGACATTTTATGTGAAATGTTAAAGACTGATTTTTTTTTTTTTAAATAAAAAAATACTCCAACAATTTTATTTACAACTGTGAAAAACACTTACAGTGTAGTTTTAACATTTCTAATGTTTGATGGAATTTTTAATGTACTTTTTAGATTTTATTTTATTTCAAATTTAAAGAAAGAATTTAAATAAAGAATCGGTTTAGTTTTGTTTACAATTTTAAAATGTCTTTTTTTATAGAGTACTTTTAGTAACAACCCTGGCATTTATTGATTTTTTGGAGGGGGCGGGAGGGTGCTTTCTTCCATTTTTCTTTGAAATGACAGTGGAGATGAGACAGGAAGCAAGTGGGAGAAAGAGAGAGGGGGGGTGGGATCGGGAAAGGTCCACAAGGCGGGATTCGGGACGCCCGAGGCGCCGTATGTCAGCGCACTATACACAAGGCTATTGCTGCCAACTGGCATTTATTGATTTATACAACAATTTCTCTTCTATGATGAGCATGTTTTAAATTAATTGTGATATTTTAAGAGGTTGGAAAGTCACAATTCTCAGGGTAATAAAACTTAATATCATAATGAAGACAAAAACCTTATTAAAAGACTATTTGCCAAATGATTTAACGATTCATTCTGTCTGTAGCCCAGACAAAGCGGCACAAGTTATTCGATTCCCCTTAAATCCTGAATTCAGGCCTAATTGTTTCTACAACTGGAGCTCCAGATCTTTCCAGAGACATACTGAAATCAGGTCCTCCTGCCCAAAATCACTCAACGTCCCCACCTCCCAGCAGCCACCCAACATACACACACAATTAAACATTCAAAGGCAATTACCTGCATGGGTTCCTCTGCGATTAAGGCTAGGTTTAGAGCAGCCTCATTAATGCAGCGGCACGCAGGACGGCCATCAGCGGCCATGAGAAGTGAAACGCTCTTACCAAACACCTGCAAAGCAAACACAGTTTTCAGAGAAATACACTTCAGGACGTATCAATTTGGCTCAGTTAATTAAAAAATCATCTGATTTATCACTTCATTGTAAGATAGTTTATTGTAAGATATACAGACAAGCCCCAGAAATCATGCAATTACAAAATCAAAATATAAAGTTGCTGCTTCGCAAGGGCCAGATATTAATCAAAACGGTTTAATCAATGTTTATTCCATTTAAATCCAATCAAATAAACTATCTGGATGTGAACACCTTATGAAGAGTTCAGAAAGATGCTTTTACAGCATAAACCAACAAAGGCCACTGCACCAATTGTACAGCGTTCTGTCGTTTATAGGCAATAATGTCATAGCCTACTTTTACGACAGTGTAAAAGACAGCAATATTTTGCATGCAGCATGCAACTTCTATGCCTTTTCTCCTTCAAGATCTGTTCAAGGACACCACTAACTTAGTTCTTTGCTACCGTAAACACATTAGACAATAATCAAATATCATGATTTTTTTTCAAAAGAACCATTGTGTGTATTCCTACAACCCCGAATATTTGCCATCTACGGTGCTGACTTTGGCTTTTCTGTCACGATGATATAAACCTACTGATCTTAAACAGGGTCTCGTGGCTTGATTCTTATTGCAGCTATTAACTGCGCAGGTAAGCCGAAACGCCAGAAGTGTGAAGTTTTTTTTTCTGTCAGCAAATTGTCATCCTGTTCTGACGGCAGCAGTAGCAGGTTATCTATTTCCTCTTTATTTATTTTTTTTTGCCAGCTGTTAATGAATAACAGATAAGGTGAGGAATCAGCACATTTCCCTCTCGCTCAGACACTAATCAATGTTTTTGCAGCCCCTAAATGGAGGTATTGTTTTATGCGCTTCACTGTAAACTGTCCACAGCTAGAACCAGCAGAATTCAGGCTCATCTCCAACACAGTGATATTATATAAAACTTCATGAGAGGAACGTTAAGGTTGTGGTTAACAGTAGTACATATTTTTTGAAAGTTCAGAGAAAAATAATGTTAAATAAATAATAAATACAGTACCAAATTGACACATTTTAATTTTTTTTTTTAAATAAATAATAATATTTTTTTTTATTAAAATAACATTAATAAGATAAATAACATAAATGAACTGACTAAAATAAAGGAATACACTCACTAAGTAAGAAAGTAAGCCAAGTTAAGTTAAGGTGGTACATATTTTTGAGCTGGACTGGTTTCCACTAAAAGTTCTGAGATAGATAGATAGATAGATAGATAGATAGATAGATAGATAGATAGATAGATAGATGAGCATGCACAAGTAATTAAATAAATACGTGGGTGAGTGAGTGAGTAAATGAATGAATGAATGAACAAATAAATAAATCAGTTTAAATGTACCAAATTGACACATATGAATAAAATGTGTTAAAATTTAAATAAATAATAATAATAATATATTCATAAATATATCATTGATTAATTTAATTTCAAATAAATTAATGATTTAAAATAAAGCAATAAATAAAAATAAATTTGAATGAATGAACGAATAATAAACAAACAAACACACTTACTAAGAAAGAAAGTGAGCCAAGTAAAGTTAAGGTGGTGGTTAACAGTAATACATATTTTTAAACTGGACTGGTTATAATAAATAAATAAATAAGTGGGTGGGTGAGTGAGTAAATGAATGAATGAATAAATAAATAATCATTTTAAATTACCAAATTGGCACATTTGAATAAAATGTGTTCAAATTTAAATAAATAATAATAATATATTCAAAATAATAAATTAATTTAATTTAAAATTTGATTAATTTAATTTAAAAAAAAAAGAATTAAAATAAAGCAATAAATGAAAATAAAATTGAACGAATAATAAACAAACAAACACACTAAGAAAGAAAATAAGCCAAGTAAAGTTAAGGTGGTGGTTAACAGTAGTACATACTTTTAAACTGGACTGGTTATAATAAATAAATAAATAAATATGTGGGTGGATGTCAGTTATTATTATTTATTTAAATACATTTTTATTAAAATGTAGCAATTTGTTCAATTTAAAATTATTATTTATTTACTCACTCATATTTATTTATTTATTTATTTATTTATCTCAGAACTTTTAGAGGCTTACTTTCTTACTGTTTTTGTTTATTTGTTTATTATTTATTCATTCATTCATTCATTTAATTTATTTACTGTATTTATTTATGTACTGACATTATAATTCAATATAAACCTAAGCGCACCATGATACAAAGTATCCAAAGAACTTAAAAATGTAATAGATGCCGATTTATGCGAAATGTCTCCATAGTCAAGGACTGGCAAAATGTTTGGAAACTAATTTCCTTCTTGCCTTAAATGAAAAGCAGGGTTTATGTCTATAATAAAACCCAAGTTTTTGTTTCAATTTTATTCTTAATTAATTGTTATGGGATTTAAAAAATAACGAATCATCAAGCATGAAATCAAAATATTTATATTCAGTCACTGCCTCGACTGTAACATCTTGTGAGGTTTTAATTAAATAATAATAATAATTAAATAATAACAATAATAATATATTCAAAACAAATTAATTTAATTTAAATTTTATTAAATTAAATTAATTTAATTTAAAATAAATTATCTAAAATAAACAATAAATGAAAATAAATTGAATGAATAGATGAATAAATAATAAACAAACAAACAAACAAACAGAAAACAAACACACTCACTAAGTAAGAAAATAAGCCAAGTAAAGTTAAGGTGGTGGTTAACAGTAATACATATTTTTAAACTGGATTAAATAATAATAATAATAATAATAATAATAATATATTGAAAATAAATTAATTAAATTTAAATTGTATTAAATTAAATTAACTTAATTCAAAATAAATTAATTAATTAAAATAAATGACAATAAATTAAATGAATATATGAATGAATAATAAACAAACAAACAAAAAACAGTAAGTAAAAAAGTAAGCCAAGTAAAGTTAAGGTGGTGGTTAACAGTAGTACATATTTTCAAACAAACAAACAATAAATAAATAAAAAGTAAGCAAATAAATAAATAAATAATGGTGGATGGGTGGGTGTGTGAGTGAGTGAATGAATGAATAATCCTTTAAATTTAATTAAGTAATTCATTCATTCATTCATTCATTCATCAATTTATTTTCATGTATTGCTTTATGTTAATTGAATAATAATAATAATTAAATAATAATAACATATTCAAAATAAATTAATTGAATTTAAATTTTATTAAATTAATTTAATTTATTTTTTAAAATAAATTAATTAATTAAAACTAATGAAAATAAATTAAATGAATGAATGAATGGATGAATTATTTAATAATAAACAAACAAAAAAACAGTAAGTAAGAAAGTAAGCCGAGTAAAGTTAAGGTGGTACATACAGTACATATTTTTAAACTGGACTGGTTTCCACTAGAAGTTCTGAGATAGATAGATAAATATATATATATATATATATATATATATATATATATATATATATATATGTGTGTGAGTGAGTAAATAAATAATCATTTTAAATTGACCAAATTTCCACACTTTAATAAAAATGTATTTAAATAAATAATAATAATATATTCAAAATAATAAATTAATTAAATTTAAAATTTGATTACATTTATTTAAAATAATTAATTAATTAAAATTAAGGAATAAATGAAAATAAATTTAATGAATGAATGAAACAAACAAACACACTCTTCATGTATTGCTTTATTTTAATTGATATTTATTATAATAATTAAATAATATAATAATATATTCAAAATATATTAATTGAATTTAAATTTTATTAAATTAAATTAATTTAATTTAAAATAAATTAATTAATTAAAACAAATGAAAATAAATTGAATTAATTAATGAATTAATAATAAACAAAAAACAGTAAGAAAGTAAGCCAAGTTTTATTTTAAAGAGCTTTTGTTCTATTGAAAGTCACATTACAGTACATTGAATCTTTATTTATTGAATGGTTAAATAAATAAACAAATAAATGTTTTCCAGATAATACTTTGATTGCATTTATAGTGAAATATATATTTTTAAAATATTACATTTTATATTTGTATAATATTTTTCACAACAAAAATGTCTGCACACATATAAAACTGTCTTTATATTTTAGAAACAGAATGGTCACTTTTACCATCACAGGTGGACCATCATATTTAAGAAGAAGTTTGTGGCATCAAAAAAGCCAGCTTTTATCAATTTTAAGTTCCAGATGTTTATCCTAAAAACTCTTAAAAATGGCCACAAAGGAGAGACAATTTGATGACACATAAAAATGAGACAAACTGTTAACATACAAAGTATGAACCTATAAAATGTATATGGAAAGCAGGTCAGAAAGTCTTGTAGAATTCGGTAAGACGCTCAAGCTCGTATTGAAATCTTTGACTTTTGTTTGCGCAGATTTGCCGAGATCCTACAGTTTGAGGTCTTCCCTGAATTTCGAGAAGAATCTGGAGAGTCTAAATTGTGTTTTTTGTGTGATTTTGAGACAAATCTATGCATTTGGAGGGGCTATGAAATATGAAATCACCTATTTACTTTTTAGTTGTCAAAAAAAAAATCACATTTGATCTCAGGCAACACAACCAGGTTGCATTAGCGGTGTCAGGATGTCTGTGTTGAGTGTATCTGTTTGGCATGTTCTTTCGATGCCCCCCTGTGATCTCAATCTTGTGCAAATACCTGGCAAAATGCCACCTAATGTTAAACCCAACGTTATCCATTATTTCATGAGTAAAGAGAAAAACTTCACACTCAATCAACCATGGCGTCTGTCCTGACATCTCCTTTCGCCATCATCACACGTGGATTCATTTAACACTTTACGCTTAATGTGCTGTCATGTAACCAAAAAAGCGCTTAAAACAGAGCGCTGTTTGCACGACAATGTCTAAAGTGAGAAAGAATTGATCGGATCTTATCAAAGTGGGAATATTTGGACAGTCTTGTTTTGTTTGACGTTGTCACTATGGTGCTGGTGGGCCCAAAACGGCCCCCCTTTTTCACAGTGGACTCTGCCTTTTGTCCCTTTGCCTCTTCGTCTCCACGCTCCTCTGCTCCTCCGCTAATGAATTCATCTGCACATCTCCTTTCCTCAGCCAGCACATTAACCCCGACCACTGGAGCCATCCTCATGGAAAAACGGGCCCTCTCCAAGCATGGAGAGGCGCATCGGATTGACCTTTCCACCTCGGCCCCCCTCTCGACCCCTCGGTTTGAGTCTCGGCCCATCTGCATTTCAACACAGTACCAGCGCATACTCAAACTCCTGCCCTCACTCACTCACTCTCGCCAGCCATGACACATTGTCAGCAGCCCATGGGGGGCTCAAAACCTGCCCTCCTCAGTGCCCCGACTGCATGCCATCATATCGTTCACTACATCCAGGAACGAAGCTGTGAAAATGCTTGGATGATTTCTGTGTTTAAGAACGAGGGAATTAAATTGAGAGCCATTGACTTGCTCACCCCCCAGATTGATGCTGTACTGCTTCCCAAACCCCCTGCTGAGACGTTTTACAACAAATACAGAGTTAAATTGAGTTCAGTGGTGTGATAACAGATGATTCACAAACAAATTACTCTAATGAGCCCAGTCTTTCAGTAAATCATAGACAGTAGTCTGATGATGATAAAATGCATGACTCTTCTGAGTCGGATCTTTTAGTGAATCGTAGACAAAGTGCAATAGGCACAGTCCGACTGGCAAATAAATTAATCTACTGATTCAAAAAAAATTTTTGGGGGGGGGGTTTCTGCATTTTTTCTAGAGAGGACAGTGAAGATTGACAGGAAGCTAATGGGAGAGAGAAAGGGGATGGGATCAGGAAAGGTCCATGAGGCAGGACTCGAACACAGGACACCCAAAACGCAACTGCGCCATATGTCAGCGCGCTGCCCACAAGGCTATCAGCGCCTACCTGATTTGGATCTTTAGTGAATCATAGGCAAAGTGCAATAGACGCAGTCCGACCGGCAAATGAATCAATCTACTGATTCAGATCTTTTAGTAAATCATAGGAAAAGTGCAATAGGCTTAGTCCAACCCCCAAATTAATGAGACTTCTGATTCGGATCTTTTAGTGAATCAAAGGCAAAGCACGATATGCGCAGTCCGACTGCCAAATGAATGAATCTACCGATTCAGATCTTTTAATGAATCATAGGCAAAGCACAATATACACAGTCCGACTGCCAAATGAATGATTCTACTGATTCAGATCTTTTAGTGAATCATAGGCAAAGCGCAATAGGCTCAGTCCGACCTCTAGATTAATGACTCTTCTGAGTCGGATCTTTTAGTGATCTGATATTTTAGCAGTACACACAGTCCGACTGCCAAATTAATGAATCTGCCAATGCAGATCTTTTAGTGAATCATAGGTAAAGCACAATATACGCAGTCCGACTGCCAAATGAATGATTCTACTGATTCAGTTCTTTTAGTGAATCACAGGCAAAGCGCAATAGGCTCAGTCCAACCGCAAGATTAATGACTCTTCTGATTCTGATCTTTTAGTGAATCAAAGGCAGAGCACAATATGCGCAATCTGACTGCCAAATGAATGAATCTACCGATTCAGATGTTTTAGTGAATCATAGGCAAAGCACAATATACGCAGTCCGACTGCCAAATGAATGATTCTACTGATTCAGTTCTTTTAGTGAATCATAGGCAAAGCGCAATAGACTCAGTCCAACCGCAAGATTAATGACTCTTCTGATTCTGATCTTTTAGTGAATCAAAGGCAGAGCACAATATGCGCAATCTGACTGCCAAATGAATGAATCTACCGATTCAGATGTTTTAGTGAATCATAGGCAAAGCACAATAGGCACAGTCCGACTGCCAAATGAGTTACTCTTCTAAGTCAGATCTTTTAGTGATCTGATATTTTAGCAGTACGCACAGTTCGACTGCCAAATGAATGAATCTTCTGAGTCGGATCTTCTAGTGAGTCATAGGCAAAGCACAATAGGCACAGTCCGATTCCCAAATGAATGACTTATCTGAGTCTGATCCTTTAGTGAATCATAGACAAAGCACGATAATCACAGTCTAACTGGCAAATAAATGACTCTTCTGAGTCTGATCTTTTAGTGAATTGTAGACAAAGCCCAATAATCTCAGTCCAACTGCCAAATAAATGATTAGTCTGATTCTGATCTTATAGTGAATCATAGACAAAGAGAAGTTGGTGCAGTCTGACTGCTAAATGAATGACTCTTCTGATTTGGATCTTTTAGTGAGTCATAGGTAAAGCACAATAAGCGCAATCTGACTGCCAAATGAATGACTCTTCTGATTCGGATCTTTTAGTAAATCATAGGCAAAGTACAATAGGGGCAGTCTGATTGCCAAATGAATGATTCTTTTGATTCAGATCTTTTAGTGAATCATAGGCATAGCACAACAGACGCAGTCCAACTGCCGACTGCCAGTGACTCATAAACATAAACTGCAACAAGATCCGTCTTGATTTTTGAACGAATGATTTTTATGAGTCAGTTCATTTTGGAGAATCAAAACCAAAGTGCAGACAGTGGATACAGTTTAAACAATTATCTAAACTAATGATCCTTAACCGCTAATTTTACTTATTAACTGCTGACTAGAAAGTTGTTTACGTGACAAAGTGGAGTAAAAAATATGAGGCTTGTCAAGAGCAAAAATTTTATCAAATGAATTAATTAAATGTATTCCCACATTTTGTAATGGAAATTGAATTGTTCAGTGCAGTCAAAATTCGTACTATTCTTTGATACTTCACAATAAAGTTATGAGGTGATTTTTTTATATATCCCATTACTCAGATTCACCACAATGTTCTTTGTGATTAAATCTTAACCAATTCATCCGTCTCCACATCGGTGCAATGCAAACATAAGCGAATGACTTAGCAATGTCTGGGGACAGAGCGAGAAGGAGGCCCTGCGGCCAATCGCTCAGTGAGCGTGGAACGAAGCCCAAGTTTCTCAGGAACACTCATAAAGCGTTGCGCCGCTTTACAACCCCATTGCTCAACATCACATGCCTTGAGAGAAGGGATATTACCTGAGATAAGGCAAGAGGGATCAAGCTTGGCACCAATCTGACCTCTCCCTCTATCCCTGCTCGCACACACAAACACAGAGAGTGGGACATTTTCATAGGGGGGGTTTCAGACCTCCCAGGGCTTTCTGAAAGACATTAAAAGTCAGGCACTGATGCACAGTAGCTATGTGATGCATTTGCTAAAACAAATGGTGAACCACCGACCCTGGGACTATAATATGTCTTGCTGGAAACTAGTGGAGAGAGAGATGTTTTGTCGAAATCAAAGAGGATCAGTGCAGCACCGCAAGGACTGTGTCACTTGTAGATTCTATAAATCATGTCTTGGTGATAAGCTAATTGCCTTATCCTTGACAGCAGCTCTCTGAGAAAGCAATAAAGGGGCAGGATTACAAGACGTAGAACCATAAAGAGCAGGCCGGCGGTGGAGAAAGAGGGAAAGAGAATGACGAAAGACTGGGGATTGAGAGAAAAGCACAATGAGAAACTAATGTTAGCAGAAGAGGATCTTCAAGCCTAATGAAAATGCATGAGTGAAGTTATCAAAGGCTTCAAGTAATGCTATCAGGATAGTGTAGGAGATTCAGGAAGTGACTATTCCTTCCTTGTCGATTCATAGAGTGTGGAATAAAGGTCAAGAGGAGAACTACTTTCCATCAAGACTGTGCAGCCTCGTAAAAGACTGTGTGCAGCACCTTTACCCTGTTTCCTGTAGTATCATTGACACTGTTGGTCAAAGAAATTTCAATAAATGTCTCAGAAATCTTGGTGATGTCTCAGCAAAGTTGCATTTATTTGATCAAAAATACAATTTAAAGCTTCTATTTTGATATATTTTAAAATGTGTTTATTTCTGTGATGGCAAAGCTGAATTTTCAGCATTATTACTCCAGTTTTCAGTGCTTAATGCTGATTTGGTCATAAGTAGCACAGGTATATTGTATGGGTCAATATATTGTATGGGTCAAAATTAATGATCTTTCTTTTATGCCAAAAATCATTAGGATATTAAAGATCAGTAAAGATCATGTTCCATGAAGATATTTTAGAAATTTCCTACCATAAATATATCAAAACTTAATATTTTATTAGTAATATGCATTGCAAAAACTCCATTTGGACAACTTTAAAGGTGATTTTTCTCAATATTTAGATTTTTTGCACCCTCAGATTACAGATTTTCAAATAGTTGTATCTATTGGCCAAATATTGTCCTTTCCTAACAAACCATACATCAGTGGAAAAGCTTATTTATTCAGGGTGTATAAATCTGAATTTCAAAAAATTGACCCTTACTACTGGTTTTGTGGTCCAGGGTCACATACAAAGTTTTTTTTAAAAAATAGGGTAAATTATAATTTTAAAATATAATACATTGCATTATGGATGTAAGAGGATCTCTTCTCTGTTTAGTGAATCAGGTCAGTGGTGTTTACAGGTCTGGAGTGTGAGTGTTCAGCCTGACTGCCTCAGACATTTCCTGCATTGCTTTGTTAGGCCCCATGGCTGCCACTCAATTTAGAGCAAAGCTATTAGAACAAACTGCTCTTGGGGGCACAAAGGTAGATTGGGCATGACGTTGAGAAGCTAATCGTCTAAATGTCCCCTGTGCAAGGACAACTTTAAAGAACGAGGACAATTGATCCTAAATGGAAGGAGGATCTTAAGGAGTTCATGCATGTGTCAACTTAATCTGAATAATAATAGATTTTTACTTCAAATAATGCTGTTCTTTTGAACTTTCTATTCTACATCAAAAAAATCCTGTAAAAAAGTATCACCGTTTCCATAAAAATATTAAGCAGCGCAACTGTTTTGAACATGGATATTAAAAAGAAATGTTTCTTGAGCAGCAAATCAGCATATGTGACCCTGGACCACAAAATCAGTCTTAAGTCGATGGGGTATATTTGTAACAGTAGCCAAAAATACATTGTATGGGTCAAAATTGTTGATTTTTCTTTTATGACAAAAATAATTAGGAAATTAAGTAAAGATCATGTTCCATGAAGAAATTTTGTAAGATTCCTACTGTAAATGTATTAAAATGTAATTTTTGATTAGTAATATGCATTAATAAGAACTTATTTTAAAGGTGATTTTCTCAATATTTAGATTTTTTATTTTTTTTTTGCACCCTCAGATTCCAGATATTCAAATGGTTGTATCTCTGCCAAATATTGTCCTATCAAACCATACATCAATGGAAAGCTTATTTATTCAGGTGATGTATAAATCTCAGTTTCGAAAAATTGACCCTTACGACTGGTTTTGTGATCCAGGGTCACATATTAGAATGATTTCTGAAGAGTCATGTGACACTGAAGACTGATGCTGAAAATTCAGCTTTGCATCACAGGAATAAATTTAAAATATATTAAAATAGAAAACAGTTAAACTGTAAAAATATTTCACAATATTACTACTTATTACTGAATCTTACCCTGAACTTTAGAGCAAAAGAATAAATAAAAGACGTCATTTAGTGTAGTCATCTTGTTCAGTTTCTCTTCTGCCTCAAACAGCAAATTAGTCCCTTTTATTAAAAGAAGTGTGGAAATCATTAACTTCCCAGGGGAAATCCTGTCTGTCTTATCCTTTCCAGCCTACAAATATCACAGGTCCTTCTTTACATCACCATGAAAACTATGTGATCTTGATAAGGACTGTGGGGAGTTGTATTAAAAGACACATCTTTCCTTCTTTTGTGGTTTGCAGCACTGGATATCAGAAAATGGGATTTTTCCAGCAATTAGACATGAGATTGAACATTCACACCTATAGTGATTCAAATCTATGGCCTATATCCTATAACCACATCCATCATCATATCACTATATGTCTAGTTCACTATATCTGTCAGAAAAATCTTACGGTTCTAGCAAATGCAACAAGACCAAAGACCTTCCCTTCTGAAGCACTTTACCCGGCTAAGAATAAACTTGCAAAACTGCCATAGTCATAAAATCAGAATGAGGAGAAAACAAATAGCCATGCACCAGCACATCTTATCACATATAATGGGCTGTAAAAGAAACCGAAAGACTCTTGAGCTACTCAGATGTGATTGGAATCTGATTTCGCATGATTATCTTCGGGAGGTTAATGGTGCCACACCAAATCGGTGCAAAAATACCAAAGTACCAGCAAAGCAAAACATACATCAGAACAACATACAGATACCAACATCCCAGCTGAATCAAAAACAACAGACATCATCACAAAATCTGTAATGGTTTGACTGGTTAAAATGGGACTAGTATTGGTTTTAATGAAAACTGTAAGAGTTTCTACTGGTAATTGGTCGCCTTCTATTGGTGGGTTTGTTAAAACCACTAAATCCTAATGGAATATGTCCCAAAAAACAGTACAGGAAACTATTAGAATTTCTGTGATGCTTTCTATAGAGTGTTTTCACGACATCATCAATCGGCCATATTGGCGACACTGAATGTAAACAATGCCACTGAACTGAACGAAACTTGCATATATTGCTGATTATTGCTGCTAAAAATGGTCAATTATAGTTATGTTTTGGGCTTTACTAATCGGCCGGACTGGGAAAAATATTTGGTATACTTTAGACTGCCAAAAGTTATAACAAATCAAGGAGAAGAGTGCAAAAACTGTCTGAGGAACAAAAGGTGTTTGTGGTTGGCCAGACTGAACCAGGATTTCAAGGGCAAGAATCTTAACAACATTCGTGTTCGTTCTTATAATTTCTGGTCAGGTAGGTGCAATATTAGGTTAATATCTTATTTAATACTGCTCGTACGTATCTTTACCACCTATTAACTCTCTATATGATTTAGCAGCTTCTAGATCAATCCAAAAGCTTTCAAAATGGTCGCACATCCGGGTAACTGACCAAACCGTGAGATAAGTGCAAACCCCTGTTGGTTTTTTGTTTGTTTGTTTGGATGGCTGACAAGTAATATTATGTCAGTAAATTATACGATATCCACCTTATTTTAAAAGTAAGAGTGGCTGCCGCCATTTGTAACTTGAATGTGCGAGGCTTCCGGTATCAGTCGCTTTCAGTTATTTTAGCTAAAAGAAACAAAAAATTTGTTATGCTGCTTGATATTGCACGCTGGTATCTCTTATATTATTGCAATTTATAATAATAAACTGACTGGCTTGTAGCATAAATAGTTTAACCGTTTACAGCACTGTTATTCTTCTAGTTTTTTTATGGGTAATAAATCACATTCACAGAAAATGACGTTTGCATTTCAAAATAAAGTGGATATCAAGCGATAAATTAAAAAAAATAAATTAGCTTTACCTTGCTGTTTGCGATGAAGGAATCTCTTATGACCCATATGGATAAAATTATATATATATACCCTGGTGAAAAAACCAAGAATATGCTGGTAGGTATGTTTTGATTCTGGAATGCTGGTTAGGTAGGTTTTGATGCTGGTTTAAGCTGGTCCTTTGCTGGTTTTTGCTGGTCATGTTGCTGGTCAAGGACCAGCATGAACCAGCAAAGGACCATCTTAAACCAGCTAAGGACCAGCATAAACCAGCTAAGGACCCGCTTAAACCAGCATCAAAACCTACCTAACCAGCATTCCAGCATCAAAACATACCTACCAGCATATGCTGGTTTTTTCACCGGGGATATATAAAAGATGACATTGCTTTGACAAAGCCAACAACACACCGTTATTTTACTTAACCCAAAATTTCAAAATGTATGGTACTGTTGTCACTTTCCCCTGACGTTCGCATATGCTTCCCATCTAGTTATTTTTGGGGAACCAAAAAACGTTCTGGAAACATTAAGGGAACGTTCTATTTACATAAATAAAACGTTCCTCGCTAACCAACAAAGAATGCTAGAACGCCTGTTTATAGGAACTAGAACTGAACGCTCCCAGAAACAAAAATAGTTTGTGGGGGTACAGTTAAACACAACATGCTTACGTTTATCCAGTTTTAAGATGCTGTATTTATCCATCACAATTTTAACTTAAACTTATAGACAAGATTTTGTCATAAACACAGCGTTTTTGTACTGCCAAACTTTCCTTTTCGAGTTTCACATGGACTTCACAAAATGTGTTTTATGAAATAGCCATAAATGTTTTAAAACTTAATTAGGGCTATTAAGATCTCCCTAGCACTAAAAGAAAGGTTTTAACACGTTAAATTCCCTCATAAGTTTTTTACACAACAGCAGGTGTGTTGAAATATCGACGCTCACCATTGCAAACTAACGTCTCCATTTCAGAGGCTGTAGGCCTCACATAGGCGTTGCACGATGAGAGGGAGCCCTCTTGTGTTTACCAGCTGAAGTAGCAGAAAACACGCTGTTAATGGCTGCTTCAGGCCCTGGAAGAACATCAGTCGAAGCCCACAAGAGAAATATAGAAAATGAACACACACAGTCTTTCCATCACACATTTTAATGAATCTGACAGGCCGCTTTTGTCATGGGCGGTACCTGAGTGGGCATATGGCATATGCTATGTGCAAACTATACAGTCTTATGATTATGCAGACAGATCAAAACTGTAAAAAAAAGCCAAAAAACGAACACATGCAAATTAATTCTACTCATCTGGAACAGCAGACAGGAAGACGGCAAAGACATCTGTTGTGCGATCAAACCTTAACTACTTACATTCAGAAACCTGTTTGTGAGAAGACTTGACAACAATCTGATAGTTTGATGGAGTTAGTATGTCACAATATGAGTTACATATAATGTTTTTGCTTTTAAACTTTATTATATGTGCACCTCCATTACATCTAGTCCATTGTATATTCAGACAGACATTTGAAACAGTCAGTATGGGTTCTCTCAAACGCAATACCTCTCAAAAAGAAAATATACATTTACTGGAGAGGTATTCAGACAAACATCCTTTCTAGTACAACAGAACACTTTAAATCAAACCATACAACCAAATGTGCTTCTATCCATCACCCCAAATATGACATACAGCGCATGGCATTCAATGTATTACAGCACTAAGTCACCAAAAATATATCCATTTATAGCAGACATATGTGCTGGTCAATACTTTACATTTTTTCAGCCACTTTTTGTTCGTTTTTTTATTTTTACAACATATGTGCTAGGAAAAACCCGCAAGGACCATTAACGAAAACTTGGGCCTCTAATGAAAAGCAATTTAACTGCAACATGTACACAAGTAGTATGGGACATGATCCATGCAGTTGTGCACAGCCAGCATAGTCATGGTATGGTCTTGTTTAATATTCGTAGATGACATCAGCCACCAGTGCATCACAGTCTTCATTGGAGATACATTCTACGGTCTGGTTCGGTCCGGACTCAGCCAGACTTGAAGAGGAGAATGGCCACCTGGCCCAAGTAGAAGTAAATGAAGTGTTTCGTCTCATGGGTCACGTAGCTGCCGAAGTTCCTTCCCACAATGCAGTGCCACGTAGGATTGTATTTCTTATCGAACTCCTGTAACACGAGACAACGTGGTTTGAGCATGGCGGAAAACGCAAGCACGACAAAAATACACGTTAGGAGTCTAAAATAACAGCGCGACTCACCTTTTTGATGTACGCGGCAATGTCCTTCTCTATGTTGTATTTCTCCATGGCCTGCGTGGCACAGTCCACCGCATCCTGCTGCATGTCTTCAGACATGTCAGCGTTCTTGATCACAGCCTTCCTGTCGGTCATGGTGCCTGAAAACGAAGAGACGAATGATGTTAAGTCTCCACCGAGAGTCAAACAGTGGGGCCTTTCTTCCCTGACAATGCCAGGTAAATTCCTGACAGAATGCCATCAACGGAGAGGATCTGATTTGTTGAGGCAATTCAAATGACACTAGATACTTTCATGAGAACCAAGCAGGTCTTTCAGTCTAGCACCAGCATTTAAAGCTAGTCAATAAAGGCGGTATTTGCATACTATTAAACCTGGACCCAGAAAACCAAGTCAAATTGTTCTCAAACAACACTTTTTGGAGTTAAACCCAGTATAAAAGTATACATGTAGTTCAAATGCACAGAAAGAAAACAGTGGTCAAAAATAGCAGTCAAATTCTATTTTTTGGAGTTAAAACATGGGACTTCAGTTAACTAGCAATACCAATACTGAGATATATGCAGTTCAAATGCATAGAGAACACATTTGTAGCTAGTCAATAAAGGCCAGATTTCCATACCATTAATGCTGGGCTCAGACAACCTACTCAAATAGTGGTCAAATTCCAAATGTTTAGAGTTAAACTATTGTATTTAGTACTTTAATTAACCAGCAGTACCAATACTGGGATAGATATGGTTCAAATGGATGGAAAGCACACTTGCAACTAGTCAGTAAAGGTGCATTTGCATACTATTAAAGCTGGATCCAGAAAACCAAGTCAAACTGTTCTTAAATAACACTTTTTGGAGTTAAATCCAGTATAAATGTACTTTAGTTAAAAGTTTAGCAAAACCAACATTGGGATACATATAGTCTAAATGCATAGAAGGAACATTTGTAGCTAGACAAAGACCATATTTGAATACAACTAATGCTGGGCTTGGAAAAACTAATCAAATACTAGGCAAATTCCAATTTTTTTAGGAGTTAAATCCAGCATAAAAGTACTTTAGTTATCTAGCAATACCAATACTGGGATAAATATAGTCCAAACGCATAGAAAGCACATTTGAAGCTAGCCAGTAAATGCCAAACTTGCATACAATTAATGCTGGGCTCAAAAAAACCCTAATCAAATAGTGGTTGAATTCCAAAATTTTGCGGTTAAATCCAGTATTTAGTTTTTTAGTTAACTAGCAATACCAATACTGGGATACATGTGGTCCAAAGCACATTTGTAGGTAGTCAATAAAGGCCATATTTGTATACCACCAATGCTGGACTCTGAAAACCTACTCAAATAGTGGTCAAATGTAACGTTTTTGGAGTTAAATGCAGTATAGAAGTACTTTAGTTCACTAGCAATACCAACACTGGGATACATATAGTCCAAATGCATAGAAAGCACATTTGTAGCTAGTCAATGAAGGCCATTTTTGCATACTACTAATGCTGGGTTCAGAAAACCTAATCAAATAGTGGTCAAATGTAACATTTTTGGAATTAAATCCAGTATAGACGTACTTTAGTAAACTAGCAATACAAACACTGGGATACATATGGTCCACATGCAAGGACATGGACGACAAAACCCATTTGCAGCTAGTCAACAGATCATATTTGTATACGGTTAATGCTGGGCTCAGAAAACCTAATCAAAGAGTGGACAATCTCCAATTTTTTGGTGTTAAATCCCATATAAAAGTACTTTAGTTAACCAATACTGAGATACATAAAGTCTAAATGCACAGAGAGCACATTTGTAGCTAGTCAAAAAAGGCCATACTTGCCTACTATTAATACTGGGCTCAGAAAACCAAATAAAATGGTGATTAAATTCAGATTTTTGGAGTTAAATCCAGTATTTAGTACTTTAGTTAACTAGCAATCCCAATACTGAGATGCAGAGTCCAAATGCATAGAAAGCACGTTTGTAGCTAGTCTACAAGGACATACCTGCATACTATTAATACTGGGCTCAGAAAACCAAATCAAATAGCTGTTGAATTCCATTTCTTTGGGAGTTGAATCCAGTGTAGACGTACTTTCGTTAACTAGCAATACCAATACTGGGACACATATGGTCCAAATGCATAGATGGCACTACCATTTGCAGCTGGTCAATAGACCATATTTCCATATACTATTAATCCTGAGCTCACAAAGTAAAGTCAAATTGTGCTCATATTACAATTTGAGGTACATTCTAGTATAAAAATACTTTAAACCAGTTAACTAGCAATACCAATACTGGAGTACATACAGTCCAAATGCATAGATATTGAAAGCACTATAATTTGCAGCTAGCCAATAAAGGCCATATTTGCATACTATTAATGCTGGGCCCATAAAACAAAGTCAAACTGTGCTCAAATTACAATTTTTTGGAATGAAATCCTGTATAAAAGTACTTTGCTTAACACTGGGCCCATAAAACCCAAGTTGAAATGTGCTCAAATTACTTCTCTTTTGGATTTTAATCCTTTAATTAACAAGCAATAAAAGTATTGGGATACAAATGGTCCTAACTCATTTCCATAAATGGCACTACAATTGGAGCGAGTCAATGAAGTCCATATTTGCATACCATTAATCCTAAATCAAACTGGGTTAAAATCACATTTTTTAAAGTAAAACCCAGTACAACAGTACTTTTAGTTAACTAGCTATATCAATACTGGGATTCATATGGTCCAAATGCATACAAGCAAACTAGAAAACCACTGATGTCAGCACCTCACACCACGTTGATTTAGCAGTTGAACTTAATTATATTGTGGCAGTCGAGTGATTGACTGATGAAGGTCTGGAATCATTTATCAAATCATTGACAGATCAGGATGGAGGAATGCTACGTCACACCTCCATTCACAGCGTGCGCGTTTGATGTTCAGCAAATCAATGAAACTCAGGTACACGCGGCGTTCTCATTGTAGCGCTTTCATTTCAAAGTCAAATGCACGCGATTAAAATGTTGCAAAAGAATCGCCATTTTAATATTTAAAACGAAAACATCAGGCTCAAAATGCATGCAAGATCATTTTTTTTGTAGATCACACGAGATGGTAAACTATTCAACTCACCTTTCAACAATATTTGGCAAGAGAAATTTGCAAGTCAAAACAGTCGCCGTACGAGCTTTCGGATGTCCCTTTGACGCTATGAGAGGAACATAAGGATCAAGTCAAACGCCGACTGGTGCCCGCGCTAAAATCCCTGGCTCTCCACAATGCCGTCCTACACAGCGCTCGCCATTGGCTGCAGACCAGCCGCTCCCTGCGCCCCTCTGCCAGCATCTTATTTCATCCCACAATGCATCTTTAACCGGAGACCAGAGGGAAATGTGCTTGTTTGGTTATAAGCTGCAGGACTGTGTGGGCCACAAAATAGCTTAAATTAGAGTCGGTGGACCTTCACAGTAAAAACACTTCACAATTAGTGAAGGACACTTGATGCAAGGTTAGAGGTATTAATCTGTCGTAGCTCTCATGGTCGGTCCCACACAGTGCAATGCGACTAGAAATGGAAAATGAAAGAAATGTAATGATGCCGGTTACAATCAACCATGGTTTTATTATATTAAAAGTGTAGCAACCATGGTTTTTCGGCACATTGATTACCATTTATATAAACACAGTTTTACTACAAATACCCTACTATGGTTAGTGTTTTGGCAAAACCATGTTTTTTTTGGTTTTATTTGTGGTAAAACCATGGTTAATCTTCGTAAATGTCCTTTAGTATTTTATAGAAGTATGTAGGAAAATGAAATGCAGTTCTGCCCTTTATGCCCTTAACACTCTGTTATCAAATGAAAATATTATTTTAGATATCAACAGATTAACTAGAATCAAGGCATGCATTTGTGCTGAAGATGTGATTGCATGCTTTTTTAAAATGCTATTTAAAAATTAGAAATGCTAGAAATGCTTTCTGTCCTTCATAAGTTTCCACTCATTACAATTAAACTCAAAATTGTGTATCTTTGCACGTTATCATGACAACCAGTCGGTATTTTTCACAACAGTAACGGTTTAGTTTCATTGGATGTGATGGCCACTTACCTAAAAAGTAGAGTAACTACAAAAAGTAATAAACAGGTAGATTACTTACAAATTGTAATCCATTACTGATTCCAAATTACATGACAAAAATTGTAGTTAGTAACGTAACCCATTACATTACACATTTTAGGTAATATAATTTTACTAGTTTTAGATTAGGCCTAACTATATTACTTTTAACTCCTTTGTCACATTGATTTAAATAGGATAATCTAGTACCATATTGGCATTAAATGCAGAGAGAGAAAATATATTCCTTTTTGTTGTTATTAACATTAAGTGCATTAAACATATTTCATCAATGTTTCAATGTTGTTTGTGAAGGAACTGCAGGGGGTTTATGAGTTTAAAGAAAAGCTCATAATAAATTAAATCAGTTTGTTTTAATTAAAATAAATAATTTTAAAATCAGTCAAAATAACAAAAAAAGTGAAATATTTTTGTTTACCTGCATGTCATGTGACCATAACCAACGTCAGCGTCAAAGAACTAATGAACATGCAAATGTGACACTTAATTATTAATATATTTATTTTAAATTTCATGAGGTAAATATATTAGGTGAAAGAAGGGAAAATGAGGAAATAGGGGAATCAATCAATTATGAATCATTTATTGCTACTGTGTAAATAATATGTAATCATGTAATCCATAAAACAAGCAACTGCAGTCTGATTACGAGTATTTTCAAATGTGGTTTCATCTAATTACAAGTACCTAATTTTTTGAATCTGAACACATGTATTCAGTTACTACCCAGCTCTGGTAATAACTTGTAATTAATTTAAGTAAATGATTCAGGTTCATTCACAAAAAGAACCGGCTCATAAGAATCATTCTTCCGAGAGTCGGGATACACTGATTTGTAGTGTTTTGTTTTTGATTCACTATTAAGAACAGACTCATCTACTGCAATTAGCTTATTTTCCCTAAACAATTCTCCCATATTTTAGACTATTTATAGCTGCTAAGCAACTACGCATATTAATATAGAATGTGGCGACAACCTTTTTTTTTTTAAACTAGCAGTATCCTGTAGCTCTCATAGAAGAGCATGCTGTTAACATGACCATGTGTTAAATTCCCAGGTAATGTATGAATTGATGACATATAAACCTTAAAAGGGAAGTTCACCCAAAAATGACAATTATCCCACAGTTATTAAGCTGACAGAGCCAGGATATTTTTATTATCAGACTGAAAAGAAAGAAAAAGTCATATACACCTAGGCTGGTTTTAAGGTGAGTAAATCATGGGATGAATTTCATTTTTTGATCAACTATCCCTTTAAGTACAATGTAATTAAATCACTTTGTCATGTTCATAAACATCTGTTACCATTTACTCATCCTCATGTCTTTCAAAAACTGCACAACTTTCTTCTGTGAAATGAAATTAAGATATTTTGAAAAATGTGCACATTCATGTAATGTTGTTTTGGACTGCATTTCACTTCCACATATTTTGTTCCACGAAAGTCAAACAGGCTTGAAATGCTATGACTGAAAACAATGTTAAATTGCAGGAGAACTGTCCATAAGAGTCAAAATATTCAACAATTCAGAGACATTTAAAAAAATAAATAAATAAAGGCAGCCTACACATTTCTTTTTGTATCAATGAAATCTTTATTTAGGCAAAAACTGTTCACTAAAAAGAAACAAAAATGCTAGCGATGTTAAAGCATCAACTGTCCATATTAGGACGGTTTAAAATCTAAAAATGCCTGAGTAAACCCCTCATCCCACATGCACTTTAAGTTTACCATACTGTTCCTGTCGATTCCATCCCCACAGACTGCTCCAGCATCTGCTCCGCCAATGTGTTAAAAAAACGTGAAGGGCCAAAATGTCTACATTTTCCACTGAGGTATAAAGAAAATAAAGCGAGCAGGGAAGTACTTTTGAATTGCGGTCCTAAAATCCTATGATCCTGGGAGCAATTGTTCCTGTTCCATGTATCCAGCATTCCCTATCCTATCTTCATTACGTACTGATCCCAGTGATCCGGCATCCACTGAGCCTCTCCTCCAATCCAAACCTTAAGATACCAGCAAAATCAAAACAAAGAGTTAGAATCAATCCACTCACCCTGCCTTCTTTGATGCATGCATACAGCATTAAGGCCAAGACAGACTATTACGACGAAGAACCTAACACTAAGACTGAATCAAACATGTTGATAAAAACATGAAAGTTGCAATCTATCTTTGGAGACAAAAACCCAACTAGACGAACTAAACCCAACTAAATACACCACCTGATTTGAAAGTGATCTACAACTGGTTCAGTTATCCAAATAAGTCTTTTTTTTTTGTTGCAATAGAGGTTTGTTCTAGGAGTTTAAATTCACCCTTTTACGCAAGAGTATAGATTTAGTAATCCTTTATTACAAAACATCAGTTGAGAGTCACGTCTAGAGGAAGACAGCATAAAACAATGATTGTTGATGACTGACACCATCCCATGAGCAACTTTCATACATGGCATTTACAAAAATATTGGGAGCCATTACATAACCCTTTGGTCTATGAAAAAGACTTCCACTTCACATTTAAAAAAAGAACAAAAAAAAAAAATAACGGGGGGGAAAAGATCAAAAAGTCGGTTAAAATGCAGGTAAAAAAAAAAAAAAAAAAAAAAAAAAAAAAAAACACACACACACAACCAGTACAGAGAAAGGGGGGGGGAAGAGACATTCATAAGATGATCAAATCTTATGAAACAAAGAGGGTGGAATTAAAACATGGGGTTTGTATCAAGACTGTAAAAACAAAAATGGTTCAGGGGCTCAGAGAGGGCTCGTTTAGGAGCGAGAGCGGGAACGGCTATGGCGCGGGGAGTACTGCGGGGATCCACGGCTGCGGCGCGGGGAGTAGCTTCGGCTACGGTTGTTGCTGCGGCTGCGACTCCTGCTGCGACTGCGGCTCCTTGACCTTGATCTTCCGTAGCTCGGACTGCGGGGACCGTCCACCCTCACACGGATGTACGCCGTTTCTCCCTGGCAGAGACAGAACTTTCCATTGAGCAAGTGTGTATACAAGCATGCTAACAGTCATTATACTTACCAGATTTCCTGCAACAAAACTATGTTCTTCGGTTGTACACCATTATTCCCATTTTCATAAACCAGTACGAATTGACTACCAAGACGCCAAATTTGACCCGGTTTAGCTTTTGTATGTACAAGAAAAAAAAAAAAACAGACGACAGATTTTACAGATACTAATGCGTTTACAAACCTGTCTGATAAGGAATCTTGTAATTGTTATGAAGCATTAGTATAAGTGGGAGAGTTTGTATTCTTACATTTTATGCACTGAAGTGTAACCTACACGAATGTAAATAAAGCGCATATTAAACCAGCATGGCATAATATTAATTTAACTGAATCGTAGTGTTTGTGAAATTACAATAGAGTTATTCTTTATTATGATATTTAAATGGCTTTAATATATCATGCAGCCTACAGTCTAATAATGCATTTGAAGGGTTCTTGTCTGTGGAATGAGCCCCTTCCGGTATTTTGTTGGTTACAATTTATTACTTTTTGAATCGAGTACTCATCCAGTTGCTAAAGAAATCTGAACAAGGTTACCACTAAAAAGAAACTGATTAACAGCCCCCCCCCCAATAACTCATAGTTTCAAGATGCAGCTATTGATGCAAACAAAGCAAATACACTTACAATACAGATCATCCCAGTATGACATTAGGTATTCGCTTACCTCAAGAATATTCCAAGGCTAAGCATATCCAAAAATCTAGATAAAGATCTCAAACGTACCTCATGCGAGCGGAACTTTGTGTTATCCAGTTTGCGAACGGCGTAGGTCATGTCTTCTTTGCGAACAAACTCCACCACACCAGTTCCGTCTCGGAAAACGTCAGCGTAACATACATCACCTGCTTCACGCATGTGATCCTTTAGATCCTGCCAGCTCCCGCTTGGTGGAAGCCCTGGAATCAAATACAACGGTCAATACGGTTTCAAACAGCTCTTGAACTAGTCCAGGGGTGTCCAAACTCGGTCCTGAAGGGCCACTGTCCTGCAGAGTTTAGCTCCAACTTGGCTCAGCACCCCTGCCCATTTCTATTTTGCCTTGGGGTTGGAGCTCAACTCTGCCGGACAGTGACCCTGCAGGAGCAGGATTGGACACCCGTGAATTAATTAAAAGAGAAGGTCACTTCCAGAATAAATATTCTGGAAATTTACTCACCCACCCCCACGTCAAAGATGCTCAGGTCTTTCTTCAGTAACAAAGAAATTAAGGTTGAGAAAAACATTCTCGGATTTTTCTCCATATAGTGGACTTCAATGGCGGCCAACAGTCTGAATGCCCAAACTGCAGTTTCAATGCAGCTTTAAAGGGTTCTACACGATCCCAGCCGAGGAATAAGGGTCCCAACTAGCAAAACTATTGGTCATTTTGTTTTGTTTTTTAAAAATAAAAATATAATAATAATAATAATAATAATAATAATAATAATATTATTATTATTTTTTTATTTTTTTTTTTTAAATCACAAATGCTCAGCTAGCATTAGCTCTGTGATGCGCATCTTCATTAAGCGAAAGGTCACGCGTGACATAGGCAAAGTAACGACTGTTTACAAAGCGAACAAACACCCTTTACCAAAAAAAAAAAAAAAGTAACAATGTAGGACAATTTAGAAGTTGGAGGAGAAAATGAGAACCCACAGGTCCACAGACAAAGAACTAACCATGCATGCACTTTCCAATGTGACTGCATAATGTGTGAAGACACACATTGCAGAACAAGCTGAGCATTTGTGGTTAAGTGTATAAATAACATTTAAGAAGGAAAAAGAAAAAAAAAAAAAAAAAAAAAAAAGCTTTGAAGCTGCACTGAAACTGCAATTTGCATCTTCAAACCGTTGGCCACCATTGAAGGCCATACTATAGAGAAAAATCCTAGAATGTTTTCCTCAAAACCCATAATTTCTTTACAACTGAAGAAAGGAGGACATGAACATCTTGGATGACACAGGGGTAAGCAAATTATCAGTAAACGTTTGATCTGGAAGTGAACTTCTTAAAAGCAATGATGCTACCATACCTGAAACAATTACTCTATACTCCGAACGTCTGGATGGGGGTCCGTATCTACCCCTAGGAGCCCCACCACCACCACCTCCTCCTCCTCCTCCTCCGCCGCCGCCACCACCTCCAAAACCTCCTCTTCCGCTCCTGGGAAACTCAACTCGAAGGCGATAGCCATCATAGTCATAGCCATCACGGGCATAAACAGCATCTTCGGCATCTCTAAATGAAACGAAACAGGAAAAGCATGCAAATACCAACCTGGCATGAAAAACCGGTCAGTGTTGCTAGGGGTCGCACTTAGTTAAACTACAATCGACAACTTAACATACCAGCTAGTTAAGTGATTTAAAAGTACTGCAAAATTGCCTTAAAATACAAAAATACAGAACAGGTCAGTGCTAACCAAGCGTTTACCACAAAACTCACTGAAACTAATTTGAATCAAGCTCAAGTCGTCATTTGTGTAGTTACAAAGCTAATTTCCATATCCAAACCTAGCCTAACAAAACCCAACTTAAACTCAAGTTTACACATTAATCATTTTAGGTTAAATTTAATAAATAAAAAATTGCAAAGCCTACTCTCAGTGACTACAAACGCTAGTAAACAAACGAAACGCTGGAAACATGGTGAGCACGGCTAAGCTAATTAGCACGTTAGCACAAAGCAAAAGTAAAAATCGGACTACAAAAACATAAACTCACTTCTGTATAGATTGTGCAAACACGGTTTTCGAGTAACAAGTTTCTCTATTTTAAGAAGTGAAACCGGCAACGTTGAAATAAACAGACTGGATTTTTAGCTAAATGCTCAAGGTTCAGTTGTACCCACCTGGGGTCTTCAAACTCGACAAAGGCGAATGGAGGTCCGCCTCGTCGGTTTTTCAGATCGATGTCTCGAATGGCTCCGTACTTATAAAACACATCTTCGACATCTTTAGTGCGGATATCAGGAGGCAGATTCCCCACATAAATGCGGCAGTCGTTGTTTCCAGCAGGGCCGCGAATCACACCACCAGACATCTCTGCACCGATATACCTTCACCTTTCTGTTGAGCAGAGAAATAAATTACACTTTTCGAGTCTGCTAAATAGCAGCTGTTTGCCTTAGCGAAATGCGTTTAAAAAACGCAACACCAGTCAAAATACAAAACAAAGAGACTTACTATTGTTTGAAGCGCCGCTCGCAAGCACACGACGAGAGCGTGTTTCCTCTGGAGTCGCGCGGGTCGCTTCCTCTTCAGCAAGCGCGCTTTACCCACAGCGAATGAATCTGGAGAACCGGGGTGAGCGGCGGTTAATGACGTAGCTACATCCGCGTCGCGAAATAGTTCCGATAGTGACGTCTAAAACAATAAAAATGCGCTATATGACTGAGTAATTAGTGTGGATACGGAACGAAAGGTATGCCAAGCTTTTATTATATACCGTAGCGTTGATTATTTTGGCCCTCGGATTAAATTAGTCGTCTTCTTCTTATTGTTTGCAGCTGCTGCTGAGGTAAACTGTAGATTACCGGTTGACTTACACTGAGGGAACGTTTAAAAAAACATAAACCATTTGAAGTTACACTTATGAGGCATATGAGCTTTAATCGGTATTTCGTTAATAATAATAATACTAATATGTATTAATATAATGAAGGAAGCATAGTCTGTATAGAGGGTTTGCCCCGTAGTCAGGTAACGGGATGCGCAGCCATATTGGAGATACTCAGATGCAAACAACAGCATTGAGTTGTTGAGTACCATTGAATATGTTGTTCTGCTAATTTATGCTGTCTAAACCACAGAAAAAATGTGTGGAAGCTGCTAAATCATATAGAAAAGGACTTAGTAAGCAGGAAGGGGCGCAATATTTTGACAAACTAAAGTTAACAGGTGGTAAACATACATAGGAGCAGTATTAATTAAGATATTAGTCTAGTATTTCACCTACCTGACTGGAAATTATAAGAACAAACACAAATGTTGTCAAGATTCTTGCTCTGGAAATCCTGGTTCAGTTTGGCCAAAAACAAACGCCTTTTGTTCCTCAGACACTCGTCTGCTTGATTTGTTATAACTGTTGGCAGTCTATAGTACTCCCAATGTTTTCCTGGTCCAACCCGAATATTACAACCCAAAACACGACAATAATTGACCGTTTTCAGCAGTAATAATCAGCTAAATTTATGAGTTTCATTCGGTTCAGTGGCGTTGTTTATGTCCAGTGCTGGCGATATGGCCGATGCATGATGCGTTGTGAAAACACTCTATTGAAAGATTAGAGTCCAGACACATCTTCTATCTTCACAATTTTATTGCAGGAGTTTCAGTTTGTATTCAGGTTGTCAATTTAGTTTCACTTTTGTTTTGTCAGTGCGTCACGGCAAATATTCAGAATCACCAGATACTCATAAACATGCCGTTATTATTCATCAGAACAGGCTTTATTAAAGCTTTAGATGATGAAACGATAGATTACAGAAGCATACAGATCCTTAAGATAACTAACATTAACAGTAAGTGATAAGGATCAATATAACACCGTCAACTGTAACTTTATTAATAAGCTTGTCAGTTCTATTACTTTCCTAAAGAATTATGTAGGCAACGAGCTATAATTTTACAATGTTTTCAAGACAAGCAGAGGACTCCACAAAATTTTGCATCCTCACAAACTTACTTAGCAATCACATTCATGTGCTATTTTACTGTATATCAACATCACAATCTATCTATGTTTAGGTGTTTTATATGGAAGTGGCACTGAAATCTGCTAGCTTTCAGCTAATGCTGGATTACGGGAATCAGTGGCATTTCAATACGCGTAGCTAGAAAGGTAATGGGAAAGACCAGTGGCTCCGCTGCTGTCACCACAAATCGTGTACTTCCCTTGAGAGGCCAGACTGTTGATCTGAGGAGAAAAGAAGAAGAGGTTAGACTGGAGATCTGTCTATCTATCTATACATCTGTCTGTCTATGAATAGATTTGGTTGAAATGCCTCTGCTCGTTTGATGAATTCCTCGGTTGCGGCAGCTTCGTTCTCTCTCTGTCCGCGCCAGGTCTTCAGAGCTGAGGCCTGTAGAGCTCGGCCGAATGAGAAGGTGAGAGACCAGGGTTTCACCAGTGGGCAGTTATTGATGGCGTTTAGGTTAATGGAGGCCTCCTCCTCACTTTGGCCTCCTGAGAGAAAAGTAACCCCTGAAAGTGCAGGAATTCTCCAGTCAGTGTCCAGACTCATCACTGAATTTGAATTCAGGTGTACGTTTTTTACTGTATCCTCACCTGTCACTGCGGGCGGGACAGTACGCCGCAGAGCAGTGACTGTTGCCATTGCAACCTCCTCTGCGCTGTATTTGGTTGGGCAGCTGTGTCCAGGGGTCACCATGTTGGGCTTGAGTAGAGTGCCTTCCAGATACACATGATGATCAAACATGGCTTTGTAGACTTCTGCAAGCACCTGAAAAAATGAGAGTGAATCTAAATCATGTGATCATTCCAGCAGGTTTGAATGTGTATAGCATATTTAAGGAATGGTTAACTCAAAAACTGAAAATACTGTCATTATTTACTGGCTCTCTTGTTCCAAACAAGAGAGGGTGAATGACAGAATTTTTATTTTTGGATGAACTATCCTTTTAAGAAGTAGAGTATAACCAACCCTCTCTGTAACAAACTGACAACGCTTCAGATCATGGTCTCCATCAGGTAGGATCTCAGGTTCCACTATGGGTACAATCCCATGCTGCAAGTACATTATGGACAAGAACTTGTGCTTTAACAATTTTCCGTTTGTATCTCATATTAATAAATTTAGCCTAATTAACATTTTACCTGCTGACAAATGCTAGCATAGCGAGCAAGGACTTTCGCATTTTCTTTAATGCACAGGTTTGATGGGGTTGTATCACTGATTTTCATCACACAACGCCACTTTGCAAAGTCAGCTCCATCCTTTTTATACTGTGCGCAGCGTTCTGAGAGCCCATCCAGACCTGTTGAGACAGTAGAGCTGCACTTAACACTAACTATCATGTTAAAATTCTGACAAATGTTATGTTCCAGGTCAAAATGCCTCTAATTGGATTAAATACAGTTCTCCAAAAATCAGTGTTGCCAAGTCTGCGGTTTTCTCACAGAATTAGGCTTCTTTAAAGTTTTTGTTCACTTCCAGAACAAAAATTTACAGATAATTTACTCACCCCAAGATGTTCATGTCTTTCTTTCTTTAGTTGTAAAGAAATTCAATTTTTTTGAGGCAAACATATCAGAATTTTTCTCCATATAGTGGACTTTAATGGTGCCTGTGAGTTTGAACTTGAAGCTTCAAAGTGCTCTAAACAATCCCAGCCAAGGAAGAAAGATCTTATCTAGTGAAACAATCTGTTATTTTCTAAAAAATCTTTTTTGCAATTTATATAAATTGTAAGCTTAAATGCTTGTCTTTTCTAGCTCTGCGTCAACTCTGTGAATTCAGTGTTTACAAAGTGAATGCACAAGGAGGGTCAAACACCCTTTACAAAAACAATTTTGAAGATGGAGTAGAAAATGAGATGGGAGTTTTTCAAAATACCCTAACTGTATTAAACCGGAATGCACAGAGTACATGCAAAGCTAGACAAGATGAGCATTTAAGGTTAAAAAGTAAATAAATTGTCCATTTTATTTTTAGAAAATAAGCAATCGTTTTGCTAGATAAGACCCTTCTTTTTTAGAGCCTTTGAAGGTGCTTTTAAACTGCATTTTGGAAGTTCAAACTCACCACAGAAGTCCACTATATGGAGAACATTCCTAAATTTTTTTCCGCAAAAAACAATTTCTTTATGACAGAAGAAAGAAAGACATGAACATCTTGGATGACAAGGGGGTGAGTACATTATCTGTAAATTTTTTGTTATGGAAGTGAACTTCTCCTTTACCACTGTTACTGCGGGTTGAAGCAACTTCAATAAAGTGATATTTTAGCGCCTGAAATGTGAATTTTATTAAGGGAACCGCTTCAAAAAGCGTGTATTTTACCCCCCGGAAAACAATTTTTCCTGGAGGACCCCCCAAGAAATGCGATTGGGCTAGTTTAGTGCTAGTTTTGAGTAGCAATTGGGTGGGTTTTGTTGTAAAAACTTGGCATCACAGCGTGAAAAACCTGTAACGTTAATCCTTCTCACACCTTACAAAAGAACTAACATGAAAATATATTATTTTTAAAACTGTATTGAACAACTATCCTTCAAACTTGTTTTTTCCAGTCATAATAGCAATTTCATGTGCACATTCCACAAAACATCACTTTGCAGGCATGACACTGTGTTTACAATGGATGCAACAGAATGAGAACGAGAAACGAGGTATCAGTTACTGTCGGGGATTTGTTGTGTCGTATCGCGCCACACCACATCCAGTGTAGACAACATCACTGATTAAAATAGGTTCTATTGTCTTTTGTCACGTTGCGTTGGCGTAAGGGGTAGTTTACGCAACACCATTTTCAACTAAACACTGAAAATTTGAATGCATTTGGTCATTAATTTACCTGACAACAGTGGGTTTTTTTTTTATCTATAACGATAAAAATCCACCTAGTGGTATTTTCAAATCAAGACGTTCTCAGCTTTTTGTCTGTGTGATGTCACACTGACAAAGGCCGCTCCCACGATAGTTGATTGACACGGCTGTCTTACCTTAGACCCGCCCTGAGCTGTGACCGACTCTGACCACCATTGTGTCGACTCCAGTGCAGGGGAAAACAAGAATGTCTATGATAGAGCGACTGAGGTGTTTTGTTGTTGGATATAATAATGAACATAGCACTCGTCATTTACTTCCAACATTTGAGCCGCTAAAGACGCAGAGGATTAAAGTAACAAGTTTTTTAAGGGAATGCACCGATCCCTGATCTACATACAGGCATCTATGTTCATCATGATCCAGCTTCACCTACAGCAGAAGTGAGTACAAGGGGTTTTTATGCATCTTTGCAAATCGCCTTTTTTAATAATGTGTTTCGCGGCTAAATGCAGCTAAAGTAAACAACGGCTCATCAGCCCACAGAAGAGAGGGGCAGGCCGAGCAGGGCTCATTAGCATTTTAAGGCAAATGCATCAAAATGGGTCAGCCATTAGTGAGATACATCAGCAACCAATGACCCCTTTAAAAATGACATTGCCACCTACTGGCCTGGTATGCATAATACAGCATTTTCAGACTTTTTTGTGGATCCGTGTGAATGGGGATTGTTTCGAACATTCAAATTTCAACCAGTATTTCAAAAATGTGTTGCTGGTCAAATTGACCTGGAACATAATATAAGCGTCAAACACATCAAAACTTACTAAATCAATAACCAAAGAAGTAATGTAAAAGGAGTCTACCAACCAAAAGTATCAATTGTGAAATCGAATTCAAATTGAATTATCATATCCAGAGAATGGATGTCTTTGAAATACCTTGTGTAGTGGTTTCTCCATTAGTCCCTGGCAAGGGGACTACACCTTTATCAACCTGTAAAGAAAGAGCAAGATATTTTAAAATTGAAATATTTAAATTCAGCTCATTGACTTAAACTCCCTGTCAGAAGAAAGGTGCAAAAACTGGTGCATAATTAGTACCTTGGCTTAGAATAGTAATGTGAACCCTTAAAGGGACAGTTCACCCAAAAATGAAAATTCTGTTAGCTTTTAGGGGTAAATAGAGTACAAAGTTGCCCCTTTAAGAGTACCACCCTAGTGTCAAGCAGTTTACCCCAAAAGGCATTTTTGCACATAAATAAAAAAAAAAAAAAATTCTAAAAAAATGTTTCCCAAAGACAGGCTTTGTGAACACTCCTCATAACTGCGACTATTTGGACAGCCAGCCAGTCCCATTCCAAAAATATCTCACTGATTGAAGTGCACTTGAAAGGCTTTTTTTAATGAGAGATGACATGAAATTATGGATCAAATGGGACTGAGAGATGTTGCATTCCAGATTCCAACTCACAGTGCCTGCATGAGCACCAAGGCACAACATGTCAAAGCAAATGCGCTTACATCTACCCCAGTGAACCCAGGTGAGACTTCATACCTTGATTCCAATAGTGATGCCCTTGTCCTTAATCATCTTGACAAATGGGACGCCATCATCAGAGTTCTGGTAGAGTGTTTCGTGAAAGAAGATCACTCCACCGATGCAGTTATCGATGCGGTCATCAGCGGTGAAGAGCACCTGTCGGTAGAGGCGGCGGTTCTCCTCGTTGTTCTCTACTCCTATCTGGTTCAAACGCTTCCCCATGCTGCCTGTTAGAACATTCACAGGATCAAAGTGAGTTTTTGCACACTGCAATGTATGTTGACAAAGTAGAGGGAGCCACACTAACCTATGGACTCGTCCGCAGCTAGGATGCCTTTCCCTGGTGACACTATGCGTAGAGCTATCTCATGTAGCTCCTTCTTTTGCTCAGTGGTGAGGGGAGGAAACTGATGGGTCATCCTAAACGTCTAACACGACCTGAAGATAGGGCAGAAAGTGTAAATGAACAACAAAGGACAATCAGGATAGGATTTCAGTGACATCACTATATTTTGCCTTCCTGCTGAAGTCATTTATGCTTATGACAGGGTTTGTATAGTTCACATACAATGTAGGAAAAATAGATAGAATGTAGAAATCTAAAATCTGTGGAAAAACAGATAATGTCCTGACCAAAATTACCAGAAACTTGTTTTAAGTTTGCAAACATTTCCTAAAACATAACCATGTGTAACTCGAAACATGGATAAATATTTTATCCTTTATATTAACAGCACGTTGGGCTCTATATTTTACAGACATTTATTATGGTGTGTGCACACCAAAAGCTAATTTAATTATTTGCGTAAGTAGATTGCATATAAAGTCGATGCAAAAGACCCGAATAGATGAGGTGACGCGATTGTACGAATGCGCCATATACGCCATAACAGCGTTAAAAAAAACTACAAACATGGTGGATATGCGCGACCGACGGACAGGTAGAGAAAGGGGTTTGCGTGATAATCAATGTCTAACCTGATGAAAAAATATTTATTTAAATTTATCCGCATTATATTTAATCTTCAGCAACATTGTGAACTTTCATAATGATAAGTTTGGTCATTAACTTTTAAATGTATCATTATGCAAACACATGAGCAGACTTCCCAGCATGGAAGACCCGCAACTGGGCAGATCAACGTAACTTTTTATTTCTCTTAAGTACGGTAGGAAATCAAATTAAACGAAATGTAGATGATGTTAACTCTTTAACAGTGACAGGATGCACATAATTCGTAAAACCACGTGATATGCCTGTCGGATGTTGTTTTTCTTGATTTTTTTGTGTTCTAACATGGTTGACTAAATGTTTTCATTTTGTTCGGTTTAATTCTGTTCATACTAGTCATACAACTTATGTAAGCAAACTCCAAACCCCACACCTTTCCTTTTTGGAACTGTCCTTGCAAAAAGTTACATATAACAATGTGTGTTTTTCAGCTTTGAGGATGAACCTCTTGACATCCATTTCCTGCCTCCTAGCAAGGATACAGTGATGTGAAATACGATCTGGAGTTCGTTATTTCAAAGACGCACAGCACACATTTTGTCCAGTTGCGTCCACACCGCATCGAGATAACAACATCTTAACTTTTCAGAATGCTGCAAGTGCACCGCAGGTCATGTGACAAGAACCAATGAATCAGCTTCATCCTTTCCCGTAACAACATTGAAAGCTCAGCCAAGATGGAGGAACAACTGATCATAACTGTTACAGGAATAACCATTTTGAAATAAATTTTGAAATAAATGGCTAGTGTTTTCCACACATTTTTAGGTGTGACATGTGAATGGCCCCTAAGGGGTCAGCAACAGAGCATCCATTAAGGACGCAGCTATGACAAAGTAGTATGTCCCAAAGCTTGCCTACTATTCTGCTAAATTCTCCAAAGTATGTACTTTTCCTTCACTGAAGAGTACATACTTTCACGGCATTGTATAAGCAGGCAATTTGGGACTCTGGAGTGGGAAGTTCGCATGACACGTTGTCACACAAGCCAATCAGCAAAGAGCTTATTGACAAGTCAAGTTGTATTAGAAAATAGAGGGAAAAAAGGTATCTTTTCTGTGTTAATCAGAGTTTTTGTCGTAACTAGCCGCGACAGCGACACACAAAAAATTTAGAAACGGTTTGTATTTCTGCGACGTCACCGCTGGAACCATGACAATTTTAATCTCAGGTACTGCTTATGTGCTTTATTCAATGTTAAAAGTGCCTAATGTGAGTGTGAATTTCATATTGCGTGACATTTATAGCCATACTGAAATCAATGATAAATAATTTACCTCAGATTTGGATAATAAATGTAAATAAAACATATACGTTAAAACTGCAAACTCACTGCAAACCAACAAGTGTTTTCCATGACAAAGATGGTATCAGTCACTCAGTGTGTAGTTTTAGTCATGTTAAAAAGGTTTTATATTTATGAATTAGATTTTAAACTTGTCAATTTCATTGGGATATTTGAGTAATTCTGTCGAGTCAAATTGCTTGTCGCTGGAATATTGTCATGTCGCGATAAAAGGTATCTTTTGTCCTAACTAGCCGTGAGAGCGACATGCAAAATTTCTGTTTTAGAAACAAGGGCACAGAACAGATTTCAGTAATTCAGTAGGTTGGTACATTGGTATCTTGTCACATTGACACAGAAAACCATCCCGCAAGTAATCTACAGAAAACCAATTGGTTTCATTTATGAAGCTTTAATTGGTTAGAAATTGGTTTCTGTGAGTTTAATCTCTAAAAAAGGTAACAAACATTAATAAGATTTCCTAAAGATTTATACAATGTAAAAAGTATTTTTGTATATAAAACAAATAGTGTTTCAGCCTTTTTACTGAAATTGAAGGTTAATTCAGCGTGATCCTTGCGTGTTCCTTTTTTTAGTGTCAACTAAAAAACCACCAACAAAAAACAAAGTTAAATAGATAAATCCAACACAACTGTGACTTAAAATCACAGCAGCTGTTTTACTCAATGCTACTCAATTCAAAAATGCCAAGCATTCACTTTCACAAAACCTTAACAACGATTTCTGCAAGTCTTGCAACTTTGTTATCCGCAACTGAAGCACCGACACAGTTTACAAGCCTAAGCATATATAAATTACTCTCTTTATGAATAACTAAACCACCAAAGTACTGCAAAATGTTATTTTTAAGAGTACTCAACTGCTTGAAAACACACGGCTACGTGGAAAACTGATCGTGCACATGATTCTCAGCACTAAAAAATGATCTATACATTGTCTTGCCTGTGAAATCATAACTTTTTAGAAATAAAACCCTTGCAAAGTTGTCTCTCCACTGCATATTTCATACAACAATTGTAATCCAAAATGGTGATGGCAGTAAATTCAACAGATGGAGTTACTCACCAAGTCAGAGCAGACCGACGAACTCAGACTGAAGGGGCTTTTTTCTACAGACGAGATGAGACGTGACTGAATCTTTAACAGTGCCAGTGTCCCAGTTCTTTATGAAGGTGATATCCCAGAGGATGCTGACACTTGTAGGGCGGAGCTTAACGGCATGCCCTCATTAAGTTATTGGAGGAGGTGTTAAAGGCCACCAAAGGTTGCCCACCCGATCCCATTTCTCTAGCAGCATGTATTCTCATTATTTTACACAATGGGTAATGCAATTAAATGAGATTTATTGCATTTTCTAAACAGCAAAAATTGCTAGGATAGAGTGGGTAGTTGCCAGGGTGTTGCTATACAGCTGTTACAGTTGGTTATTAGGGTAGTAGTGTACTCAAAATAGATAAGGCTCAGATCGCTTGTTTTTTCAACTGGCAAGTAAAAATTGGCACATTATGTGAGGTAGCAACTTTGTAACCTGTTGGGTCTTTCAGGCCACATCTGCTATTTAATTTTAAAGAAGGCTGTATTTCCGTCAACAATATAATTAGATCATATACGCCTTAGGCGAATCCTCAAATCTCTAGTCAGCTGAGACTCCCATCATACCCATAGGAAAATGTTGGCAGTCACAGAGCGGCTGAGATTCGAGCATATGTGTGGTAAAAAATGAGGTGGGGTCATGGCATAATTTCTAGTTCTATACAGGTGAGTAGAATTTTTAGATGACTTTATGATCTAGTTTTCAAGGACAAAGAGGAGTCAAAGTTTGGAGATTCAGTTTACCAAAGCATCGATCTGTTGTGAAATTATGTGATGATAAATGTGGCTTTAAGTGTAATTGACTAACATCACATATATATGTACGTAATATGTATAGAAATAGCCAGACTTTTTTTAGGAGCATGTTGTTCAGTTCTTAATATGAAACCAATAATGTACTGTAGATAAAAATGGCAGGTTTAGAGGGATACCCGATGTCTCATTATACATAAAGGACCGAACCCATTGAAAGTAGACTCTCAGGAGAACTGTTAAGAGTTACGGATATTTTAAGCCTCCTCTACTGGGGCTGTGATTTTTTTCCTGATACCTAATTAAAAACATTAATAATGATGCTTTATCTGGTGTTCAATTTTCAGCCCTATTAAGGCTGCTCCCATTTGGGTTTGTCATTGCTCTCACAAATAGGTCACACCAAAGTCTCAAAGTTGGAGAAATGTCTCCAGATATCATTCACAGATATATATTTTACCATTCTATCATTTGAATTGTGATGACATGAAGTTCTACTTTCTTCCTCCACATCAATCGATTCACAAGTTCTTTTTTAGGTAGATATGTTGAGGATGATCTTTACAGTACTGCTGAAAAATGTTCTCAGATAATCAAATAATGGCAACTGATATTCAGATACTTTTTCCCACTATATACACCGTTTAAACTAAATTGTATTGCAATGCATTGTATTATGGTTTAGCATAGCACCATGTATGTACATTCCATTGTACATACTAATGGATATTAACAGTATATATATTCTATGAATCAGTGGCAATCAACATTATCAACCTCAGTGTTTTTGATTTTCTCTGTGTTCCCAAAATCAAACGGTGTCCGTTGTGAGGTATATTATTAAAGCTGTAGCCTATTGTATCCATCAATGGGAGTTTTCACCATTTGTATTTAGATCTTATATTTTTAGTGACTATTTCTGCAGGTTACAGTGATACTAAAAAGATGGCGACCAGTGAGTCCTTGCTTCAAATGATTTTGTTCAAAACACAGTTACATTCGGGAGTGAAATAAGTGGCAGGCCTTGTTTAAAGGATTACCCCAAAATGAAAAAATTGTCATTAATCACTTACCCCCATGTCATTCCAAAACCATAAAAGCTTCATTCGTCTTTGGAACACAATTTAAGATATTTTGGATGAAAACTGGGAGACTTGTGACTGTCCCATTGACTGCCAGGTAAATATCACTGTCAAGACATAGAAAAGTATGAAAGACACCATCAAAATAGTCCATCTGTGGTTCAATCTGAATTTTATGAAGCAACGAGAATAGTTTTTGTATGCAAAAAAAAAGTTTTTATTCAACAATTTTGGAGAGTATCCGCTGGACGCAAACTGCGTACACCGTTCTATGTCAGTCGCACCACACGGATACGTTTTCTACATATATTTACGTTTTGATTTGAACGAAAACAGCATATCCAGTGTACGCAGTTTGCGTCCAGAGGATACTCTCAAAAATGGTGCTACACTGACATGGAGGAGACGAATTGTTGAATAAAAAGGTTTTTTTGCGTGCAAAAAGTATTCATCGCTTCATAAAATTCAGACTGAACCACTGATGTCAGATGCACTTATTTGATGATGTCTTTCATACTTTTCTGAGTCTTGACAGTGGTATTTACCTGGCAGTCAATGGGACAGTCACAATCCTCCCGGTTTACATCCAAAATACAAGACGAAATAAGCTTTTATGGGTTTGGAATGACATGGGGATAAGTTATTAATAACAAAATTTTCATTTTGGGATGGAGTAAGCAATTCACTCAATCATTCATTCTGTGCAGGAGCAAAAAAAAAAAAATTATTCATTAATGATCAAGTGACATGTCTTTGAGTGAGTCACTAAATTGTTCGCTCACCAATTTGTTCAAAAACAAATATTTAATCAGGAGAGAAACAAGTGAAATATCTGTACAAGTGAGTCATTGAATCATTCACTCAACTGTTTCATTCAGAAACACATTTATTCAGAAGTGAAACAAGTGACGTTACTGAGTGAGTCACTAAATCATTCACTCAACCTAGTGGTGTCAATCGATTAAAAACTTAACTACTTAATCGCACATTTTTTTCTAAAATTAATCACGATAATCCTACCTGGCATTAACATTTTTAATTATACTTTTATATTGCAATAATTTCACATTCAAGCTTCAAATTCATGTAGAAACAACATTAAGAAAGTATATTTTTAATGTGTTTAATGCAATCATCACTGATTCCAGCTGATGTCTTTATGAATTTATTTTTAAATATTTTGAATGCATTAAACTGAAAAAATTAATCACCTGCGTTAACGTGCTAATTTGACATCACTAACAGTGAAACAAGTGACACGTCTGTTTGAGTGAGTCATTGTATCATTCACTCTGTTTCATTCAGAAACTGATTTATTCAGAAGCAAGACAAGTCTTTTTGAAATGAATGATTCAATGAATCATTCATTTAACAAATTCATTCAAAAACACTGATTCATTTTGAAACAAAACACTACTGCTGAGTGTTGTATGGTGATGCACAGAAGTTGATTCTGCTTTGGCTTTGGAACTATTATTTGCAAAAAAGTAACTGGAAATATTGTGTCTAAAAAGTTTCTCGATATTAATATCTCAATGTACTTATGTGTTTAAGCATGATAAGTTTTATTTATTGTTGTCAGATTATCACTCTTATGCTGCCACAGCAAACAGGGCATCACTGTAAGTGGTATGAATATAAAAACAAATGTAAAAATGAGATTAGTTTTAAAATGAGTGAAAATATACACAGGAACAAAAGAAAATAAAACCCAACAGTTCTTGTATCATTAAGGCAAATATCGGCATATTATTAAACTTTCAAAACAGAGGTAACATTGTCAAAAATCTATTAATGAATGCTATTACTGGCTATTCACATAGACTGATTTGTTTGTGCTCTATGTGGGTGAACTATTAGAAAAATACTGTGGCATTTTATCTTGTCTTTGGCAAAACACTGAAGAGAAAAAAACAGTTTATTTTTGTTTTCTGTTTTCATGGAGAATTGGTTCCTATTGCTTTTGTTTCAGCCCCTACTGTGTCTTGATTTACCTTAATCTTCATCAAGGTAGGAGACAAATCTGCAGAGGTGGATGGAGAGTTCAGTAGGTCACACTCAAAATTCTGAAGAAGGTCTAATGATAAACCTCGCATCGACCTTTCCGGTCGGTCAGGATGATTCTTCAGCTCCAGGATTGGCTTGATGGGACTTTTCTGCAGCAGCTGGGAATCAAAAGACATGCCGTGGAAAAACTTCTGGTTTTGATAGAGCTCCAGGCACCTTAAGCGACGTGTGGGGATCTTGCACAGAAGCTATATTCAAAAATGATGAAAGAAATTTAGGAAGAATTATAGAATGTTTGTACAAACAACAGGGTTTTAGGCCAATCAGATTTGAGGGCAGCAGAAATAAAACGTAAAGAAATGCTAAGAAATTCATTTAAAAGAGGTGTGTTTTTGTTATTAAATAGACTATTAGTACGAATTACCTCTAAATTATATCTAACACATAAAATATGGGGTATTTCAATAAACATTAGAATTAATGGTGTAACACTATATAATAAGGTGTCATTTGTTAACATTTGTTAAAGTATTAACTAACATAAATGAACTATACATTTATTACACTGTTTATTAATCTTTGTTAATATTAGTTAATAAAAATACAGTCATTGATTGTTTGTTCATGTTAGTTCAGTGCAGTGCATTAACTAATGTTAACACAACTTGTGATTTTAATAATGCATTAGTAAATGCTGAAATTAACATTCATTTTTTAAGCATAAAATGCATAAATTCATTCATTTTTATATATATATATATATATATATATGGGGAGTTGACAAATAAAAATTGGACTGCGTCCTATGGTATGACATAGCAAAAATGGAGGAAAAAAAAACTTAGCATACAAATAACATGAGAAAAATGTATCTTCATCCTTACAGTTACAAATAGCATGAGAGAGGAGAGGTTTATCTTCAGTGTCTGAGTTTTGTTTTTGTTTTTTTTTGCATTTTTCCGTCACACCATAGGACACATTGATACGTCAACTACCCATATACACACACAGTGCTTTGCACAAGTAATCAAACCATTTTTTTCACGTTTTGTTATGTTGCTATCTTATGTTAAAATGCTTTAAATTACTTTTTTTCACATCAATCTACACTCTATACACCATAATGACAAAGCAAAACAGTGTCGCCACTACTTTGTAAACTTTGTATTTTAAAAATAAAAACCTGAAATTAGTACATTGCATAAGTATTCATACCCTTAACTCAGTACTTAGCTGAAGCACCTTTACAGCCTCAGATCTTCACCCTTTAAGCTCTGCCAGCCTGGATAGACACAGACGCACATTTTCTGGTTTCTCCTGAAATATTTGATGCGTTCAAGCCAAGGCTGTGGCTGGGCCACTCAAGGACATTCACAGAGTTGTCTATAAGCCACTCTTGCTGTGTGCTTAGGGTCATTGTCCTGATGGAAGGTGAACCTTCAGCCCAGAGGTTCTGAATGCTCTGGACTGGGTTTTCATTAAGGCTATCTCTATATTTAACTGTGTTGAACTTTCCCTCTACTCTTACAAGTCCTCTCAGTCCGTGCCGCTGAAAAACAGCCCCGCAGCATGAGGCTGCAACCAGCACACTTTAGTTTTGGGATGCTACTGTGCAGGTGATGAGCAGCACCTGCTTTCCTTCAAACATGATGCTTGGAATTGAGATTCTTCAGACTAGGCAATATTGTTTCTCACAATCTGAGAGTTCTCTTGGTGCTTTGTTGCAAATTGCAAGTAGGTTTTAATGTGTCTTCACTGAGAAGAGGATTGAGTTGGGCCACACCGCCATAAAGACAGGATAGGTGGAGTGTTGCAGTGTTGTTTGTTTCTTCCACCTGCATATATGATCAAGGAGCTCAACTAAAGTGACCATCAGCTTCTTGGTCACCGGTCTAACCAAGCCCCTTCTCCATCAATTGCTCTAGGAAGAGTCCTAGTTGCTCCAAACTTCTTTCATTAAGGGTGCTTCATTAATGCTTCTGTGAACCTTCAATACAGCAATTTTATTCTGAACTCTTTCCCAGATGTGTTGCTTAATGCAACCGTATTTCTGAGCTCTACAGGCAATTCTTTTCTTTTCTTTTTTTTTTACCTCAGGGCTTGGTTTTTGCTCTGATATGGATTTTCAGCTGTTAGACCTTTTATTAAGATGTGTGTGCCTTTCCAAATCATACTCATTCAAATGAATTTGCCACAGTTTAACTCCACTCAAAGTGTAATAACATTTACAAGCAATATGAGTGCTCCTGAGCTAAATTTCAACCGTCCCAGATAAGGGTTTGAATACTTATGCAATGGAATCATTAACGTTTTTAATTTGTAATAAATTTGCAAATATGTTTTTTTGCTGTGTCATTATGGTGTATGGAGTGCAGATTGATGTGGAAAAATATAATTGCCTTTTATTGTATAATACATGTTTATGAATATCAACCATAGTCAAAACCTATATGCATGTAAAAAAAACAACAACAACATATAATTGATTTTAATTGTATTATGTATATCATATAAATACATACATACATAAAGATTATTTATAGCATCTCACCTCTATGAGCAGGAAGGCCAGAGTTGGACTGAGGGTTGCCGGCATGTCATATGGACACTCACTGACGCTGCTGAGCATATCACAGTGATCTGCTTCCGGCGGCAGAGGAAACTACAAATCAAAATAATCAAGAAAAGACTCACACAGTCTGTATAAGCAGCCCGTAGCACTTTCTCCACATCACTGAGATCTGCACATTGAGACTGACACATCCATCAAGTATAATGCTCATCTTGCTGTATGGCCTCTGGGTATGTCTCACCCCTCCAGTGGCTAAAGCGTAGAGAAGAACGCCAAGAGACCACCAGTCTGCAGCGTGGCTGTACGGGCCGCCGCTCAGGACCTCAGGAGCTGTTTAATGACCACATCATGTAATTAAACATCCACTTTTACAGAAATAGCTCATTTGCTTAGAGCTATACATGTCTTTAGTTACAGCCAGATATAGATGATGGTAAACACAGTCTTACTACGGAAATCCTTTCCCATTTAAAAAGAGATGGTTGGGATTTCTGCCTTACCCATGTACTGTATTGTGCCGCAGATAGTAAACGCTCTATCCCCACGCTCGAGTCGGCGAGACAGCCCGAAATCAGTCAAGCGGAGGTGACCTAAATGAGACGGCATTAATATTCCTATTGCACAATTCCCTTTACTTAAAGCTAAATGAGTGCTTCACAGTTGGGATGGTCTTTTGAAAACAATCCAAAGACACAAACGACACACACGGTCCTGGCATATGTGAAAAAAAGGCAAGATAGTTTTTTTTTTAGAATAACTATGTGGATATATGTTCATATCATGTGAAGTTGTTAATGTTAATGAAGTCTACATAATAGTCAGCAAGGACACAATGACAACAGTGATATTTCTCTGGTTAAGAAAATATGTATAATTTTGTCTTCTAATGAGGAAATTTTATAGAAAAACCACGGATGAATTTGGAACTAATGGTTATTTCAAAACTGAAAACCAAATATCTTTAAATATACATCAATCTGAATTACTTGCAATCAAAATTTAACCCTGATATATTGTAATAATTTTAAAATGTATGCTTTTTTTGAATATTCAAAGTTTTAAAAAAAATTGCATCTATAACAGTTTAGTAGCATATTAAAAATAGACTGTCAATATTTAATGTAACATTATCGAGCTATCAAAATTATTCAACCCCTATTCATTAATTACTGGAAAATATTTGATATATAGTAGGTTAATTTATACATTTGTACAATATCTTTGTATAGCACTTTTTTACTTAATACTACATTTAAATATTCTTAGACTATATTACCATAAATCCTTCAGTAACTAAGATAAAGGTGAGTATGTTGAGGACAAACCTCTTAAAATATAATAAAATATAACACTGAAATATTTTCATATTAAAAATATATTAAATATTTTTTGTCTGTACAACCAGTCTTTTGAAAGCAGAAGGTAAAATTAAATAATAATATAATGCAATTAATAATAATAATAATAATAACAATAATAATAATAATAAAATTAAATAGTTAAATAAAATAATAATAATAGAATTAAATAAAATAATTAAATATAATAATAATAATAATAATAATAATAATAATATAAAATCTATTAAAATATAATGAAATTACTAATTATAATAATAATAAATTATAAATAAGAATAAGGAATAATAATAAGAAATTAACAATAACAATAATAATATTAATAATAATAATAATAATAATATAATGAAATTAATAATTATAATAAAAAAATCTAAATAATAATAATAAGGAATAATAAGAAAAAGAAATTAACAACAACAATAATATTAATAATAATAAATTCTAAATAATAATAATGAAGAATAATATTATTATTAATAATTACATTAAATTAAATTAAATAATTAATAATATTAATATACTGAGATTATTATTTTTATTATTATTAATAATAATAAACATTAATAATAAATTATAAATTATAAATAATAATAAAAAGAAATTAACAACAACAATAATTAATAAGAATAATATATAATAATATTCTTAGTAATAAATAGTAAACTAATAATCAATAATATAATTAATAATAATTAAATTAAATAATTAAATAATTATTTAATTAAATACTTAATGTTAATATATAATTAATATTGTAATAATAATATAATGAAATTAATGAAATTACTAATGAATATTAATATTATTATTAAAAATTAAATTTATTAATAATAATAATATATAATTAATAATAAAATATAAAGAAATTCTGTGTGTTATAAATAAATAAATAAATAAATAAATACATATTATATTTATTATATATGTATGACTTAAAAACAGCAGTATTGAATATATATATACAGTATATATATATATTCAATACTGCTGTTTTTCAATACTGTTATTTTTTTATTTTATTTTTTTCAGTACTGCTGTTTTTAAGTCACTTATTTGTATGGTAGGGTACAAATATTGTTGAAAAGCTGCTGAAAGCTGTTACAGATTCATAAAGTTGTGCATTAATGTTTAGAGCCAGTCTGATTTTTTTCATCAACTTTATGTTCTCAGAATCACTCAAATATGTATTAATAAACTTGTTATAATAGTTTACTGATACCTTTATCAGTCAAAAGGATGTTCTCCATCTGTTTAAGAAAAAAAAACAGTCAAAATGGTCATGTCAAAAAAACTGAATATTCCTGAAAATTGAATGTGTTCAGTATTCACCAAAATAAATCAAACTAAATAAAAAAAAGTATTATACTGTAACTTATACCTTCACATCCCTGTGTATTATTCCAAAGTCATGCAAAAAACCTGAAAATTAAAAATAAACGTATGTTAACTTATAGTGTCATTGATACAAATTTACAACACCTGTTTGTGAAAACAACCCAAAACTAAATATAACAGATTCATTAAATAAAAACTAAGTGCTTGTTCATATACATAGAGAATCTAACAACACTCACCCAAAGCAGAGCCCAGTTCAGCAGCAAACACTCGAACATCTCTCTCATCAAAGCAGCCGTTCAGTGTCCAGTAAGTATAGAGATCTCCAGTGCTGCAGTAATCACACACTGAACACAAACACACACGAGCCAGAGATGAGAGACGACAAAGACAATGTCACAGCAGACTGATTGGCCTGACCTTGAGGCCAGCTTCTTATAGATCAAACTCTGAGGGACTTCATTCAAGCACAATATGATCTGGAGCAGTAGTTTAGAGTATAATCACAAGCCGGTGACACAATTTCAGTCTGTCACAGGGTCACGCAGGGAGACTTTGGAAAGGAAGAAGACACAACACAATGATTAAGTCTCATAGCTTGCCTTGGCAAATGGATGTGGAGAGAAAAATACATGTGGGGGAAAGGTTTAGCAACAGAAACACATTGAACGAAACAGATAAATCACATGGAAAAGGACAAAATTAAATAAGAGTAATGCACTGAGAGCAGATCTTTAAAGTAATGTACAACTACAGCTCTCTTGACAGATATATGCACTCTTATAAATCTGGTAAACTCAGTCAATTTCACATGATATCCATGCACGAATACAAGGTAAACAGCACAGCAACATTAGAGTTGGATCAGAACTGTTTGTTTGTGTGGCGAATGTGGGCAGATGGGGAAGTGTTTTGAAAAACAGTCAAACTAATTTCACTAGTAATGCAGTTAGTACAGAAAACACACTTCACCTTTCACTTCACTTGTTCCTTTAAATCAGGGCTATTCAAACTTTCAGATGACCCCAAATATACAATATATATATTGTATGTAATTAGGTAAATAAGGCAATTATATATTTAAACACCCTTTGTGATACATACAATATATATATATATATATATGATTTTATTTTATTAAGTATCATGCAAATGATCATTAATTAATTAGTATATTAATATTAATAAATAATTCTGTATAATATATTATTGAAAATGTATATTACATATGAAAGATTAAAAGGCTTTTAACCTTTGTTATACACCCACTGTGATAAAACTGTTACTATTGTAAAAACGCTGCTTAAAAATAAATAAATAAGTTAACTTTATGTTTATATTACATTAGATATTATTACAATATATTTAAAATATAGAATCATACTTTGTTACATTTATATTTATATTAGTTCTGTCAAATGATTAATCACAATTAATTGCATCCAAAATAAAAGTTTACATAATATGTGTCTACTGAGTATATTTATTATGTGTGTGTGTGTATATATATATATATATATATATATATATATACACACATTCAGTGTATATTTAGAAAATATTTACATGTATTTACATGTATATAATGGTATTCATATAATTAATATTATAAATAAATATATTTCACATATAAACATAACATATTTTTCTTAAATATAGCCATGCAAGTGTGTGTATTTATATATAAATAATAAACATACAGAGTACACATACATATATTGTGTTAACAAACACTTTTATTTTGGATGTGATTAATCGTTTGACAGCACTAATTTATATTAAATATATTTATATTATATTATATTATATTATTATATTTTTGATCTTTGTGATACACCCACTGTGATAAACATGTTATTATAAAAAATGAAGCTTAAAAGTAAGTAAACATATAAATAAATACAAAAAAAAGTTAAGTTTATATTTATATTAGATTAGATTATAATATATTTAAAATATACAATCATATTTTATATGTAAAATGTATATTTATATTATATTGTATTATATTATCATGATTAAAGAACCTTTGTGATGCACCCACTGTAACAAAAATGTGTTATTATAAAATATACTGCTTAAAAATAAATAAATAAATAAATAAATAAATTTAGTTTATATTTATATTATTATATATTTAAAATATATAATCATGATTAAATGATTTATGATTAAAGACCCCTTGTGATATTTCCACTGTGATAAAAAATTATAAAAATAGCTGCTTAAAAATAAATAAATAAATAAATAAGGTAACTTTACATATATATTGTATTAGATATTATTATAATATATTTAAAATATATAATCATATTTTATATGTAAAATTTGTATTTACATTAAGTAAATTTAAGAAAGCACATATATCTTCATGGTCAAAAGCCATGTCACTGTGCGAGAATAATGTGATGATATAAAGACAGCATGCAAATGATCATTCATTAATTAATATATTAATATAATAATATTATAAAATATTACCTGGAAAATACTTGATATTTAGTAGGTAATTAGGTAAATTGATACATTTGTAAAACATCTGTATAGCACTTTTATATTAAATATTCATCTAGACCATACTGCCATAAATCCTTAAATAAGCAAGCTGAAGATGACTGTGTTAGGGATAAACTTACAAAACATATTTTATATTTTTTCAATAGACAAAAAAAAGAATATCAGTAGAATATAATAATGTGGGGATTTCCAGCTAGGTATATTTGTAGAAATAGCCAAAAATACACTGTATGGGTCAAAAGGATCGATTTTTGTTTTATGCCGAAAATCATTAGGATATTAAGTAAAGACCGTGTTCCATGAAGACATTTTGTAAATTTCCTACCGTAAATATATAAAAATATTTGATTAGTAATATGCATTGCTAAGAACTTCATTTAGACAACTTTAAAGGTGATTTTCTCAATATTTTGATTTTTTTGCACCATCAGATTCCAGATATTTTTAAATAGTTGTATCTCTGCCAAATACCGTCATATCCTAACAAACCATACTTTAATGGAAAGCTTGTTTATCCAGCTTATTGATTTATAAATCTCAATTGAAAGAAATTACTCTTATGACAGGTTTTGTGGTCCAGGGTCACATATATATGTAAAAATACCTTACAGAATATATTTTGTAACTTTTGTATGTTGATTCTCTCAAAAGCCCTCTGTGAACCCCTGTACCCCAGTCTGAAGCCCCCTGCTTTAAAGCAAAGGAAAATAAGGAGCGGAAGAGCGGGTTTGTATGTGGTGTGACTCACTGATGAAGAGATTGCTCTGGCTCTGCCAACAGTCCCGGAGACTGAGGAGGAAAGGATGTCTGACTTGTCGCTACAACGTAACAGTTGACAACACAAAACGAGATGGACGTGAGCGCAGGCGCTGAGAGGAAGTGGGAAGAAATCATAACGGCATGAGCAAAACAATTGAAGTATGAAATGTGTGCATGCTTATAGGGCATCGAGTGAGAGGACGTCAGTGCTGTCTATGTATCACTGGCCCGGTTAGAACCAGATCCGACGAGCCATAGCCGACACAGAGTGACTCACTTGAATTATCACCTCCTCTTTGGACTGCTGGAGGACTCCATGTCTCAAAACCTCCGCTTTGGGTAAAACCTAACCAACAGCGACAGCAGAAATTCTGGACAAGGATGATGCAGCGTAGCAAACATAAAACATTTTGGAAAAGGCAATAAAATGAAAACAAGGCAGAATAAGTCACCTTTATAGCATAAGTCTCATCTTTAGACACATCCTTCACCTTCAGGATTGGACCAAATGAGCCTTTAGCTACAAAACCAAGAATCTGAGAAGAAAATCACTCTTTTAAAAAGACACAACAGTTTTCTCTTTCTTGATTTATGTCTGTTTTTGTAAGGATTTTCAGACTTATGACAGTGAACTACCTGTAAATGCTTACGCCCAGTAAACCCGTGAGGAAACTCAGGCAGGAAAACGGAAATAAAGCCCGGCAGTGTCCACTCCAGACGGGGCCCCTCAGGGTTTGAGTCTGAGGGCCGAGATTGCTCAGAGACGGGGTATTCTAGGTGCTGGGCGCTGCGTCTAAATAGACTGTGATGAACAAGCTGAGCCGGGACAGACAGAAAGCCCTGATGACATGACAGGGATCTCCTCTTCACCAGTGATGATGATTCCTGCAGAAATGACAACATCTGTGATTAATAACTATACAAAAATTATAATTCTGCCATCATTTACTCACACAAATTGTTCCAAACCTTTAACCTTCTTCTGAAGAATGCAGGTAACCAAACAGCTGATGGACCCCTTTGACTTTCATAGTAAGGAAAAAACATACAGATTCTTCAAAATATCTTCTTTTGTGTTCGGCAGAAGAAACAAACTTGTATAGGTTTGGAACAACTTGCGGGTGAGTAAATTATTCAGAATTTTAATTTTGGGTGGACTATCCAGCTACCAAAGATATGTTCTCAGAATGTTTTGATAACATTCGCTTTAAATTATGAAAATGTTACTCCTGGAAGTTTTTTTCGTGAACGTTGGAGGAATATTCCATTCTATCATATGGAAATATTATTTCTGAATGTACTCAAAACATCCATTTTTTAAATGTTTTAAGAATGTTATGTGCAGCATTCCAACATTTTATGCAAACATTCTGCAGATATTAATAACAGCATAAAGAGGTTCTGAGAATGTTATACTAAGAACGTTTTCTCAATGTTATGAGAATGTTCATAAAGTAAAAATAACATTGTAAGGATGTTCCATGAATGTTGTACTCATAATGTTTTATGACAGCATTATAAAAACATTAAGCAAATAGTAATAACATTATAAGGATGTTGCGAGAATGTTACCTCTCAACATTACAAGAACATTCATTATGGAAATCACATAATAAAGACGTTCCATGAACGTTGTTGTCACGCTGGCATTGTGTGCGGGGAAAGACGAGGAGGAGCGAAGAAGTCCAGCACATAGAGTTTTATTAAATAATCCACAGTGAACAGGAACGGACAGGAAACAGCAGGGAACAGCAACCACAACATAAACCGACAGAGAATCAAATGCACGAAGACAAAACAATCACAGACAAACAAACGTGAACACAACCAACCTTAAATACACAGAAGAACCAATCAGGGGGAGACAGGTAAACAATACAAACAGTGACATCATAATTACAAACGGAACAGGAAGGACCAAATAAGGGCATACGGGGAAAAACACACAAAAACAGTCCAAAGGGTCTGACAGTTGTACTTAGCACATTTTATGAAAGCATCCAGAAAATAAAAAGTAATATTAAAGGAGAAGTCCACTTTCAGAACAAAAATTTACAGGTAATTCACTCACCCCCTTGTCATCCAAGATATTCATGTCTTTCTTTCTTCAGTCGGTAAGAAATTATGTTTCTTGGGAAAAACATTCACAATTTTTTCTCTATATAGTGCACTTCTATGGTGCCCCCAATTTTGAACTTCCAAAATGTCATTTTTGAAACAAAATTTAAATTTGTTTAAAAAATATCAGATTGTTTTGCTAGATAAGACCCTTCTTCCTCGAGTGGGATCATTTAGAGCCATTTGAAGCTGCATTTAAACTGCATTTTGAAAGTTCAAACTCGCAGGCACCATAGAAGTCCACTATATAGAGAAAAATTCGGGAATGTTTTCCTCAAAAAACATAATTTCATATCGACTGAAGAAAGAAAGACATGAACATCTTGGATGGCAAGGGAGTGAGTACATTATGTGTAAATTTTTGTTCTGGAAATGGACTTCTCCTTTAAGGACATTCCAAGAATATTATACAAAGGAAGTTTCTCTTAACATTACAAGAACATTCATTAAGTACAAATAACGTCATAAGGATGTTCTCTCAACATTGCGGGAGCGTAATTAACTATCAGTACCATTATGAACATGGGGTATTAAGACTTGTATGGCTTAATATAACATAAAAGATGTCTCTTACTGAAATATGTAGTCGAAAACTTCTGAAAGCTTTACGTTATTAAAAAATCCTCATCGTTTTATACATAATTTGGACTATAAAGGGTGCCATTATGACATGGCTGCCCTCTGTGAACTACTAAACATCTATTTGACATCTGACAGATGTAAATGTATCCATTTAAATTACATTTAAATGAGTGTCATTGCATTAAACAGGAAAATATATCAAGTGGCAGTTCACCATCTAGTGTCATTCATTTTCTTACTAGCCTACATGCAATGAAATACCTTTTTGGGAGCAAATTTTAAAACAATACACAAAGTATTTTTTCCCTGTTGTTCCTGTCTTTTCATTCTTTTCTGTTTCTACATATATTTTTCAGTAACTAATTTTGTCATTCATTGTATAATGTGATTTACCTCAGGCTAATTTGTGTCTATATCTGTAAATATCAATATCATCCGGTACTTTATCTGTTGTAAACAATTCCTAAAACAGTAAACACATTTGTCTGAATATTACATGAGGAGACATCTCACGTGTCAATGTAATTTGAATTCAATAATGAATTTGCCTCATGAAATTGATGTTAGCCTCAATATTTGAATCAGACCGAATTGTGTACACACAGCATTACTTTAAACAAACTCGTGAGGTGTAAACACTCACCTTATTTTTACTCCCGTCGCCGCCCATCACACGCCCATCACATTTTATCAGCAAGTAACGAATAACTCGCGACTTTCTTTTTTAAAATCATCAAATCTATTCTTCATCAAAAGCCCGTCAATTAAAAGTGAACTCGCGTTACTCACATCATTTCCAAACAAAACAACGCTGTTTCAGCAGGCACACTGGTCAGCGTCCAAACCTTTGATACACACGCACGAGCTCAAGACTCCGCCCCGCCCACTCATTAATATTAACACGTAAACAAAGATCACGTTACAGCGATGTACTGCATGAATCAGAAACGTCATAATTGATTGATTACGTAACTCACATACTCACAGACGTGACCTTCTTTTGTCTAGAGGCTTCCAACGGAGAATCAATGTACTAACGCACTGAAGGATAAAAAGCACTATTTGGTTAGCGATCATATCTTATACTAGCATATTATGCACATCTTTATAATTAAGTCTAATACATTTCTAAGCAACTACAATATTTTATACTAGTATATCATGCTCCTACTTACATTTTCTGTAACATTTATTTAAAACTATTTTAATTGAATAGGATTGATTATGGATTATTTACATAATAAAGTTAAAAATAACTCAGTCTGAAGGGCTTTTGGGGCCTGCTTTTATTTTATTGACAAATATTAATTTACATGCTTGCTGACATTTAATACCTCCCATTATTTGTACAAAGAACAATACTAGGCCCATTGCCTAATACAGTGGGGGAAAAAAATCTAAATAGTGCTCATTTTTAAACATTTAAGCTGAAATAACAAATTCCACTTTTGAAGCTGACAAGCAAAAATCAGCAGCATAATTGAAATAATACAGAAGATAACCACAGATACAAAAATATCAGAAAATATTTTGTGTAAAAAGTGCCATAGTGTTAAAATTACAAAGCATTAATCAGACAGGCTGCAAAAATGGGATAAAACAAGACCAAGCTTCCCATGATGTCCAACTGGTCCACAGGCAGAAGATCCTCAGTCCATTCGCTTTTGTATTGCACTATGTAGTTAGTACAGTAAAACAGTGGTCAGCTAGCTAATATCATGTACAATTTAACATACTGATGGGGACAAATCCTTGATTTAATTCAGTGATATTTCACTAATTGTGGAATAATATGGGTTACCAGTATGTGTGAATTTCAGATTCTGGCCTACAAGTATCTCCTGATCCAGCAGGAGAGGCGTCACAAAGCTCCAAACGCAAACCATAGACAAACCGTTGAATTGTAGGACACTGTCTTGAGCTGCAAGGATGTTATCTTACTAAATAAAGGTTTAATGCTGTATGGAGTTAATTTAAACATGTTGAAATGATTTATGGCACAATAGGAGCACATCAAAAACAATTTTAGGTGTACAGCACTCATATTAGACAGTAGAACGACAATCCATTCTCCCATAGCAGGACCAGCACCTGCAGTCACGGCTTGACCAATGGGCTGGTTTCCATGTCCACACCCTGCGTGGACGTTTAAAGGCACCACTGGTGAAGAGGAGAGAGACCTCGGACTTTGTTTGCTTCTCATCGTCCATTCCTTCTGCAGTAAGACACAGCAGCGCTTTTTCAAGACCAGCATCTTTGAAGGAGCTTCACTTGCGGCGACTGAAGATGCTCTTTTTGCTGGAGCTCTTGTCGGCGGTGCTGAAGCCGATCAGAAGTCTCGCTTTCTCATCCTCCACTTGTTGCTGGAGGCTGCTGTCTGTTTTCCCATCGGTTGCTTTACCTCGAGACTCTGAGCCTGAGGCGGGTTTCAACCGCAGCTTCTCCTTTATCATCTGTTTATTTGGGACAAAAGTGTAATGGAGTTTGAGCAGACTCCTATTATATGTTGTTTAAAGTATGTGTTTCGGGATTGAGAGCTATTACCTGTGCGACTAGAGCTTTGCGACTGTCTCTCTTCACAGCCATAGCGAAGTCCAGCCAGGTCCAAGTGTTGTTATGATACTCCAAACAGGGCAGAACCAGGTTCAGATCCTTCCAGTCTACACTGCTCTTCTCTCCCTACAGATACACAATGAGAGAAACATATAGAGGAACACTAGAGAATGTGATAAACTAAATATTAACAATTATTTCAAATATTGTTGATTTTTTTTCTAAAAACAGTGTCATTTCTTGTCACTTCTTGTCTTGTAATTCAAGTAATTGTAATCCATTTCCTTAAATCTTGAAGATTAACTGACCCTTCGCCAGAAATTTGATTGACAGGCAATTTGACCAATCAAAACGCCGAAACTGACAGACAAATATGCCAGACATGATAGTAGATTAAAATTGGTGAACTTGAAAATTAGTGTAACCACTAGTGCTGTCAAATTATTATTTTTTTTACTAATTAATCACACCTTTTTGAAATTAATTGCCACCTAACATTAATGTTTTTAAATGTACTTTTACATTGTAATAATTTTACATTCAATCTTCAAATTAATGTAGAACCAAAAATATTTTGAATATTTGTTTAATATCTTTTTATGACGGAAGGTGAGTATGACTGATACCAATATTACTGTCTCTAGGAAATTGGTCTTTTTTTCCCCATTATTTAACCACTGACTATAGCTATTCAACATTACAGTATAATGCTATAAATTTTAACAATTATTATAATTTAAAAATAACAACTAAGTTTAGTGAACTAGAAACAATCTTCACATAAACCCATTATTTACCTGTGCCCTTCAGCAAGAGGGAAATATACAGAAATTTAATAAAGTTATCAAACACTAAATACTAAATTTAGATGAATCCTTAAATCCTTTCATTCTCTGATTAACAGAAATCACAGCAGCTGGGTTATTAGTGTATTTGGCTGCTATTACTTTAAGAGCTGCCACTGCTGAAGGTGACGTGGCTCTGACACGCTTGTAGTTTCATTCATGCTTTAATATGAAATATGAAAGACCCTTCTTCCATGGCTGGGATCGTTTACAACCACATTTGGGATTGTTTGAAGCCGCATTTAAACTGCATTTTGGAAGTTCAAAATTGGGGCACCATATCAGTCCATTATATGGAGAAAAATCCTGAAACGTTTCCCTCAAAAAATATCACTTCTTTACAGCTGAAGAAAGAAAGAAATGAACATCTTGGATGAGAAGGGGGTGAGTACATTATCTGTAAATGTTTGAGCGCTTCTGCTTTTTCTGGTCATGCGCATGTAGGAAAAAGCAGCACTGTTTTATCATACTAGAGACATTTGAGTGTGTTGAAAGTTTGCGAAGGGTCAATTATAACTCTTCTTTGTATTCATTTAGTGCAACCAACCTTGTAACTGACACAGAGGGGAACCTGGGGAATCTTGATGTAGATGAAAGAATTATTCATGGCTGCTCTTTCTTTCATCTTATCAATGTCATCAACAGGATGCTGAAAGGGAAATACATTTTTAGGTTAAAAACCTTGGTTACACTTCATTTGTGACTTCTATTTGAGAACATCATAATTCATTACAGACTGCAAATGAAGCTCTATAATGAACAAATGAAAAAACAAACAACAAAAAAAAACTAAAAATCAAAAGGCAAATATCTATCATAAGCAGGCATTTTTTATCATCACATTGAACTAAAAGTACCTCAGGTGGTTTGCGAAATGATCTCCTGACACCAGCGGTTCGATTTAACCCTTGCGCGACCCCTTTCCCGGGTCCAAGCCCTCCTATGGAGTCTTCAGAGAGCTGTCTGGGTTTCACGACACCTGCGATTTAAGAAGAAAACAAGCCTTAGACACTCCACAATGCACAGGAAAGTCACCCTGAAGCCATTTCAGACACAAAACCCTCCAATGTCAATGGAGCGATGAGCTTTTAATAGCCCAGGATGGGCCATCAGTGTGACATAACATCAGCACACAGCAATCTAATACCCTCACTGGAGCGCAAAGGAGAAAAAAATCGATGTAAACCGATATTGATCAACACGGGCTGCACTATGGATGTCAGTACAGCGAGTGCAGAGAGTGGGTAAAACAGGAACATAAAGACCAATTCTGGCTATTCAGAGTATCAGAATTTTTCTTGCACTTTGATAAATTGTAATTATTTTGAATTACTTGCATATGATGAAATTATGAACAAAGTTGATTATCCCTGTTGCGATGGGAAGGTCATGCTCATGACAAGAAAGAAAATTTCACAAACCTGTAGTAACCAGTCTAAACTTGTCTTCCTCATCCCCAACTTCCTCTTCTTCCACATTTCGTCCAGGGAAGAAAAATCCCATCATCCTCTTGAAGAACTGGTACATGAGCTGAATGGTAAGTGGTACCACATTTACCTACAAATAAAAGCATTTTTCAGAAGGATGATGACGGATGTATGTTAGAATAGGATCCTCCTGTGTATTGATGCAAACAGAAATAGATTTCATGATATTGACCTCAAAGTGCTCTTTGACGGAAATCCCTCCCACTGGAGGGCGGACTTTACTGAAGATGCGGAGGGCAAGCTGGCGTCCTGATTGACAGGGGCTCTGAGGGCGCAAAACAACCTATAACACAGAACATGAGCACAGTTACACCCACATCAAGTACTTGTGTTTGTCTAGATGCAAACCACAAAACAAAGGAAAACATGGACATGGTTGCATATCCTGCTGGTCAAAGCCAACCGAAAATGATTGGACAGATGAAAAAAAAAACAAAAACAAAAAAAAAAGAGACAAAAGACGTAAAAGTGGAAGGCAATGCAACGAGCCTGCGATATCAAACTACAAGTTAGAATGCAGGTGAATTTTGTCCAAACAGAAACATAAAAACTCTCTGAGCAGGCATATGTCTGGATGAGGACGAATATGTCGACTAACAAACATAGGATTTTACCCACTCCATACATACCCTTACATGCTGCACAAGAAAAACCAAGAGTTATAAGATTAACAAATAGTAGAGATGTGCAAAATGCTAAAATGTTCTGGTTGTCTGAATGACTAGTTGGAAGACCTGTATAATTAGGCTGGTTTAGGATCATGTTCACAAGACAATGGTCCAACATGTTTCTTAGGGATGTACAACATGGACGCTATCACAGTCCTCACAAAATGATTATAATAATGCTATCATCAGACAATTTTATGTTCGATAATTTGCTACTAAAGCAATAATTATGATGGCTAATAATAATTCATTTTAATACTATATCTGTAATTACGATGAAAAAGTTTCAAATCAAAATTAACAAAACCTCAATATAATTTACATGTACACATTTACTGTAAATGGAGGTGAAATGCTATAAAAATAAACAGGACCCCTAACTAATAAACTAGTTGGCTGCTGGACAACTAAAACACTAGATGATCATCAGGGGAGGGTCAAGTCTGCTGATTGCTAAACTAGAATACTGTCAACTTTTTACCTTACATTTAACAGCTAAAATGCTAAATACTTAATTAACTGGCCCTTAATTAATTAACTAGTTGGATGCATTAGAAAACTAGGTGACAGGATGGTTCATGAGGGGACAGTATGGTTAACAAATCTACCAGAATAGTTAACATGTTACTTTAATATTACATCTAAAATGCTAACTACTCATTTAGATGATCCCAAATAAACGGACTAGTTGGTTGTTAGATAAATTTACAGTTAAGGGACAGTATGGCTGACAAGACTACTAGTTGTCAAACAGCCTAGAATATGCATAATGCTACCTTAAATATTACAGGTAAAATGTTAACTACTCATTTAGTTGACCCCTTGTTGATTGACTAGTTGGTTGTTAGATAAATTTACCTTTGAAGGGTCAGCACAGCTGATAAGTTTACAAGTTGTCAAACTTGAATATGTTAACGTCACCTTAAATACTACAGTTAAAATGCTAAGTACTCATTTAGTTGACCTCTAGTTGATGACTAGTTGGTTGTTAGATTTAGCATGAAGGGACAGCACAGTTTACAAGCATACTAGTTGTCAAACTAGAATCCGGTTAACGTTACCTTAAATATTACAGCTAAAATGCTAACTACTCATTTAGTTTACCCCTAGTCGATTGACTAGTTGGTTGTTAGATAAATTTACCATGAAGACAGGATGGTTGAGAAGTCTACTAGTTGTCAAACTAGAATACGGTTAATGTTATCTTAAATATTATAGCTAAAATGGTAATTGCTCATTTAGTTGACCCCTCATAGATTGACTAGTTGGTAGTTAGATAAATTTACCACTGAACGGACAGCACCATTGACAAGTCTACTAGTTTGTAAAATAGAATAAAGTTAATATTATCTTAAATATTACAGCTAAAATGCTAATTACTCATTTAGTTGACCCCTAGTTGATTGACTAGGTTATTAGATAAATTAGTAAACTAGGTGATAGACAAGGAACAGCGTGGCTGACTATTTTTTGTATGTTTATTTCTAGTAACTGTCTAGTTGGACTAATGTTTTGGACAATTAGTAGACCATCATGCACCCTCTCTAACAAATGGTATGAAAAAAAATCTATATGCATTAAACCAGCCCCCTATGCAGGCTTCCGTTCAGACTGATTTAAACATGCGTAAACAACCACACAGAGACATTTGCATAAGTTAGAGAACAATAACAGCAGATTTTCAATTACACATCTCAACTGTCACATGGTTTAGTTATTTCCTCAACTTGGACATCCAGTGTGAATCATTAAGCAGTACCTTGTATGCAGCATTGGGAAGCAGGTTATTCATGGTGAACCAGCCCAATTCTAGGAGATGCTCTGCTGTGTCATCTGACTTATTCAGCTGTGAAAGAGAACATCCCATTAAGACATGTAGCCACTGACGCAGTCACATACACAGTAACTAACGTTTTACCAATGATTAGCAAACAGCATTCAGCAACTTCAACCAAAACATTTGTATTGTGAGTCCTTGCAGACTCACCTTGCTATACATGAACCGCTGCAGTTCAAGTTCAGCTATACCCAGCTGTCCATCTTCTTCTGTGAGACACCAGCGGGCCTGAGCAAAGTAGAACTCAGTACGACGCACAACGCTAACATCTTCTGGGGGTTTACGCAGCTCCAATTTGTTTGCCCTTTGCAGTTGAAAGTCCTTAAAACACCTTAAAGGAGGCAACAAACAGTGATAAATCTAAACATTTTGAACTAATATTTGATGATCAACTGCTAGAATTGTGACAGTGACTGACCGGATGAGGATGTTGAGCTCCTCACTCTTCATCTGCATGTCCGTCTTCTCTTGGTTGAGCTGATTTTGCATGTGGTTGATTTCCGACAGGTCATCTCCTCTGCACTCTTCTGACTGGGACTGTAAGAGTCAAATAAGTCATTATGAATGAACCTCAGAGTAGTCTGTAGGACATGACCTCATTGAACACACTAGGTGGACTAACCCTCATGTTGGAGTAGATCAGTTTCTCCAGGCAACGAATCTGAGCCAAATGCTGGCGTACGGCTTCCTGAAGGTGCAAGATACTGCTACGCTGCTCCTCAGGGTTGCTGGAGATCTCTAGCTGGAACCGTACACGCTGTTTTCTCTCGCTGTGCTCCTAAACACAGCAAAAGATTTGGCAAATACAACACAAGAACACATTGCAAAACTAATGTTCAGACCAATTGCAGTCAGTTCGAACCTTGCGCCGGGGCTCCACGTGGAGCAGCAAGTTATTGACTATGTCCAGGATCATGGAGTACTGCACTGGATTGGTGGAAATCTCCAGGTCATTGTGGATGAGGGTGAAAGTGTCGACTGCACCTGATATGACCGGAACAAAGCAATAATATATCTCTGACAGAACAACTACTAGCATCATAAGCCAGTCCTGTTCCGCTTGAGGTTACATACCAGCCTGTTTCTTTAAAAGGTCCTCCTTCTCATGACGGTCACGGATCTCTGGTGGTTTGATGGAGGTGGCCAGTTCAGGGTCGATGTCGTGGCTGTACCCGATGTAGTACATGCGACAGCTACAGCGAGAGATGATACGCTGGACCTGCTGGGTCTCCTGTACTTGGGATGGCTGGTTCCAATCTAAATCGGAGCAAGAAGAAACAGGTCAGATAAACTAAACTGTGGCTGCTGATTGGATGTGCAAAAGGTGTTGCCACAAAGGAACGAAGATGGTCATTATTTTAGTTTTCTTTGCTCAAAAAAGTTCTCGTAGCTTCATAACATTTCGGTCGAACCACTGATGTCACATGGACTATTTAACAATGTCCTTACTACCTTTCTGGGTAGTTGGGTTGCTGTCTATGCAAAGTCACAAAGCTCATGGATTTCATACTAGCTGTCAAACTAGAACACAGTTGTTGAACATGGTGGTTAGATAAATTTACCATGAAGAGACAGCACAGTTTAGTCTACTAGTTGTCAAACTAGAATACATTTAACATTACCTTAAATACTAGAGCTAAAATGCTAGCTACTCATTTATTTGATTCCTAATAAATTGACTAGTTTGTTAGATAAATTCACCATTGAAGGGACAGAATGGTTGACAGGTCTACTAGTTGTGAAACTGGAACGTTTAACATTACCTTAAATATTACTAAAATGCTAACTACTCATTTAGCTGACACCCAAAAAACGGACTAGTTAACGTTACCTTAAATATTACAGCTAAAATGCTAAATACTCATTTAGTTAATCACTAATAAATTGACTAGTTGGTAGTTAGACAAATTTACCTTGAAGGGACAGCATGGTTGACAAGTCTACTAGTTGTCAAACTAAAATATGGTTAATGTTACCTTAAATATTACAGCTAAAATGCTAACTACTCATTTAGTTGGCCCCTATTAAATTGACTAGTTGGTTGTTAGATAAATTTACCATTGAAGGGACAGCACGGTTGACAAGTCTACTAGTTGTCAAACTAGAATACAGATAACATTAACTTAAAATTTTCAGCTAAAATGCTAACGACTCATTTGGTTGACCCCTAATAAAGTGGCTAGTTGATTTTTAGAAAAATTTACCATGAAGGGACAGAACAGTTCGCAATTCTAGTAGTTGTCAAACTAGAATACAGTTAATGTTATCTTAAATATTAGAGCTAAAATGCTAACTACTCATTTAGTTGGCCCCTATTAAATTGACTAGTTGGTTGTTAGATAAATTTACCATTGAAGGGAGTGAATGGTTGTTAAATCTATTAGCTGTCAAAGTAGAACATTTTAACATTACCTTAAATATTACAGCTAAAATGCTAAATACTCATTTAGTTGACACCTAATAAACCGACTAGTTGGTTGTTAGAAAATTTTACCATTAAAGGGACAGTACAGTTGACAATTGTACTAGTTGTCAAACTAGAATACCATTAACGTTACCTTAAATATTACAACTAAAATACTAACTACTCATTTATTTGACTGCTAATGAATTGACTACTTGGTTGTTAGATAAATTTACTACTGAAGAGAAAGCACAGTTGACAAGTCTACTAGTTGTCAAACTAGAATACAGATAACGTTACCTTAAATATTACAGCTAAAATGCTAACTACTCATTTTGTTAATCACTAATAAATTGACTAGTTGGTTGTTAGATAAATTTACCATTGAAGGGAGTGAATGGTTGTTAAATCTATTAGCTGTCAAAGTAGAACATTTTAACATTACCTTATATATTACAGCTAAAATGCTAAATACTCATTTAGTTGACACCTAATAAACCGACTAGTTGGTTGTTAGAAAATTTTACCATTAAAGGGACAGTACAGTTGACAATTGTACTAGTTGTCAAACTAGAATACCATTAACGTTACCTTAAATATTACAACTAAAATACTAACTACTCATTTATTTGACTGCTAATGAATTGACTACTTGGTTGTTAGATAAATTTACTACTGAAGAGAAAGCACAGTTGACAAGTCTACTAGTTGTCAAACTAGAATACAGATAATGTTACCTTAAATATTACAGCTAAAATGCTAACTACTCATTTAGTTAATCACTAATAAATTGACTAGTTGGCAGTTAAATTTACCATGAAGGGACAGCATGGTTGACAAGTCTACTAGTTGTCAAACTAGAATACGTTCAACGTTACTTTAAATTTTACAGCTAAAATGCTAACTACTCATTTACTTGACTCCTAATAAATTGACTAGTTGGTTGTTAGATAAATTTGCCACTGAAGGAACAGCACAGCTGACAAGTCAACTAGTTATCATATTAGAATATGGTTAACGTGAATTTTACTGCTAAATTGTTAACTACTCACTTATTTGACCCCTAGCTGACTGACTAGTTCAGGGGTGCCCAAACTCAGCCCTGGAGGTCCGGTGTCCTGCAGAGCTCCAACCCCAATTAGACACACCTGAACCAACTAATCAAGCTCTCACTAGGCATACTAGAAACTTCCCGGCAGGTGTGTTGAGGCAAGTTAGAGCTAAACTCTGCAGGACACCAGCCCTCCAGGACCGAGTTGGGGAACCCCTGGACTAGTTGGTTGCTGGTTTTAATAATGTTCTAAAGATGAACAAGTCTTACGGGTTTAGAATGACATGAGGTTGAGTAATTAATGACAATATTTTCATTTTTGGGTGAACTAACCTTTTAACGCTTTAATGAACTCAAGTGTTAAAATTGCACACCTGTGGTGGTGCTGACCATGCCTCCAACAGCCTGGCCGCTCTCCATAAGCTCCTGGACTGAGTCCAGGTTCCTCTGCCTGTGCTCCTCAATGTTCTTAACCTGTAGGTCCACAAAATGAGATATGATCAATTTAATTCAATGTTTCATTGATTATAAATGCATGATAACTTCTGCTGAACCCACCTCCAGCCACAGCTGCCAGTCTTCCTGTTCAGAGGGGTTTTGCTCCATGGTGGCAAAGTACTGCATACCATCCAGCAGACACGTCCAAGTGGTCTTCTGCTTGAGCGTGTCGTTGTACCAAGCAGGATGGTGCTCACATTGCAGTAGTTGAGCCTTGGCGGCAGATACCAGTACGCAACCGGCAGTCTCTGTGCCTCGAAGCATCATCTAAACACATGGGAAGATGTTTAGACCTGCTTAAACAGTATCTTGCATTATGGGTTACTGCTCTCAAAGCTAAATTCATACCTGACCGTTGACAAGCTCTATGAACCAGTTGCGGTTGTACACATCATCCGTCTGGCATGCGGCAATCCCACAGAGCTGGTCACTCACTCCTGCATCCTCTTCAGAGAAGACCACAAACTTATCAGTCTCCTCGATGAGCTTCTGCAGCATGGATGTTCCTAAAAGGGATCACATAAATACATCAACTGGGGCAAAGAAAGCCTGGGTACACAGAAGACTCACCAGTTCCAATTAGCAATTGGCAAATGAGCTACCAGATTTCAATTACAATTACAAGAAGAGCACACCTTCATTCTGACTCTTCTCTGGACGAGTGGTTGTGGTGATGACTGGTGTAGCGGGAGCCGTGTTTGACGAGTAGCTGGACATGGAGCGTTTCAGCTTTTTTGTCTGCACCTGGGTGTCAATCCGCAGACCCTTCAGAGCCTCAGTAGAGAGGTTTCTCTTCAGCACGGCTGCTTTTTTATAGCCGTCGTACAAACCAAAGGCAATATTCCGGTTGGTCGTGGTCCACGAAGCCCTCAGATCCACCAAACACAACTTGTGTGTGTAGGAAGCATTGCTCTCGTCTTTTAAGTTCACCTCCTAAGACAATTTAAGCAGTGATATAGTTGGTTTGTCAATCAATAAAGGCCTACTTACACTGGGGAAAATTTTTTTGAACCAAAAATTGCGCCCCACCTCCTCTATGCGGTTGCTCTGTCTCTGGTAGCTGAGTGAGGACAGGCTGAGCAGGTGGGTCTTCTTCACCTGGGTGTTAATCTGGTGGTCGGCTGTCTCGTCCCATGTGGAGGCCATGAGGTGCACAGTGACCAGAGAGAGCTCGCTCACCATCTGAGTAACGTTCCACTCGGAGATCAGTCGTCTCATCACAGTGCCAGCTGTAAAACATGCATCGATCATTTCAGCAGAACATTTTAACAGTGTGTCAAGTGGGGAGAGTGACTGAGGCTGTTTGGTCTCTCACCCTGTGGGATGAGCCTCTGTGCTCCTCTGGTGAAGACATGACCTTTACTGCACTCCACCTGAATGCCTCTCTGCTGAGCAAACGATGCCCAGTAATGGACCTGCACAGGAACATTAAGACAGGTTTAACCTCGGATATGTCATCATATTTACTTATCAACTCATGAATCTTTCCAATATGATGAAAGATAGGGGAGGGAATCTTTCAGTACCTCATGATTCAATTTATTTAGATTCTTGGGGTCACGATTCGATTAAAAAACGATTCACGTTTTTCCTATTTTTAATCACGATTCAGAATTTTTCATCAAATGTTTAGTACGCACTGGACATCAAACGCACTAGTATTTTAATACAAAAACATACCAGTCTATAGTATGGGTAGTCCTGACTCAAGAAATCAGTGTTTCCTATTAATTATTAACTTCCTAATATGTCAAAAATATTTTACACTTCCCATTAGGGATTTGTCCGAATTTGATACCATGTTCAAAAAGGAAATGACGTACTAAGAAACCCCTAAATACAAGATGGGAAGAAAAAATACATTTTAATGTTTTCGCTTGCAAGTATATTGTTGGGTAATTATACTGTACATAAATTACGGGAATTAGGGAGCTGTTACTAATATGCGGTACGTTGAAATTGCTTTTGAATGCATGTTCGGTTTTTACTTTCACTTTCGAGATTTGCGATTACACGGAGTGGTAGTAGGCCTTCTTACCACATATTTTACAAGATTAGATGTTTATCAGTGGTGCTCAGGATCTGCAAATCATTCATCATCGTCCTATCAGTCATCTCTCTTTATGTGGTAAGTGAAATATATGTTATGTACTCAACTGTAACAGGCTACCACTAGCAAGTGGCTAACCTGTTGAGATTTTGAAATCCAGTGCATCCATCCATCATAGATGTGCTCCACACGGCTCCAGGAGGTTAGAAAAAGGTCTTCTGTGGCGAATCAATGCGTTTTTATAAGAAAAATATCCACATTTACAACTGTATAAACCGTGGAGCTGTGTGGAGTACTTTTTATGATGGATGGACGCACTTGATTTGGCTTCAAAATCTCAACACCCATTCACTACCATTATAAAGCTTGGAAGAGCCAGGACATTTTTTAATAGAACTCTGACTGTATTCATCTGAAAGAAGAAAGTCATATACACCTAGGATGGCTTGAGGGTGAGTAAATAATGGGGAAGTTTTCATTTTTGGGTTAACCATTCCTTTTAACTAATATAAAAGGGAGGCGTGCATAAAGTATCGCCCAAAAGAAGCAGGTGTGTCACCTGTAGCTGCGGGAAAGACGCCGTATAGGACATCTGCTTGTAGTGCTGGCCGAGCTTCCTGCGAGTGGGTCTGAGGCTGTGGAAGAGCTTGCCTCTGCAGATGGGCCGGGACACGCTGGTCCAAGTGGCCCAGAAGTTCTGCATCCAGCGCAGGGTGCTGCTGTAGAGGAGGATTCTGGGTTGACAGGGCTCTGAGAGAAAACACAAACACCAGCCTTTAAAACCAGAGCTTAAAATACGTCTGGAATACACTACATGACTGCCATCCATTTTAAAAAGCCTTGTAGCTTTTATCAGCATCTATGAAACAAGCTATAGTTCTAACCTTTGCCACAATGCTGGTCGAGGTCCATGGTGATGGAGAGGTTGAGGTTTTCAGAGCGGAAGGCCCTGTAGGAGTCGTGCGGCTGGCCTGAGGTGACATCCGCAACATTCTCTGCTACACAGAGCATTACAGCATGGTGGTCATGTGGATTACCATGGCATAACCATTGGAGGTCAAGGGTCATGCATAGGCTCGGGAGGTGCAGGAAGCAGATATCATCATACCTGTATAGAAACAGATCACAATTTAAAGGGACAGTTTAATTCTTTAATTCTTTAAATTACTCACCCTCATGTCGTACTAAACCCTAAAGAGTTCATCTTCATAACACAAATTAAGACATTTCTGATGAAATATGAGAGCTTTCTGACCCTGCATAGACAGTAACACAGATGAAACGCTCAAACAGCCCAGAAAGGTAGTAATGACATCGTTAAATTATTGTTGAATAAAGCCATTATTTTTGTTTTCTTTGCACACAAAAAGTATTCTTGTAGCTTCATAACATTACAGTTGAACCAATGATGTCACATGGACTATTTTAATGATGTCCTTACTACTTTCTGAGCCTTGAACATGGTAGTTGTTTTGCCGTCTATGGGGCCAAAAAGCTCTTGAATTTCATCAAAAATATATTTATATGCGTTCCGAAGATGAATGAATGTCTTACGGGTTTGGAACAACATGAGGGTGAGTAATTAATTACAGAATTTTCATTTTTAGGCAAACTATCCCTTTAAATCAAAATGTCACGTACTTGGAGGCTGTTCTAACGTTGACATCCAGGTCACCCTTGAAGACAAACTGCCCAGGATTCCAGTCAAAGTTTAGCTTGCTCCACTCCCAGTGTAGGTTCTCTGTGGTGTTGTAAGGGTCCTACACAAATAAAACAGTACAGTTAACATTAGATATCTGCACGTGTGAGGGGTTGCATGTGGGTGTGCTTGTTAGTACCTCAGTTGCAAGCTGATGCAGGTTGGCCTGTTCGATGTCCATTACCCAGCGGCCATGCAATAGAAGTCTGCTTTTATCCCACCAGGTTAGAAGAGGGGACGGGTCAGCTGTGGGTTTGGTCAGTAAATCAACAGCCTGGCCAATCAGTGTCCAAGCAGGATCCCAGCACGGCCCCCACACAATGGTGTAGAGGGAAATATTCGCTACATAAACAATTAGACCAGTTGAGTCACATAGTTGCGGCATCACATTACAGACTCACAAGATTAAGAGAGTGTTGTGACTCACAATGTACATCGTAGTAGAACTTTAGTGGTGGCATATTCCTGTAAACCGTCACATCACCCCACGGCTGGCCGAGCTGGACCACCTGTTTGCGCTTTGCTCTCAGCTGCCCGTCCTGCTCGGTACCCATCAGACGTCCAGACAGCGACCACTCTCTGATCTCAAACAGGTAACGGGGATAGTCCCGGATTCGCACTAAACCACACAAGAAAACAAGCATGCTAGCCATCATGGACTTACTAATAATAATCAGAAATTACTAATAATAGCAGTTTTCACATGTAGCAGTCAGCAAACTACACTCACATTTGATTCCAATAGAGTCTGAGATTAGGATGATGCTATCTGTTCTGTTCCAATATGGCAAAAAAATTTATGTGACGCAGCTTCAAAGGGCTCTACATGATCTCAGCCAAGGAATAATGGTCTTATCTAGCAAAACAATCAGTCATATACTAAAAAAAATATATACTTTTTAACCACAAAATGTTCGTCTTGCACTAGCTCGACTTCATACATTACGGAATTACATCAGAAAGGTCATGAGCGGTTAGTTCTTCTTCTGTGTACTTCCAAAGATCATCGGACATCAGTTTTAACTTTTTTGGTAAAGGGCGTTTGACTTTCTTTGCACGTTTACTCTGTAAACACTGTGTCAGTACATAATGTGTGACGTCAAGCTAGCGCAAGCAGGCATTCGTGGTTAAAAAGTAAAATTTGTTTAGCTAGATAAGACCCTAACTCCTTGGCTGTGATCATTTTCCTCAAAAACCTTAATTTTTTTCGATTTAAAGACATGATGAACATCTTGGATGATATTGGGATAAGTAAATTATTAGGAAATTTGTCTTCTTGAATTGAACTAATCGTTTAATAATAAACTATAAAACTAAATAAATTATACTAAATTTATGCCAAAAAATTATACTATTTATTCTAAGCTTGCATTCTCTATTAAGGACACATGCCATAATTCCTTACGATTTTGGTAAAAACAAATCTTCTTAGGGTAGCACTAGCCATCTTTAGCATTAGCATAATCTGTTAAAACAAGGTCTAGGTAAAAGGTTTACTATGTTTGGAACAGATGTTTTAGATTACTGACAGTAGACATTCACTAGCTAAGAAAACAAGCATCATTCATTGGATTACTTATTTAAAGCAGTGTCCAATCATGATCCTAGATGGCCACTGTCCTGTAGAACTTAGTTCCAAACCCAAATAAACACACCTAAACCAGCTAATCAAGGTCTTCCAGTTGACTAGAAACATCCAGGTACATTTATATTTACACATATATTTATCCAATGCAACTTGCATTGCATTTAAGGCATACATTTTATCAACTGCGAATCGAACCCATGACCTTGGTGTTGCTAGCATCATGCTCTACTGTTCTACTGCAGCTAAAAGCACTTTTGACTCACCCAGAAATGCATTAAGCTTGAATTTAAAAGCACGGCACCACTGGATCACCAGCTGAAGGCCGTCTCTAGGGAAGGGGCTAATGCCATCGATGTCCCTCAGCTGCTCTCGGATCCGCTCAGGCCCGTGCAACGACTGATCCGCAAGTACCACCAGCTCTAACTCCGACACTGTCCAGGTGAGCAGGGACTTGCGCATGGGCGTGTTGGCGTACAGTCGCTTGGACCGTTGAATGTAGATCTCAATGTGCTTACGCTCAAGAGAAGTGTAGAGCTCCTCGATCTTACGGGCCGGCAGGAGCTCGCCGTGCTGCTTGCGTAGATCGGCCACTTTCTTGTCCAGCAGCCCCAGACGCTTGGCGCTTTCTTTGCTTTCATCCTTCATTAACTCGTAGTTGTCACGTAGTTTGATTTCAAAAACATCGTCCAAGAACACAAAGGAGAACTGGTTGATGCGGATCAGCAGGTCCGGTGGAAGGCGACTAGGTTCTGCTGAAGGTGCGGCACTGCTGTGTAGGGTTTTCAGCCACTTCTGCACGCTGATGGCCTTGTCGAAAGTGTCAGAGAAGTTGTACTGGTAAGGGAACTCAATGGCAAGGCTGGGCGCAGTAAAGAGCCAGGCGCGATTACGAGATGTTTGCAGGAAAGGGAATTGAGATCTGTGCTGTTGCATTATCTCAATCTCCTCCAGCATCTGCACGTCGGCTCCAGAAAAGGAGAAGATGTCATTGCCATCGAAGTTGAACACCAAATGAGGAGTCTTCATCAGCATGGCTCCAGGCCGTTTGGAGAGCGACAGTGCTTCGGCACTGATGATGATGAAGTTTGTCTCGGCCACATGGGCGGTGAGCCGCGTGCTTGCCAACTCTATACAAACTAACGTGCCGGAGGAAGAGGCTGCAGACTCTGTTCCGTCCTTCTGTTGTATTTTTAGAGATTCAGACAGCGTCTTCCAATAGCTTTGGCTCTCGGTGACGTGCTGGTACAAAAACATGTGGTCAGATGGTGTCCACTGCACTGCCAAAGCGTTTTCACTCCGCACCTGATCATATGAACAGGGAAGGAAATAAAATCAAGATGTGGTTAAAGTCAGCATGAAATGAAAACCATGGTCGTCTATCTTCACTATTGTAATTTATATTTGAGTGAAACAGCTAACAAGAATAAAAAAGTAGGAGTCGATTTTGTCCATCATGAATTGACTGGAACGGTGATGTCTGCTAATTGCTGCAACCTCATATGAGTGACAGTTTGCTGGAGGGGAGGGATCATTATCATTCCCTTGTGAGCGTGCACACATCATTAGAAAAGACCGTCATTGCGAGAGAAGGTTAACTTTTTTCATTACAGATTACGAGGGCACTTGAATTTTATACAAATACCAGAATCTAAGACACATTTAGTATACTAAAATATACTACGACTTGTATTTCAAAGCAACTATTATAATGCAATTAACGGCAAGTGCGCAAAATATGTGCAAAGCACAGAAAGGTACATGATTTATTTGTATAGCACATTTCTATGTTTAATATGGATTACATAATCAGAGAATATTTGTTTTCTGTTTGAATTGCTTTATTTAAAAGTAGACATTTCACTCTCTATAGACATATTTTCATATCTGTACGGCAAGTATACACAGTTTAGGATTTTCGCGCTCAAGTTCACAGAGACAGAGATGGCAGAAAGTGCATCCTGTTTGCTTTATTTTACAAAAGTTTTGTTGTTATTCTCAGTGCATGCAAATAAAAAGAGTCTTTACAGATTCGAAAGATGTACTACTTTTATCTGTATGACCAAAAATGACAGAGTATTTTAAGAGCAAGTGACCGCATCGGTGCCTTCATACAGTGAGTGCACTGTTGTTCAATAGCACACATTTTTTTGTAGGTTAACATTAGATGGAGCAGCCATGTAAGTTGCTACTACATACATCTTTCAGATAAAAAGCCATATTTGAGGTTGTTACATGATACGCAAGTGTGATGTGTTAGCAAATATACCAGCTGTTAAAAATCTGTCCATCACGGACTATGTGACTTTGAAAAAAAAAAAAAGCTTTTGGATTTCATCAAAAATATCTTAATTTGTGTTCCAAAGATAAATGAAGGTCTCATAGGTTTGGAACGACATGAGGGTGAGTAATTAATGACAGAATTTTCATTTCTGGGTGAACTATTCCTTTTCCCGTTTTAAATTTTAATCTTAGTTTTGGATCCTGCTATAGCTGTTAATGAAATTTGACATGAAATGATCAATCACTGCAGTCACTTACAACCACACAGAGTGGTTATGACCTTTAATAACTGATCCTATGTGATGGAAGTCATGACAGCTGTGTGTAGGAACAGTGCAGTACCTCTAGACTGCGGGCGCTGATGTGGTAGGAGATAGTAAACGCAGTTAGGGTCATGATGGGGTTGGGAGTTTGGGCGGCTGGGCAGCAGGGCTCAATACTTTCAGTGAGGGCCTTCACCACAGCCAGAGAAACACCCTGGACAGAAACATTCGAGTTCTCCCCCGAGCCTTCAGCTACCACTGTGTCCACCCTCACTGAAACAGCCCCTTTAATACAATACAGAAAAACAAACTTTCATTAACTGAAACAAGCTAACATGCACTGATGAACAAAAATCTCATGCTTTTTAGGTATAAAGAAGAAAAGCAAGAGTTCTCACCTGCCACATTAGAAAGTGTAAATGTGTTTACATCCTCAAAATTGAGTTTAAACTTAAAGATAGGTGGTAGACGGGTTGAAGGCTTTTCTGGAGGGGAATGTAAGGGGAAGTTCTCTGCTTTGTCCAGTTTGAGAACAGAGAATAGACGTGACAAACACAGAGTGCAGGTCTCAGATACTTCCAGCTGCAGGCCTTTCAGACTGGACTCTATACAGGCACTTCCAGAAGGGTTGGAGTTCACCGTCCTCGACTTACTATAGCTGCCCTGTGGACGAGTTATTTAAAAAAGGGTATTTTGTAAAGCCAAATGGTTATTGTTTCAAAACTTATCTTTCATAATAAATGACAACTTACTACATAAATGCGTATTGATTTTACCTGCAGTGTGAGGGAGTCTAGGATCAGGGCTTCGCCCCAGACATGTTTTCCAGGTGGATGAGGAGCCTGCTGGATATGGGAACCCTGGCCCACACGCCACCAGAAATGATCCAGGGACAGAGAGGCTTTCTCAGTCACAGTCAGACTCTTCACCTCATCCTCTTCTGAGCCCAACAAGTGCTCTAGTTCTGTGAGACAAACCAGATTCAGTCACAAATCACAGACACTTTTGAACTGAAGTGTTCAATCAATAATATATTACCAGAGGTTAAACAAAAAGGGATTTTGAAATGAGAATTCAGTCATTGTTTTATATGCTTCAGTGCTGATGTTATTGTCTAAAACTTTTAAACTAGCTTTTGTATAGCTGAATTAAACTTAAAATAAAATGAATTATAAATATTATATTTATATTAAAAATAAACTTAAATGAACTGTTAGCTTGACAACTAAGTGAAATAAGTTGAAGTACTAAAGTTGAAATACTAAAATAGTTCAAATTAAAACTGAAATAAAGCTAAATAGGAATATTTAAAATAGCAAATACAAATTAAAAAAGCACATAAAATATAAAAAATGTTAAATGATTAAAATGAAAACTAAAAATATATCAAACTTTAAGTTGCCAACAGGTGGCGCTGTAAATTATAACTGAATATTGGCATGTAGATGCGTTATATAAAAGAGGACTCTTACCAAACGTGAAGTTTGGTGCAGATTGGACATTGCATGTTCAAGTTAGTATAAAACAAAGTAATTTCCTGTTGCCAGCATGTGGCGCTATAATTATAACAGAATATTGACATTTAGATGTGTCTAGGCCAGGACTCTTATCGAATGGGTGAAGTTTGGGGCAGATCAGACATTGTCTGAGCTACAACAACTTCTATTCCCACGGCAAAACATTGAACTTTGACAGGCCGCCACAGACACGCCCTTTAACGAAAACTTAAGATCTTCACAATTTAACATCGCAAAGGCCTTTAGAGTAGACTAAGCAATTAAAATGATGATGTCATTAAATCACTATGAGGTGTTTGTTAGAGCATAAAACATGACACTTCCTGTTGCCAGCAGGTGGTGCTAAGACTAAAACTGAATATGGGCATGTAGATCTTTTCAGGTTCAAACATGGGAAGTTTGGTGCAGATCAGACATTGTATGCCTGAATTATAACAACTTCCTGTTTCATTGCGAAACATTAAAGTTTGTCAGGCCGCCACAGACACGCCCTTCAACGAAAAACTCAAGATCTTCACAATTTAACATCACAATGGGCTTTAGATTACACGCACCAAATTTGGTGTTGATCTGTTTAAATCTCTAGGAGGAGTTTGTTTAAATACAACGCCTGAAAATGGTACAAAACGGCACAAAACTTGCCGAAAAAAAAAATTCAAATGAACAAACTTTCTGTTGGGTTTTGGATTTTGTACCGAGGGACTTTTTTTGTAGGTATTGGTGTGTTACATGTGTCTACCGAATTTCGTACATGCATGTGAAACAGCTTGAAAGGGGAAATTTTATAGGTGGTACTATCGAGCCATTTTGCCACACCCAGTCCTGAAACTCATATCCGATGCAGATTTTCACCACTTTGGTGCGTGTGCAAAGTTTCATGAGTTTTCGAGCATGTTTAGGCCCTCAAAAATGCGATTCAATTTGGAGAAGAACAACAAACTGAGCAATTCCAACAGGGTCCTTGCACTATCATTCATCTCTAACTGACACGGAACAAGAACTAGAGCTATTTAGAGTATTTCCTATCTAATCTGAAAAGGTTCGTCACCTCTATTGTTTTTAACAGCATTCAATAGCCACACTTCTCTATTTACCAGTGTTGGCTGAGATGAAGCCCAGGGCAAAGGGTGGTGTATCTCCCAACTGCACTGACACATTGACATTAGACACGGAGGAGGTTATCATCACGGGAGCGTCCAGCTGAGGGAAACGCCTGGGAGACAAAAGGACACTTATGTGAGAACAATAAACAAGACCTCCATTACTGCCCAATCTGTGATGCTCAGCAAGCGATCGGGCTGTTAATACCTTTTTTTACGAGTTGTTTTTTTGTGCGAGAGCTGGTCCCATGACAACATGTCCAGCCAATGGGAGAACTCCTGATGACGGTAGTGGATGATACAAGTGTTGATAGTGACCGTGCTAGAGATGTCAGCAGACGTCACCTTAAGGAAATGTGAAGCCAGAAACAATAAGGAAGGACAAAACTAACATGAAACTGCAAAAAATACATCAAAGAAAGACTTTCATATAGAAAGCAAGCAAAGCAACTCACCTGCAGTATTGTTCTGAGTGTGTTCAGACATATAATTCTCTGTCGACTTTGTGACAGCAAAAGACCATCTGAAAAACACCCAGTACCCACAATATCTATGGTCAAGTGTGTGTTCAGATCCCTAACTCTAAGCAGAAATAATAGTGATAAAGAGTGTGTTCTTGTGCACTTTACCCTCCAGAAGAAGCTCAAGGCGGCTCTGTGGGAAACTGAGCTCAGGGGTGAAACTCTTCAGAGGAAGCTGCTCATCATCACGATCATAACCCACCTTCAACGACTTTAATGTCCAGTTCAAATGTCTGCGAAATAAACAGTTTGTTAGAGCACAAAAACAACATTCAGGGTTGATCACAAGGACTGTAACATTACTGCTCACCTCTTCTGACTTTGCATGGAAAGTGTGATATTAGTGTTTTCAAAATCCACATTGACCTTCTGTGGAACCAGGCTGTGAAGCCGATCAATTGCTTCCGTTTGGATGAAAGTGTCTTCTTTCTCATCTTCAAAAGGCACAATCATGAAAAAGCTTTAACAGTCATATTTACAGCAAGGTTATTATTACATATGTGACCCAGGACCACAAAACCAGTCATAAGGGTCACATTTTTTAAATTGAGATTTATACATCATCTGAAAGCTGAATAAATAAGCTTGTTAGGAAAGAGCAATATTTAACCGAGATACAACTATTTGAAAATCTGGAATCTGAGGGTGCAGAAAAAAATCTAAATATTGAGAAAATCGCTTTTAAATTTGCCCAAATGAAGTTCCTAGCAATGCATACTACTAATCAAAAATTAAGTTTTGATAGATTTATGGTAGGAAATTTACAAAATATCTTCATGGAACATGATCTTTACTGAATATCCTAATCATTTTTGCCATTTAAAAAAAAAAAATAATAATAATAATAATAATAATTTTGAGCAATACTATTAATTTTGGCTATTGCTACAAATACACCTGTGCTACTTATGACTGGTTGTGTGGTCCATGGTCACATATATTATATTATAGTAAGTATAATATATAATATATTTACAACAGGGTTAATTAATTCACTAGTTGAAATAAAAGTTAACTGAAATAAAATAGAATACAAAAAAAAAAAAAAAAATTATTCCAGTTACATGCCAAGGCAACACTGGAAGATGAATATGAATTACTCAAATATGTAATACTTAAATTTAAATTAATAAAAACTACACATATCGCCATATTAAAATAAATAACTAAATAAATAAAAACAAAATTAAAATGGAAAATATACATTAAAAATCTATCCATATATTATATATATATATATATATATATATATATATATATATATATATATATATACACACACACACACACACACAGACACTAGTATTATTAAAAAAATACTATTGTAACCTTTCACCGTAAATAAAAATATATATTAAAAAAATTACAGTAATATTTATTGTCCATTTTTAATATAGTTTTTTTTTTTTGTATTATTGTTAATTTTTTCCTTTTTCAAATATTAAACTACAGGTTTTTATTTTAGTAGAAAACTGCAGGAAGTCCTTTAAGCTCTTCTCTTTTGTTAAAGGGGTCATCGGATGCCCACTTTCCACAAGTTGATATGATTCTTTAGGGTTTTAATGAAGTCTACAACATACTTCGATTAAAATTTCTCAGTGGTAGTGTAAAAAACACCCTTTTTACCATGTCAAAATCAGCCCTTTTTAGAGCGAGCTGTTCTGTTGCATGTTCCTTTAAATGCTAATGAGCTCTGCTCACCCCACCCCTCTCTTCCGTGGGGTGACGAGGCGTAAATGTTTACTTTAGCCGCAAAACTTGCTAACTAGCACATCATTAAGAAAGGTGATTTGCAAAGATGCATAATAAAAAACTCTTATACTGCTGCAGGTGAAGCTGGACGAATGATTTGTGTGAACATAGACACATTTATGTAGGTCGCAGACGCATTTACGTAAATCGCCGGGCGCATTTACTTCAAAAACGAAAGTAATGTTAACCCTGTATCTCGGTCAGACTGTTCTCAGCTCACTCAGCTCATTTACGGTGGGTCTAAGGTAAAACAGTCATGTCAATTAACTATCATGGGAGTGGCCTTGGTCGTTGTGACATCACACTGACAAGAAGCTGAGAATGGCCTGATATTACTTTTGAAGATTAAAAAAATACCACTGGCTGGATTTTTATTATAGGGTGGTTTAAAGAACATCTAAAAGTGAGTTCTGCATCCGAAGACCCCTTTAAGAGCATGTGGCTTAACAGTTTTTAATTAAATTAAAGCGTTCACAATTTGATAATCACACTAACTGCATGACTAACGACTAACTGCATAGCTCTAATGTAAGGTGTGTAGCTTAAACGTCAAACCTGCAGTATGAGTGGTGCAGTCAGCAGGAGCAGCTCCTAAAGGTTTAGGTAACTGGCTGAGGAACAGGCCCTCGTGAAGCTCAGCCAGCAGAGTTCTCACACACAGTCCCAGATGGCCTGGCCTGAGACCAGGAAGACTCACGTCACCATTCAGAGCCAGACTCAGCGATACCTCAGCCAGACATGTGTCCTGCTAATGAGAAGACAGGCACTGCGTTAACACCTCGTAACCACTTAAACCAACATTTAAGTTTTGTACACCACATAGTGGGGTAACACTTTAACACATAAATGGGTGCTGTACATACCAGTCTGCTGCTCTTCAGAACTTTACTGCTTAGTTGTCCCACTGAGAAATCCCAAGCTAACCTGTCAACATATCAGTAAGTTGTCATTTCAGTAGTCATCTGGTTTCTCTAAATGCCTTACTCAAAGCCAAATGAAATCCTTATGGAAACTGAACAGGGATGCACAATATGCTGATACCATTTTGGTTATCAGATTGTTTTAAACGTTTATCATTTAAAGGCACAATATGTACGTCTTCACCGCTAGAGGGCGCATATTCAAAACAAATAAATAGGCAAAGTTGTCTGATGACGCCATGATTGAGTGTGGAATCATGGGAGTTGTAGTCTTCATCCCCACAGCCGATGCAATCTGTCAGGACTTGGGCAGAAATCCATGGATGAGCTAATGTATTAAAGACTTAAGTCACTGTAATATGAAGCAGGATGGGGCTGAAAGTCATAGAAGCGAAACAAGGATGCTGGAGTGATTGCTAATGAAGGACGAGCGTGATACATGGCTCGAAAGCAGCGAAGCTTTTATTATGCCGCAGTTGAGCACTTTCGCTCCTTCCGGTCATGCGTACGTGAGGTAAAACAGTGCTGTTTTATCATACTAGATACATTTGAGTGTGTTAAAAGTTCTGTTATAATGCTACTCTGTGCATTCATCACTTGTCTAATAAAATGCATTAAAGTGTCTTTGGGGTTTCCATGTTTTATAATAATAGCAAAAAGGCCAAAAATAAATGTTGCCAAAAACTGCTGTTATTTTAAACTTTCTTTTCAGTAAAAAAACTATCAGGATTTCCATAAATATTGAAAACTGAAGACTGGAGTATTGGCTGCTTAAAATTCAGCTTTACCATCACAAGAATAATTACATTTTAAAAAAAACAAACAAACAAACAAACAAAAAACATTAAAATAGAAAACATTCTAAATTCCAATTGTAGATTTTTAAAGTTTTATTCTTAATTTATGTAACAGTATAGATTTTTGATACTGGCCATTAACTACTATGGTGATTCACAGCATTAACATGAAAAACGTATCGGCTTAATGGTTTTAAAGGGAACCTATTATGCAAAAATCTAAATCTAAACCATATTTTATACAGTGTTTGACCACAGTTGTGTGGCTGCAGCGTGTGAAAACAACCAGCATATAATGGCAAAAATCCACCCACTAATTTTTTATAATCCCAACAAATCATAAACAGTTTCTCAGAACAAGCAATTCCAGATTTATCCCTACATACACATCATTGTTCACACATCGCATTCATTATTGGAAATGACTGACTTTTAAACCGATTTCGGTTCGAACATATAAGGCTGAATGCAGATGCTGAGAGTTTCTGACATTTTTAGTCCGTGAGATTGTCTGGTTTTGAGTTTGCTGGCTCTTGAAGCTCCACCCCTCTTCTGAAAAGCAGGGTGGGAGCACCAGCTCATTTGCATTTAAAGGGACAAACACAAAAAACGGCATGTTTTGGCTCCTACCTTAAAAGTGGCAATTTTAAGAAGCTATAAAAAATTACCTGAGGTGTATTTGGAGCCAAAACTTCACATAGACACTCTGGGGACACCAGAGACTTATTTTACATCTTGTAAAAGGGGCATAATTAAAATTTTCACTTCAGTTTTACCCATTACGCACAAAGCTATTAGTCACACAACACCATGCAGAAGTATTTTTCTTCTTTTGCACAGGTTAATCACCTTTTACTTTGATGATCCAGCAGCAGAGTGATGGCAGAGGACGTCATGTGCCAGAGTGACTCAGGGAGGGCCAGATTCAACACCATCACATTTATAGAGTCAATGTGGAATGATAGCAGCTGCAAAACACACAGTGCTGGAAACTTCAGAACAGAAAACGGCATTCCAAAGGTTTTAAAAAGCACTTCTTTCATACAAAATTATGTATAAAGGAGTCAAAAGGTTAAATATAATTTTGCACGTGAATTTGAACGTTAAGGAGTATCATTTTTAAATCTTGTAGTGATATTTTTGAAATAGCATGTACTTTCTTGCCCTATTGAGTTTCATTGAAAGTGCATTACTATAACACAATTTCCAGAACCAATATTGATCTTCTGTGGCAACCAATTTCATGTCAGCTATGTGTTGAGCTTAACCTGGGATACTCCAAAACAGTCAAGTTGATTACCTGAGAGAGGAGGTGCAGGGTAGAGGGACTGAGAGGAGGTCTTTTTGAAGTCTCCTCATTGCTTTTGGGAGCCCGGGGCCTAAATGGCTCCTGCAGGTCAAAGCGGACCCGTGCCTCACCCACACATAACGCCAAAAACCTCCTAATAAATACAACACAATCACAATTACCAATCATCAACAGACAATATTTACACTAACTACATCCTGTAGCTATACTTACGGCAGGTCCGGGTTAACTATTTTGCAAGATATCCATATCCTGTCAATTTCCTACAAGACACAAACAGATAAGGCTTTATAGTGCTGGAAAACATATTAAATATTAATGCACCATATCAGCTGCTGCTCTTAACTATATAATGCCTGCTGTATCATATTTGATATGCAAATTTCTAAGGCCTCTACATTATCAATATGATCAAAAATCCTTAATAACCTGTTGTACATAATCTATTATATGTCTTCTGTCATCTGACTAATAGTTTAAACTTTTTAGCAGGTGAAAAGCCTTTTAGTATAATTGTAAAAAAGTCTGCCCTCAAATAATACAGAAAAATGTAATATTGTGAAATATTATTACGATGTAAAATAATGTTTTTCTACTTTAATGTACATTTGTTTCTGTGATGCAAAGCTGAATTTTTAGCATCATTACTCCAGTCTTCAGCGTCACATGATCTTTCAGAAATCATTCTAATATGCTGATTCAACATCGATTTTGGAAACAGCTGTGCTGCTTATTTATTTATTTATTTATTTATTTATTTATTTATGTTTTTAAACGTGATACTTTTTTCAGGATTCTTCTTTACTTAAAATAGAAATCTTTTGTAACCATATACACTACCATTCAAAAGTTCGGAGCCAGTAAATTTCTATTCTTTCTTTTTTGAAAGAAATTAATACTTTTATTCAAAAAGGATGAGTTAAATTGATAAGAAGTGACTGCAAAGACTTGTAATGTTAGAAAAGATTTCTATTTTGAATAAATTCCTGGTCTTTTAAACTTTTTATACATCAAAGAATCCCAAAGGTTCCAAAAATATATTTGGACATTATCCAACATTGAAAATTCTAATAATAAATCAGCATATTAGAATGATTTCTGAAACATCATGTGATCATCAAGCTTTGCATCACTGGAATAAATTATATTTTAAAGTATATTAAAATAGAAACCATTATTTTACATTGCAATAACATTTCACAATTTAACTGTTTTTTTCTGTATTTTTTAATCAAATAAATGTAGCCTTAATGAGCATAAGAGACTTTAAAAAAAAACACATTACAAGTTTTACTGATCCCAAACTTTTGAACAGCACTGTAGCTATACTTATCCATATATGTGACCCTGGACCACAAAACCAGTCTTAAGTCGCTGGGATTTATTTGTAGCAATAGCCAAAAATACATTGTATGGGCCAAAATGATTGATTTTTCTTTTATGGCAAAAATCATTAGGAAATTAAGTAAGGATCATGTTCCATGAAGATATTTTGTAAAATTCCTACTGTAAATGTATGAAAACTTTTGATTAGTCATATACATTGTTAAGAACACTATTTTAAGACCTTTAAAGGCAATTTTCTCAATATTTTGATTTTTTGCACCCTCAGACTCCTGATTTTTAAATAGTTGTATCTCGGCCAAATATAAATCTCAATTTTGAAAAAATGACCCTTACGACTGGTTTTGTGATCCAGCGTCACATATCACTTTTAAAAAAAAAAAAAAAATTCATTTTAAAATAAGAGCATCAAATATGATATATCAGGCTTTTGAGAAATGTTTTGTTCACTAAACAATTATCATTCTACTGCATTGCACTATATTTTTGGCACCCACAATAAAAACTACAGAGCTTTGATTGTAAAACTAAGCATTTAAATATGATAAATATGATTTTGGAAGGTATGACAACTGATATGTGTATGTATTTTATGTTAGTAGTTTGATTTCATTAGCTTACATTGCAAGCTATCAGAATTTCCTCATACTTCTTGGCCATATAAATATTAGCAACTGCTCCAAATTGCATATTTTTGTGCCTTTGAATAAAATCGATTTTTAGACTCTCACTGTATCATACTAAATGAGCCATAAAAGCCTCACGCATCAAAAAAAAGATACTCAAGCTCATATGTAACCCCTTTTTGTTTTGTCTACAAGTTCAAATACTCTTCCAATTCAAAAGATAGATAGATAGATAGATAGATATTTTTCTGACTATTAATTCATATGTCAAGCTTTACAGGGTTAAGAAGACTTTAATAGGGCTGACATTAGATGTAGGCAGACCTGTGTTTTATTGATGCAGAAACCAAACCTACCAGAGTGTGTTGAGGCTGAAACTGAACACTGATTCCTCGCACCGAGAACAGACCCACAGATCTGATCTTGAGCTCAGCATTCAAGACATTGTGGAAAAAAACGGACAGCCAAACTGCAAGCAAACCATCTAATGAAACACAAAAGGGCAGATTTAATAGGTTTAATATTGCGTTTACAATATCACTGACATATTAATTCCAGCATGCTGGCTTCTTACCTAAAGAGCAAAATGAATACAACTGCCAAGATGAGAAATACTGAGATGGCTATCAGCAGGGCAGACATTGTGCTGCAAATATTCCTTCACATTTAGCCCACAATCATGGCACCTGGTAGAAAACTGACTTCAGACCACCTGTCAAAGTCAACCACATTATTTCCTCCACAAGTTATTAGTTATTACAATAAACTGAATAGAGAGAAATAAATGAGGATGGAAGTCTATTAACATTTTAAGAAGCCAAATAAATGCATTCACATTTATCTCATTAATATGTTATCTGAAATATCAGCTATTCAAAATTTGTTCGTTACAAGCCTTATTAACAAAATAGTGACACAGAATCAAAATGTTGCATTTATTAGCATTTCACAAAGCTAGATAACAGATTAAAGGCTTTGTGCAATCAATAATGTAACATTAACACTGCACAGATTTTTATTCTTAACCAATCTCATCATTTGATCTTGTTGTTGTGCCACTGTGGCACTGCAAACAGCTGTTGGGTGGAACTTGCAATGTTGATTAAAGCTGCATTAGCCCGTTAGCTGGCAAAACACTACCGTGCACCTCTAAGCAAAAGTCATTTAACTTCCTCAATAAGGTGTTTACTTTAATTAGCAGCTTTAAGTCGGGTCACCCACCTGAAAGGGTTTGAAATGCAGACCAGCGGATCTTTACGTGTACACCGCCCCTCCGTCTCATGCTAGGCTAACTGAGCTAGCAGCGGGATCATGACAGATCTCTGTCATTAAACTGACATGCTAATCATGTTTATCTGCTTCCTAAAACACACAGCGTTATAACGACATCCGCTGTTAAGCTGATAAACCAGATTTCATTCTGATTTGGGATTTAAGTAATGGGCTTTCCTCTTGTAATACTTCAGTTTCAAGTGTGAAGGCAGAAATACTACCTTTTAAGTGATGCTATGGGAGTTTTTCATAATAAAAGCCCCGGCATACGAGAACACACAACCGAAGAAAACATATTTTGTTCATTATTTTTAATCTAAACACGTACAAATTTGAACGCGTCTTCGCATCGTTATAAACGAAAACTCTTAAGTTCTCAGTCTTATTTTAACTATTATAAATTGCTGTATGTAAACTGGCAGCTTTATGAGTTGGACAGTCAGCTGACTGTCATCTTTTACCTCAGACAGTGTCACCTGACCACAGGTCACCTTTCAACTGTTTTGGGCCTATTTTGGTTAAGCTGTTTCCTGAAATTGCAGCCTGATTTCTATATTTTGATTTGTTGATATATTAAATTAAGCATGACATATGTTTCGAGTCAGTAAGACTTAAGGTTCTGTATGTGTTCTGTATGTTCAACAAAAATAGTAGTTTAGGAGGAAAATTAATGAATTCAATTTAAAATTTTAACAATAATTTTAAGTCATTCTGTGGCCTCCTGTTTAAGACCTCTGCCCTACACTCAGTAAACATTTGGTAAACAATTTATTTATTTAAATCAAATGTATTTATTATTTATTTAAAGCAAATTTAGTAATTTATTAATCTACTTATATCAAATTTCAATTGAATTTATGTAGCTCATTCTATTTTTGTAATGTTTTTTTTTTTTTTAACACTGGTTTTCTCTAAACTTTTCCACAGACCCATTAGCACTCCCTTGTGGCCCCCTGGGTGTCCCCGAGTCTGGTCTGGGAGTAGACAGCTAGCTTTTAACACAGTTTCTGTCCAATCTACATTTATAACAACTCATACTATAATGTAGAAGAATTACAATACTGATCCCTGCTGGTCAGCAGAATGAAAGCTTTCGGTCTTTCTTTTTTTTGCACTTTGGTTCACTGTATACTATGGAAACTTGTTTCCGCCACTGAATAAAAAAGGTAATAATTACTTTTTATCTCATAATTCTTACTTTTTTTCTCACAATTGTGTCAGAATTGTGTGATACAAACTCGCAATTCTGACTTTTTTTTAATTTTCTGACTTTATAATACGCAGTTGCGTTAAGTCAGAATTGTGTGATATAAACTCGCAATTCAAAGTCTTTTTTCCAATCAAAAATTAAACTTTATAACTTGCTATTGTACGTTTATATCTGATGAGAAAGTCAGAATTGTGAGTTTTTATGTCACAGTTCTGACTTTATTTCTTGCAGCTGAGTTTATATGATGCAATTCTGAGAAAAAGTCCTAATTGTGAGTTCATATATCGCAATTCTGACTTTATTTCTCGCAATTGTGAGTTTATATCAGGCAATTCTGCAAAAAAGTGTTTTTTATTAGTTTTTATCACAAAATTCTGAGTAAAAAAGTCATAATCATAAGTTTATATCTCACAATTCTGACTATTTCTTGCAATTGTGAGCTTATATCATGCAATTCTGAGAAAAAAAGTCATAATTGTGACTTTATTTCCTGCAATTGTGAGCTTATATCATGCAATTCTGAGAAAAAAAGTCATAATTGTGAGTTTATATCTCACAATTCTGACTTTTTTTTTTTTTGCAATTGTGAGTTTTTATCACGCAATTGAGTTTTCATCACACAATTCTGAGAAAAAAAGTCATAATTGTAAGTTTATATCTCACAATTCTGACTTTATTTCTTGCAATTGTGTTTTATCATGCAATTCTGAGTAAAAAAGTCATAATTATAAGTTCATATCTCACAATTCTGGCTATTTCTTGCAATTGTGAGCTTATATCATGCAATTCTGAGTAAAAAAAGTCATAATTATAAGTTTATATCTCACAATTCTGACTTTATTTCTTGCATTTGAGTTTTCATCACGCAATTCTGAGAAAAAAGTCATAATTGTATGTTTATATTTCACAATTCTAACTTTATTTCTCACAATTCTGACTATTTCTTGCAATTTTAAGTTTATATCACGCAATTCTGAGTAAAAAAGTCATAATCATAAGTTTATATCTCACAATTCTGGCTATTTCTTGCAATTGTGAGCTTATATCATGCAATTCTGAGTAAAATAGTCATAATTGTGAGTTTATATCTCACAATTCTGACTTTATTTCTTGCATTTGAGTTTTTATCACGCAATTCTCAGAAAAAAAAGTCATAATTGTAAGTTTATATCTCACAATTCTGACTTTATTTCTTGCAATTGTGTTTTATCATACAATTCTGAGTTAAAAAGTCATAATTATAAGTTTATATCTCACAATTCTGGCTATTTCTTGCAATTGTGAGTTTATATCTCACAATAACCTTACCACATACCATGAAGCTAGTAATAATAGGAATTAATTTTGACCAAAAGGCAGGAAATGTTCATTTTAATACTCACTTAATATTTGTAACATTACACTTCCTGATTATCCTCTTTATTTATCAAACCTATTTACACTTTCAAGAGAATATAACAACATAATCGTGAAGAATTACTTTTTGTACTTACACAAATATACATATTTTTCACCATGTCCAAAAGCAGAAAGATTTTTTTTCGTGGGGTCCTTGATAAAGTTAATGTTGTTTTCATAAAATAAAACTGATCACCATTAATGAACCACTGATAATGTATAATAACAAAAATCTTTTCAAGCAGTTTCAATGATGGCAGACATGTTTATGCTGAAGCCTTCTGCTTGTTGTGTTTGGCAAACCACTCGTCACTCTTATCTGCAGCCATGGCCTGTGAAAGCCAAACAGAGAACACATGAACGCGGTTTAAAAGTGGATCACATGCTTTACTTCATAATTTATATTGTGGTGAGACTGATTACCTCATCCAGTAACTCATTCCCCTTAGGGTCCATGGCAGAAAGCTGCCTGAATGCTTCATCGCCCACAAAGCAGATCTCATGACCATCCTACATTAAGTGGAGATCTGAGTCAGCCAAGCAAACATCTGGCAAACACTCAGCATTCAATCTCAATAACACCAGACAATATGGACTCACAGGATCTGCAAGAATAACAACTTCCACCGTGGCTTTTCCAGGTGTGTCCAGACTCACAAGCGGGGTGAGGATTTTCTGCTTTTCTTTTTTCATTAGGGCTTCAATGTCTGGCAACTGCAAAACAAACACATTTCTTTAAAATTACACCAAGTAGAATGGACTTCACTGCCTAATGTTGAATTAGCTGACCTGATCCCGAGGACAAGCAAACGCGATCCTTCCAAAAGCAGTTCCATGATCCACAGCGCCTCCAATGTCCTGTAACTCCAGCTTACACTACAAAAGCACAAGACTTATTAAAATAACACATAAAGTACTGTTCAAAAGTTTGGGGTTGGTGAGATCTTTGAATGTTTTTAAAAGAAGTCTATGGAAGCTGTTTTCACCACTGATTAAAAAATAAAAAAAAGGGAATTGCAACTTTTTATCTCACTAATTCTTACTTTTTCTTTCTCACAATTGCAAGATACAAACTCACAATTCTGACTTTTTCTCAGAATTGTCAGATATAATCTTGCAATTGCGTGTTATAAAGTTAGAATTACGATATAAACTCACAATTCTAAGAAATAAAGTAACAATTCTAAGAAATAAAGTCAGATTTGTGAGAAAAAACTTTTTTTTCCTCACAATTCTGACTTTTTTCTCTGAATTATGAGATATAAACTCACAATTGCGAGTTAAAAAGTCAAATTTTGAGGGAAAAAAGACTGATATGTTCTTAGAATTGTGAGTTTATATCTCGCAATTCTGACTTAACTCAGTTGTGTGTTATACAGTCAGAATTGTGAGATATAAACTCAATTCTGAAAAAAAAGTCATAATTGTGAGATGTAAACTCACCACTGTGAGAAAAAAAAATCAGAATTGTGAGATTAAAAGTCGAAAATACCCTTTTTTATTTTTTTATTCAGTGGCGGAAACTCTCTTATGCTCACCAAGATTGCATTTATTTGATAAAAAAAAAAATCAAGTAAAAACAATAATATTGTGAAATATTCTAACAATTTAAAATAACTGTTGTTTATTTAATGTATGTTAAAATGTCATTTATTCTAGTAATGGCAAGGCTAAATTTTTGGCATCATTACTCCAGTCTTCAGTGTCACATGATTCTAATATGGAAACATTTCTTATTATTATCAATGTTGAAAACCACTTAATAATTTGGGGAAACGTAAGTCTTTGATGAATATAAAGTTCAGAAGAGCAGCACTTACTTGAAATAAAAAAAATTTTTAACAATGTAAAAGCAAAGTACTTTACTGTATTTTTGGTCAATTTAATGTGCCCTTGCTAAATAAAAATATTTGTTTCTTTAAAAAAAATGCTCCAAACTTTTAAATAATAATGTGTATACACATTTCAAGACACTGGACGACAAAATCAGTCATAAGGGAGATTTATGCATACTGAAAGCTGAATAAATAAGCTTTTCATTGATGTATGGTTTGTTAGGATCGGATAATATTTGTCCAAGATACAACCATTTGAAAATCAGGAATCTGAGGGTGCAAAAAATCAAATTATTGAGAAAATCGCCTTTAAAGTTGTCCAACTGAAGTTCTTAGCAATGTATTTACAGTAGGAAATTTACTAAATATCTTCATGGAACATGATCTTTAATGATTTTTGGCATAAAAGAAAAATCAATCATTTTGACCCATACAATGTATTGTTGGCTATTGCTACAAACATACCCATGCCACTTAGGTTTTGTGGTCCAGGGTCACATTTGTATAAAGGGCCTGATATAGTTATATAAAAAAGGAATTCATAAGGTCTTGGCGAGCGGCATGTTCTCATAATTTAATTATTGCCAAAAATACAATAAATGGATTATTTTCAGCCAAACCTGATTATCTGAGAATCCCATTACGGCAATCTTTTTGTCCTCATTTTTCTCAATAACCTTCATTCCCAGCAGAGCAGACCAATAATGAACAGAACACTGTAGATCAGACACTGCCAGGGAGACTTTCTGGACAGGATCTATGACCAGGACCAAAAACAATCATTTTAGAGTCAGTATACAATGCTACACTTAACTACTACAGTTACTTACTTCCATATTTCATAAAGGAAGTTCTCACATCCCTGTCATAACACACATTTAGTGCAACACCCACCACGGTTTGGCTGTTCCTTGTCTATAAGGTAGAAACGGTATCCTCCCGGGGCTTCAGTCATGTAGAGAGAATCTTCCACTTGTGTTAGAGGCCAGTTTAACCTCTTAGCATTACTCACAGCCTGACTAGACTGCAGTGTGAGACCCTGTTATTGAAGGGCACAGGAAATCACAGCTTCCTTTTTAGGCAACAGAAAATATACAGTTGGGGGCAGAAGTCCAAAACTGCTTGTGAAAATGCTTCGATTGTAATTTAATTAAAAAAAAATAAATAATCAACTGTATTATGTCAATTCAACTGAAAGCCTGAACTGAAAAATGATCACATGAGAGTTCACATGATCAGTGTTGCAACTTTATGTGCATTTCATTAGTGGCCTAAATGAAATGCACATAATGCCTAGTGGCCATGTTTAGATGCTACTTTATGTGTGGTTTCAAGTTATAAATGCTTTATATATTTACCAAAAAGTCATTGCCAAGGCGATATTCACCCACTCCATAATTATAGGTCAACTCTGCAACAAAGTGGTCATCTTCTGGTCCAAAGCCTACCATGGTTTTACTCCATTTTCCATCATATGGACTGAAAACAAAACAAGTTGTTATAAGGGTATACGCTCATATTTAGAATTTGACACGTTATACAGGTAACTGAGCTAGTCGAGTGAAAAAACAAAACTATTAAAAATATGACGAACCCATTGCAGGTTGCTTTGCAGCCCTCCTCAAATTCTTCATGACGTAGAATCTGTACATTACAGTTATTTGTTATTGTTTACAAATGTAGGTTTTGAGTCGGAACATAAATAACCACGTGCCAACCTGTATTTGCCAACAGCATCATTAACTGACTTATCAATAATAATGGGAGAAAAGTTCCCACTGTATTTGCAAAACAGAACTAACATTTTACAGTAAGGTCAACAGACACATCTCCTACCTTCATTCCTAACACATCCCTGTAAAAAGTGGCTGTTTTGGTCCTATCTCCTACTTTAAAAACAAAATGCAGTGCTCTTCTTAGTGCCATCACTTCTTAAAGTCTGCCACTGTAGACGCGATGATCACACACTCCGTGTCAATACACACACCTGGCGATCGACTGCTCTGCTATCGACAGCCCACGGAAGAAACCAAAAGATTCAGTTTAATTTCTACGTGCCTTTGTAATGCCATTATTTACCAGGGCATATTACGTCACTATTTTTATATACTGTAATGCAAACTACAAGCATGTTACACACTACATGTTAAAGTGAATATTAATAACACATTTCTTGGTAAGTTCTTACATGGTGCAGTCCGTGCAGGAGGCAGTGAGTCAACCACGAGAATCGGTTCCTTTGAACAGTTCGTTTCAAAGAATCAATTCAAATGTCACTGTTAAAGGAGAAGTCCACTTCCAAAGCAAAGATTCACATATAATGTCATCCAAGATTTTCATGTCTTTCTCTCTTCAGTCGTAAAGAAATTGTGTTTTTTGAGGAAAATGCATTTCTGCATTTTCTCCATATAATGGATTGCTATGGTGCCCCGATTTTGAACTTCCAAAATGCAGTTTAAATGCGGCTTCAAACGATCCAAAATGTGCTTGTAGGAAGGAAGGGAAGAAGGGTCTTATCTAGCGAAACCATCGGTTATTTTCATTTTAAAAAATACTAATTAAATACTTTTTTTTTTATCTCAAATGCTCGTCTTGCCTTTCTCTCCCTGTACTCTGTGTATTCTGGCTCTAGACAGTTAGGGTATGTCGAAAAACTCCAATCGTATTTTCTCCCTCAATTTCAAAAATGATTTAAAAATCATCTTACATCGCTGCAGAAGTACCGACCCAGTCTTTGCAAAGTGAACATGCAAAAAAGATCACCCTTAACAAAAAATTTTGAAGTTGAGGGAGAACATGAGATGGGAGTTTTTCGACATACACTAACTGTCATGAACCAGAACAAAAACAGTCCAGGCAGAGTAAGACAAGATGAGCGTTTGGCATTAAAAAGTATATAAATTGTATTATTTTTATTAAAATGACCGATTGTTACACTAGACAAGGCACTTCTTTCTCGGCTGGGATCGTTTACAACCGCATTTGGGATCGTTTGAAGGCGCATTTAAGCTGCATTTTGGAAGTTCAAAATCAGGGCACCATACCAGTCCATTATATGGAGAAAATTCTCAAATGTTTTCCTTAAAAAACATAATTTCTTTACGACTGAAGAAAGAAAGACACAGACATTTTGGATGACAAGGGGGTGAGTAAATTATATGTGAATCTTTGTTTTGGAAGTGGACTTCTCCTTTAACGCATTTTTCATATTAAGTAATGCTTATTGCTATTTCATCTGTCCCAGTCAGTGTGTTATTGCCATTATTCAACTCAAAAAAACAAAAACACTTAACTTGAAACTGTTTCATATAGTGTTGAGTTAGTTGTAATAGAAGTTGTAAAACTTTTTATAGTACATTAAGAGGGGGAAAATGCACTTCCATAATGTACTTGTAGTTAGTTACCACTTGTAGTACACTTGAGTGTACTAACGTATGAAAGATGATTAAGTGTACTACAGGTGGTAACTGAATACATTTTTTAAACACATATAGTGTAAAATAAAGCAATAAGCCCCATGAAGCTGTGGTTACAGTAAACCACAGCTTCACAGGGCTTATTGCTTTTATAAAACAGTTATTCCATATACGTAGTAAGGTTTCACAAAATAAAAACAGAGCAAATAAAGTGTAATGATAAAATTAAAAACATGAATCTTCTGCCAAACAATGTAGTTCATCAGAAACAGTTGTGGTTGCAACAAAGTGGTTGCTGAGTTTATAACTCATAATTCTGACTTAATAACTTGCAGTTGCGTGTTATAAAGTCAGAATTGCGAGTTATAATCTTGCAATTCTGAGGGAAAAGGTCAAATTGTGAGTTTATATTTCGCAATTCTGACTTTATTTCTTAAAATTGCGAACTTATGTCTCTCAACCCTGGTGAAAAAAAACAGCATATGCTGGTAGCTATGTTTTGATGCTGGGATGCTGGTTAGGTATGTTTTGGTGCTGGTTTAAGCTGGTCCTTTGCTGGTTTATGCTGGTCCTTAGCTGGTTTATGCTGGTCCTTTGCTGGTTTATGATGGTCCTTGACCAGCAACATGACCAGCATAAACCAGCAAAGGACCAGCTTAAACCAGCACCAAAACCTACCTAACCAGCATCCCAGCATCAAAACATAGCTACCAGCATATGCTGTTTTTTTCACCAGGGAATTCTGACTTTATAACTCGCAATTGCCAGTTTAAAAGTCAGAATTGCAAGTTTGTATCACGCAATTCCGAGAAAAAAAAAGAATTGTGACAAAACGGAAACGGACTTTCATACATTTTAGTTCATATTCAGGGTGTCTCAAAATAGCACAGTTGAGTACACTTAGGTGTTCTTAAGATTATTTTAAGAAGTACTGAAGTATAATGTTTAGTTTATTAAGTTCAAACTTAGTGTAGAAAATAGCACTTTGTGTACGGTAAGTGAACTTTTTTCACCTATTCGTTCCTTCACACCAAATCCCTGGTGAAAAAACCAGCATATGCTGGTAGGTAGGTTTTGATGCTGGTTTAAGCTGGTCCTTTGCTGGTTCATGCTGGTCCTTTGCTGGTTCATGCTGGTCCTTAGCTGGTTTATGCTGGTCTTTGACCAGCAACATGACCATCAAAAACCAGCAAAGGACCATCATAAACCAGCAAAGGACCAGCATGAACCAGCAAAGGACCAGCATAAACCATTAAAGGACCAGCATAAACCAGCAAAGGACCAGCATAAACCAGCAAAGGACCACCTTAAACCAGCATCAAAACCTACCTAACAAGCATATGCTGTTTTTTTCACCAGGGATGTCATCGGTTCACCGGACTCATTACCAATACATTTGGTCAAGTGAAATAATTAAAGTACACTGTGTCCACTTTGATATGTTTATGATTCACTATATAGTAACCAAGTATAAACATATTTTAAATCACTGTCGTTTGTGTGTACTTGGTAGCCTATACCATTAACTGATAGTTGATGAGACAAGACTTTTTACGACACCGGTGAAGTGAAGCAATGAACTCTTGAAAAAGATCCGACTCAAAAGAATCATTTACGAATCGGACGTCTGTAGTTCATTCCCTGTGACGCGGATGACGGGCGGTCAACAAACATGGCAGCGCTCATGTATAACGTGAGTCGTGGATTTGTGATTTTCGGGGAATATAGTTTATTACTCAAAGGACATAAGCACCAGATCTTGGTGAATTCGAGACGATATGTCCGAGCCCTCCGGCGGAGACCCGTGGCGGTCTTGTATCCTGATGGTGAGCGAGAGAAATTAATTAAATCAAATGAAGCAGCTTATAAAATGAACGAGAAGCTGTTCACACAGAAGGACAAACACAGAGAGAAAGTCTCTGAGAAAGCTGGCAACAAGAAGTGGAGTGGACATGTCTCTGAATGTGCAGATGAGTCTCCAAACATAAAGGACAAACTCGGTGGACTGCGCTTCGAAAAGGCTCCTCCTGGAGATAACAGACTCGCGTAAGTAAATGTTGAAAATAATTCATTGGAATTCTTGAAAAATTCATCACATGAGTTTTAAATGGCAAGATGTCTGATTAGTTTGCATTTAATTTATTTTGTTTATTTATACATTTTTCCTGTATTTAATAGAGGAGCACCAGTCATATGTTTGGATCGCTGATAAATCTCATAGTTTTTTTTCCGTAAGAACGGGCGCGGCCATTTGTAAATTTTATGGGCCAGACTTCCGGTCTCTGCGTCTAGCTGTACAAAACAGGCCGTTTTGCTCCTTGATATTGCAAATTGGTGTGTCTTACCATGTTACTCTAATGTATTATCTTAATTATGAACACACTGGTTTGTAGTGCAGTTTTGCCGTTTACTGCACGTCATTATTCCTCTGGTTATTTGGCGGAATATGAACCAATAGGTTTACTTCCATGTTAAAGAAAAAGGTGGATAGGTTTATCAAAGTGTATTGCATTGATTTTATTGCAAGCTCTCATTAACATTTTGCCATTTATCATTAAGTTACACACTGTAATTTTAAGAAAACTGTCGTTCTCCTCTCAGGAAGGTGGCCAGTGTTGCCCGTTCCCGAGCGTTTCGGGAAAAGGAAGGTAAGGTGCTGCTGGAGGGGAGGCGTCTGATCTGTGACGCTTTGTCTGCTGGGGCGTCTCCTCAGACACTCTTCTTCAGTGCGGTGGAACGACTGCAGGAGCTTCCGCTAGATAAACTACAACAAGCAAAGCTTATCAAGGTCAGATATGAAGACATGAAGATGTGGTCGGACCTGGTCACTCCTCAGGGTGTCATAGGTGTGTTGCTGAATCTCTAATAAACCTAGTTCACTTCTAAATGTTTATAACACAAAGTAAATCACACAGTTTTATTTTCCTCAAATCGCAGCTGTATTCTCAAAACCGGATGCCTCCCGCCTGACATTTCCAAAAGATGCACGTTATCAGTCGGTCCCTTTGTTCTTGTTATGCGACAATATACGTGACGCTGGGAATCTAGGGACTATTTTACGCTGTGCGGCAGCTGCTGGCTGTGACCGTGTTCTTTTAACCAAAGGTATCTAATACATTTCAAACCATGCTTTTTTTTTTAAAAAAAAAAATGATCTCTTCTAGGTCAAAAATGACCCATGCCTGTTTTTTTTTTTCTCTCCAGGTTGTGTGGACGCCTGGGAGCCCAAGGTTTTACGGGCAGCAATGGGAGCTCATTTTCGCCTTCCTGTCTTTCCTAATTTAGACTGGGATGAGATTTCAAAGCACTTACCAAAGGATGTGGTTGTCCATGTAGCAGATAACAGCGTTAGTTTTATAAAAGCTCCAGTTCCAGGACAAAGAGAAAATGGTTCTTCGGATGAATACAGTGACAGTGACTCTGATGAAGAGTCTGATGATGAACTTTCACTCCCATGTCTGAAGTCTCAGGTGTACTATGGGAGTTGGGCTCAGAGGAACACAGCACTGGTGATTGGCGGAGAGACGCATGGACTGAGTCTGGAGGCTCGTCGATTGGCTGAGGAAACGGAGGGGAAAAGGCTCTTCGTGCCCATGGCTCCAGGAGTGGAGAGCCTGAACTCTGCAATGGCTGCTAGCGTACTGCTGTTTGAAGGCAGACGGCAGCTTTTGCAGTTGTTGGACAAAAGACGGCGAAGAACAAGATCTAAAATCATATAATGAGTGTTTTTCTTGTAATGTATTAAAGATGTTTCACCAGTACTGTCTTTTAAAATTATTATTATGCCTTTTCACTGTTTTTAAAGTCTGTGTGAAGGCAATTCTGAGAATTGTTTATAAACACATTTTTAAATATTAGAAATGTATTGCTTAAAACACATTACAAAGACTGTGAACTATGCAGTACTGAATTGTGGAGTTAAACCGTTTTTCACCATTTTTTGTTTTCAGGATTTTTTGAGCTTGATTTTTCATGCATCACTATAATAACTAGAGTGTATTTGCATCAACGGTTCACACACTCAATCATGGGTTACTGTCACTACCATTAGTTACTACAGCCTACAGTTTGATAGCTAGCTATGCCTTTGTCATGTAAATGCATATTACCTAGTTGTAATAATATATAAAACAGCTCGGTCTCTTTATTTAAACATAGAGCGTGTTCACAACGTGTCATCAATTGGCCATATTGGCGACACAGAACGTCAACAATGCCACTGAACCGAACGGAACTTGCAAATTTTGCTGATTATTGCTGCTGAAAATGGATAGTTATTGTCATGTTTTGGGCTGTAGTAATCAGTCGGGCTGGGAAAAACATTTGGAGTACTATAGACTGACAAATGTTTTAACAAATCAAGGAGAAGAGTGCAAAAACACTATCTGAGGAACAAAAGATGTTTGCGTTACCCATGCAATCCACGCTTTTGTTTACATCCAAAGATATCCAATATGGCCGCGTAACTGACCAAACCGTGACATAAAGATGTAAACCCATTGACGGTTAAAGAGACGGACAGATTTCCCTCGAGTGGGCGTGGTTTCAGTGCCACCAGCAGACACGCCCCTAGCGTTTGGCAGCAGAGAATACTGCTTATTTTTCAAGCTTTTGATAAACTATTTACTTGTTTTTTTTTTTTTAATCCTAAAAGTTTGGTGGGGTGGTTTGTCGTGTGACAAACTCAGAACACATATTTAATATTGCTTTACGCATTCTGTTATTTCCCTGATAGCACACATACATCTTGAAGATGTCTGTTTGACATCAGCAACACGTATTTTTTTAGTGTGTTTGCAATACGTCTATAGGACGTTTTCTATCTCTTTAAGACATTTACGATTTAGAATGTATGTAAAACTGACATCTTACAGATGTCTGTCAGATGTTTGTACACAGCAGATGCTTTCCAGATCAAGTGATCTTTAACAGACATTTTGCAGACGTATGTGTGCTAACTGGGTCATCCAGTAGAGGGCGACTGTTTGCTTTCAGAGTAATCACTTTGTACAATACACTTTAAAGAAATCGTTTCCCCAAAATTGAAAATATGGTGAAAATGTACTCACTTCTGAGGCCATCCAAGATGTAGATGAGTTTCTGAAACCGATTTGGAGAGATTTAGCATTACATCCCTTGCTCACCAATAGATCCTCTGCAGTGAATAGGTGCCGTCAGAATGAGAGTCCAAACAGCTGATTAAAAACATCGCAACAATCCACAAGTAATGCATACGACTCCAGTCCATCAGTTAAGGTCTTGTGAAGCAAAAAGTTGCACGTTACCATCAATAAGCCATTTTAAACACCACACTCAACACTATAAGTGAATTTATGCATCACAACATTATAATGTACAGTATGAAAATTGGAAACTGTAAAGTTAAATTAACTGAATCTATATATGTGGCCCTAGAGCACAAAACCAGTCATAAGGGTCAATTTGTTAAAAATTGAGATTATTCGTCACCTGAAAGCTGAATAAATAAGCTTTCCAGTGATGTAAGGATATGATAATATTTGACTGAGATACAACTATTTGAAAATCTTGAATCTGAGGGTGCAAAAAAAAAAAAAAAAAAAAAAAAAAAAAAAAAAAAAAAAACATTTGAGAAAATCACCTTTAAAGTTGTCCAAGTGAAGTTCTTAGCAATGCATGTTACTAATCAGAAATTAAGTTTTGATATATTTACAGTAGGACATTTACAAAATATATTCATGAAACATGATCTTTACCTAATATCCTAATGATTTTTGGCATAAAAGAAAAATCGATCATTTTGACCCATACAACGTATTGGTGGCTATTGCTACAAATATACCCATGCTACTTATGACTGGTTTTGTGTTCCAGGGTCACATATGGAAGTGGGAATGGAAGGTTGAAGGGAGTACATTGCATTGTGGGATATTTCAGTATTTCTGGTTGCATATTGCATTATCTTGATCTCTGCACACAATATGCATACTACAGAATAGTAGGGGAGTATGAATTGCAAACAGCCCCAAGTATAAAGAGAACACAGAGACATTTTAAACAGTGAGTTTTAATGGCTATGACATTTCAAACACAACCAAGGACAGACAGACTGTGTGCTTTAATTGGCTACATTTCATAAGGAAGCTTGCAATTAGATGCCGTTTATTGTGCCTTCAAAAAACATAGACCGCTTAATACAGGGGACCTTCACAGAAAATCCACTTAAATGTCATGTTTGAGATGGGAACAGATCAGTCATTCAACATCAAATATCAACAAGAAGGTGGGCGAATAAGACCTTTAAAGAATCAACTACAGACAACTGCATTAAAAATAAACAGCGGCAGCTACACGAAGAATAGATAGCGCCTTCTATACAAGGATATTAACATCAGCTTGCCCATGTATGCATATTTATCAGCACCCATAAGTAGAGAATCACATAACGTATGGCCACGTGAAATGTGCAGTGTCTGTGGAAAAATAATAATAATAATACATCTACCAAGCTATATTTATTCTAAGCTCTTGATTCTTAAAACAATATCCAAGGATAGAAGGAAACACTTGATAAAAATCTCAATAAAAGCAAATCGGAACAAATTCGTGTTCACTTGCAGCTGCAGGGATCAATCTAATCTCTAAATGTAACGGCAAAAGACAATCAACGTTAAAATCTGCATTTTACCATCAGCGCTGTAGTAAATGCAAGGCACCACAGGAGGAGGCGGCCGCCACTTCGAGATGGAGGGGCACGTATTAAAAGAAGTAAAATGTCAATACAAAGTACGCGTCTGTTCGAACAGTCTGACAGGAAGAGAAGAGAGAGCACGCCTGGAGGTCAAGGGCCAGATGGAGGTTCGGGTAACAGGGCGCAGGGAGCTCGAGGACTTCAAATGGGCTCCGGTTTGAGCTTCTCGGCCAGAAAGTCATTAACAAACTGTTCTACCACAGCAGGTGTGATTTCCTCCACGTCTTTAACGTATTTGGCACGGGCCGACATGTCCAGGATGGTGAGGAGAGGCGCGGCCTCAGGCAGGTTGGTGTAGTCCCGCAGGGAATCGCTCATATCGTCCTGTCAGGAGATAAAAACATTGACTTAAGTGATTGTCTGTGAAGAATCATTGACGAAATGACTAAACTGAGCCTGCGACTACAAAAAGTGAAGAAATTAACTGGAAACAACCACCAAGGAGATACTGGGACACATAAAAACCGCATAGAGTGCAGTATAAAGCTCTCAAAATCAGCATGACGGCACAGACGGGGGAGTCTCTTTCTATCCTATCCTGAGCAGAGTTGAGAGCTCCTCTCACTCCCCACAGGGAAGAGGTCTCTGCTACAGCAGGGGAGGACCAGGAGGGGGTACAAAAACATCGCATCACCCACCTTGTTGCTTTTGAGGCACTACAACCCCAGGAAACTTCAGAGAGATGAATCACACAGTGCGAGTGTGTGTGGAAAAAATTTCCATTATTCCAGATGGGGGTTCCTAAATATGTGCTTGTGGGGTAACAAAGGCGGACGGAGTGATTTTATTTTCTGAAGCTCTGTTGCAGTCTTTCTCTAAGATGTGGTTTGACCTTAATACTTCACAAACCCTACGGCTCCATAAAAGCTGCTTACCAAAATATACAAATACTCATTTAAAAAGGGATAGTTCAACCAAAACACTGTCATTAATTACTTACCCTCAAGTTGTTCCAAACCCGTAAGACCTCTGTTCATCTTCGGAACACAAATTAAGATATTTTTGATGAAATCCGAGAGCTTTCTGACCCTGCATAGACAGCAATGCTACTGATACATTTAAGGCCCAGAAAGGTAGTAAAGACATCATTAAAACAGTCAAAGTGACAATTTTTTAAAACTATGAGAATACTTTTCGTGCGCAAACAAACAAACAAACAAACAAACAATAACGAATTTATTCAATTTCTTCTCTTCCTTGTCAGTCTTCGACGTGCAATAGGATTTCATCAAAAATATCTTTATTTGCATTTTGAAGATCTTATGGGTTTGGAACGACTAGTTTGAGCTCCATATTCTGACTATATTATACTAAATATGCCTTAAAAGTTAATGTGATACAAATGAGATACAAAATGTTGCACATATGCAAACATTTTTTAGATTTTCTATATCTATATCACACCTAAAATGGTTTCAAATTATATATCTGGTCTAAAAAATTCAAAGAACTAGATTTTTTTGACTAATAGTTCATGTCAAGCTTTATTTCATATGTAAAATAATACATAAAATAACATGTAAAATAATAAAATAACTCAATGGACCCGTTTCAATGGTCATCAGCATTGTAAAAAAGTTTTTTATATTTAGATTTTTTTAAAACGTATGTACATTTATAACAATATTTTGTATTATGTCACCTTTGCCACCCCCGCCCCCACACCTGCACATCATCTTATATTTCATACAGCTGACTGTTGACAAATATGATGCAGGGCAACAACTCCATAAATGCAGTTATGTACTAAAATTCAAGATATTAGTGTAAAAAATGCCCCGTATGCGTTTTGTCTCATATTTATATATATCACATATCACACAATATTATACGGGCGGCAAGAGCAATATGACACGGGTGCTGATTTTGTCCTGATCTATCACAAGCTTATATGTGATTTTATACAACAGTTCAGTGAATAAGAAGTTGATATTGTTATTTTAAACACAATATTATATGTTTTTGCTCAATTTTGCAGAGAACATATTACCGTTGAAACCAAAGCAGAATTGTTGCGCATCTCAGAGCAACACAGCAGTGGTTAGTTTCTGAATAAATCTGCACTTTGAATGAATCATATGAATCAATGATTCAAAGGCCCATTCATAAAGAGAGCCATTTACTTCATTCCTGAATGAATCAGCTGTTTAAACAATCAAATAAATTAAGGAAAAACTCAAAGACATTTACTGCCACCTGCTGGCAGATTTAGTGTCTTATTTAGAGTAGTAAAAATAATAAAAACATTAAAGGGATAGTTCACCCCAAAAAAAATTTAATTCTGTCATCATTTACTCACCCTCATGTCATTTCAAACCTTTCTTTTGTGGAACATGAAAGAATGTATTTTGAAGACTGTTGGTAACAAAGCTGTTTTGGTTACCAATGACTTTCACTGCATGAACAAAAAATACTGAGATGTTTTTCAAATGATCTTCTTTTATGTTCCATAGTTTACGTTAGGCCATTGCAGCCTAAATGTTTATTGTAATAAATTTATGTTGAATCGAATAAAATATTTCTTTCTGAAGCTACAATTTGTAATTTCCACTTGATTCTTTCTCATTTAACACAAAAATAGCTTTAAATAATCTTTTGTGGGTATTTTCACAGTCAAATTTATTTAGCCATTAATTAGATTAATTAATCGAAACGTCATGTAATTAATTCGATTAAAAATTTGAATCTACAAAAAATATATCAGTGGTACCCTCCCATTCACTGCTCTTAAAGTGCCCCTATTATGGTTTATAAAAGGTTCATATTTTGGTTTTAGGAGTCCCCAACAACAAGTTTACATGCATGCAAGGTCAAAAAACACTTTTATTGTTTTATAATATGCATTTATTTTTACCTTATTTGCTCAACGACTTCCAAACGGTTCGTTAAAACGAATCATTTGTCCAAACCACTCCTTTGCGTGACACTAATCTGCGGTGATTGGTCCGGTGACGCAGTCTTTTGTGATTGGTTTAACGTTACTGCATGCAGCGAATTTCAAACACTGAACGCCCATCACTGTTAAAGTGATGGGAAGTTCGGATCATTTTACCGACTCGGACCTTTGAGTCTCGTTCAGCAAAATGAACGAATCTTTTTCGAGTCATTTCAGCAAAATATAATAAAAATGTTACGTGTTACTTCCCTAACACATCTACTGCTTACACAAACGTTGATCACACTACAAACAAGACAAAACTATAATGCTATAAGAAACAGATAAGATTAATTCATTGTTTACCTGGGTCTTTAGTCTATGATTTGCTCACCTCACCTCTTATCTGATAATTTGTCGGGTTTGAGTCGTTCGTTCATCACGTGACAGCCCCATAAGGTGAACGAACGACTCCAAAAACCCGAAGACTCGAAACAGGTGAACTAATTCCAGTTTGGGACCTAATAGGATGTTGCGCATACGTGACTGAACGAATCACTCCCCGAGACGACTCGTTCGTTCGGAGTCACATTAAAGATTCGTTCAAAATTAACTCTGAAACAGCCAGTATATGCGTCAACCCAACGCAGAAACGTACTGATAAAGCACTTCAGCGTGTACACCAAAGTACTGTTCTATTCTTTATCAGAACTTAAAGTAATAACAACGACAAACATTCACTATTCATCGACACATTTCTAGACAGTAGCGAGTGAACAGATAAAGCTGTCAGCAGGTTGGCCATGAGAGCAACACGTTTTAAAGGAGTACTCCACTTTCAGAATAAAAATGTCCTGATAAATCTGCAGTTTGAACAAATCATATGAATCAATGATTCAAAGGCCCATTCATAAAGAGAGCCATTTACTTCATTCCTGAATGAATCAGCTGTTTAAACGAATCAAATAAATTAACGAAAAACTCAGACATTTACTGCCACCTGCTGGCAGATTTAGTGTCTTATTTAGAGTAGTAAAAATAATAAAAACATTAAAGGGATAGTTCACCCAAAAAAATTTTATTCTGTCATCATTTACTCACCCTCATGTCATTTCAAACCTTTCTTTTGTGGAACATGAAAGAATGTATTTTGAAGACTGTTGGTAACAAAGCTGTTTTGGTTACCAATGACTTTCACTGCATGAACAAAAAATACTGAATTTACTCACCCCCATGTCATCCAAGATGTTGCACGACATAACGCATAACTATGTATTTTGAACGATGGCTAAAAAATACAACCATCAATTATTAATCACACTTACAGGTAGAGGTTCAGAGTAGCAAGCCGGTCCAAATAAACTGGGCACTGATCCATCTTTTAAGAGCAAGCCTTTGGTGAACCCCCGCATTGTACTTAGGATACAGCATCTTCTCGACATGACGTAAACCACATGGAAATTTTACTGTGTTTGTGGGCGGGCAAGTTGTTCGTGACGTAGAACGTGGGCTGACATTACGCAAATGTGTTACTTTGTGACGTATGGCCAGAAAAAGATTCGAATTCCTGACGACTCGTTCAGCCAATTGTGAGTCTAGATAGACAATAACTTTGTGTATCGTGCACTGTCGGCTTTGTAGATAGTTTATGTTCACATACAGCTACATGACACAATGCATGAAAGGTCATATTTGAAAAGGCATAACAGGAGCACTTTAAAGTTTACCCTTAAATGTGAAAAAGATCTTTTTTCTAGACATAACAGGCCATCTCTTATTTCTCTTTATCTACTTTTCTTTTAAAAGTCATCCAAATGAGTGTTTCTTGGAAAGAACCGCACAGTAAGTTCACATGGAATACATTATAACACAACGTGTGGTTAAATATTTACCCACAAGAGGGCAGTACAACAGTTTCGAAGAGATTTTGGTTTAAATATTTTATCTCTGACTGGCTCCCAGTGAAACTATTAGCTATTCCATAGCAGTACATGAATTAAACCGCACAATCAGATCTTGGGCCCGTAAAAGAGTCGCCATGCCATTTTTGCTACCTAAAAAGGACATGTAAGGCAACAGAAAGTTTGTGACCTCGACTTCAAACAAAACTACTAAGAGATGCAACGGCAGTATTGTTACAGTGAGGAGAAACTAAGCATTTTATGAGTGGCTTTTTTACATTTGAAGCCTAACATTAGACTGCACCTAAAAAATACTCAATATTAAGGGTGGGGATTGAACCTTAAATGATCGCCTGATGATTTCCTGTTTTATGGAGCAGGAAAAGTAGATCACATGAGGGTCACTGGTGGTTTTACCCATAATCACTTCCTTTTCCATGTTCCAGATGCATTCCACTATCCGATGTGAACCAACAACACACTGCAACTGATTAACTCACATTGGTCAATAGGAAAAATCGCTGCATGAGGCGAGACAATGGCTGTCAAAATTACAACACAGAAAGCGGATAAAGATCAGCGAAAGCCGTCCATCAGCAAAAGCAAATACACTTAGAAACAGAGTCTGTCAGTGTAACCCTTCCAGGCTTTTAGATATGAAAAGATTACATCTCACAGGCTGTCTGCCTGTCTGTGGTAAGCCATGCATCTTCTTTTGTGGAAAAGCTAACCTTGTGTAAACTGTTCTTCAACCCCGGCGGGCCTTTCGCACACACATAGTCGCTCGCCGCCTCCAGCGCTGAGCCCTCCGTGTGGAGACAAAGGGTCGGCCTGTGGCTGCCTCCAGCTGCTAGCGTGATAAGGGCCAGTGTGTTTACTAAATTGCACCGGCCCTACAACGTGAAGTTTATTCTGCCTATTGTGGGCCTGTAGCATTCCATAAGCATTAGCCATCTGCTCATGCAAGCAGAGATATGGCTGTCTGATTGGCCAGCTCACTACGAACGGCCCGTGCTGATTGGTTATCGGAGAGCTCTGATCTGAACCCAACAGTGTTCTAGCAGTGCGCCGCACCAGACGTTAGGTTCAAATAATTGCACACTGGAAATAAATAAAAGCCATCGGTGAAAGAATGTGCCTCGTTGCCAGGGTTTGAGCGAGTATTGCGTCACTGATTAAAGGATTATTCTCAGTTAAATATGAATTAAGGTCTATCAACAGCATCTGAGGTATGTTGGTTTATAAAAACAAAGACAGCATTGGGGGAAAATGTTCTGGTTTAAGCCAAGTTAAACATAAATCATAAAACAAAACAACATTTTGGGGGTTTATTAGAACAAAATTAAATACAAATACACTATTGTTCAATTTTATTTTTTGTAAGTCTCTCATGTTCACCAATGCTGCATTTATTTTACCAAAAATACAGTAAGAACAGTAAAAATGTTAAATATTACAATTTTAACATAACCAACCCCGAACACATATATAATTGTGCTAACCATCATATATTCAAACATGCTTGATTTAGTTTTGCTTGTGAAGGAATTCCACATGCCTTTCTTCTAAATAGCTGCTCAATGAAACATGAAGTGTTCAGAGTTCAGGATAACAGGGAGCTTTCAACAGGCGTTTTATACTTTGAGATCCTACAGCTGGTTTGGGCCTGTGCAGACTACCAAGTTTTTACACTGCATCTCATTTTCCTTTATTTCTTCACTTCACACTATCTGCTCTGATTTGACAGCGCTGGCCTGTACACATGAAGTTAATCTTTGATTCTGATTCACAGTTGATTTCTGGACTATGTTAAATGTGAAATAATATGCTATGAATGAAGAAAAATAAATAAATAAAGACCTGTTGAAAATGTGTTCCATATAATGGCTTACATTATAAGAATGTCTTCAATAGAGGATAATGTAAATCAACAACTTCAGTGGCTCGCTGACAAGAGGACTACAGAAAATAACAAGCATAAAGAGCATTTACAGTAATGAACCTACAATAAAAGTCTATGGGCCAAGGCATTGTGCCAGGATAAACATTAAAATACACAATGTTGCAAAAAGAATCACCAAAGGACTTAAACTTTAAAGTGTTTTCATAAGACTAGTGTGATATAATTGCATATTATCATTGTGCAGTGTCATAACTTGTATAATAATATGTATTATTACTTAAAAATATAATAAAACAACACAGGACAAGAAAGGATAAAACAAACAGGCAAGACGAAAAAAAAACAAAGCAAAAGCAAACAAAGACAACAAAACCAAACAAAACAAACAAACAAACACACAAAAACACAGCAATACTAAAAAACACTAAGCAAAACTAACAAAAACTACACAAAACATGACGAAACAAAATCATACGAAAAAAACAAAACAAAACCCAACACAAGCAAAGCAAAGCAAAACACAACAGAACAAAACTACATAAAACACCACAACAAAACACAATAACTACAGACAAAATCAAACAAAAAACTAAACAAAACCAGCAAAGCAAAACACAACACAAAACCAAACACAACAAAACAAAACCAGACAAAAAAAACACAACAAAAACAGAGCAATAATAAAAAACACTAAGCAAAACTTGACGAAACAAAATCATACAAAAAACAAAACAAAACCCAACACAAGCAAAGCAAAACACAACAAAACTACATAAAACACCACAACAAAACACAATAACAACAGACGAAATCAAACAAAAAACTAAACAAAACCAGCAAAGCAAAACACAACACAAAACCAAACAAAACACAGCACAACAAAGCAAAGTGAACAAAAACTACATTAAACACCCCAACAAAAGACAAAACACGACCAAAAGCAGAGCAAAACACAAAACAACAAAAACTAGAAAAAACACCCCAACAAAATAAAACAAAACACAAACAAAAACACAACACAGCATATCAAACTAAACTAAACAAGACCACAACAAAAACAGCACAAAACCCAACACAGTAAGGCAAAACACAAAACAAAAAAGACAAAACACAACCAAAAACAACACAGAAAATCAAACCAAAAAACTGAACAAAAGGCCACGACAAAACAAAACACAGACAAAATACAACACTGCGAAACAAAGTGAACTAAACTACATAAAACACCAAAACAAAACAAAACAACCACAAAACACAATCAAAACACAGACCAAATCAAACAAAAAACTAAACAAAACACATGCAAAGCAAACAAAACTAAACAAAACAAAGCAACTGGAACAAAACCTACAAAACACCATAAAACACAACCAAAAACACAACATAGCAAATCAAACAAAAAACTAAACAAAAGACCACAACAAAACAAAACAAAACTGAACAAAAACTACAACAAAAGACAAAACACAACCAAAAACCAAACACAGCAAATCAAACAAAAACTAAACAAAAGACCATAACAAAACACAACAAAAAAACAAAAACAAAACACAACACAAAGCAAAACACAAAACAACACAGCAAAGCAAAGCAAAACACAACAAAACTAGATAAAGCACCACTACAAAATAAGACAAAACAAACAAAACACAGCAAATCAAACAAAAAACAAAACACAACAAAACAAAGTTATATGTAACAATAATTACATAAAACACCACAACAAAACAAGACAAAACACAAATCACCAACAAAATCAAAAACACAAGCAAAGCAAAGTGGAAAATAAACAAAAAGCAAAAATAGTAAAGAGGAAGGCACTTTGAAAATTTGTAAATGTGTAGCGTAGGGTTCGGTTTAACATGCACAGCTTAAAAACATGTGCAGGAATGCCTGAAACTCAAACCATGGCATAGTGAAATGCCATCCTGAGGATCTGCCATTTCAGGGTGTGCCACACACACACAAAGACTGAACGGTGGCAGGAAAGTTAAAGTGAGAAGGGGAAAGGAAAGAAAGGGGCGGCTAATCGTCTATTAATTACGGCTGCTGTCTCTCTCTGCACGACTTCCGCAAAGGTCACAAAGAGAAAACAGGAGATAAGAGTTATGAAAATGTTGGCTTTCCTCCCTCTTGGCATGCAGGCTTAAAAGACGAAGAGGTGATCAGGGAGAAAAACAGGGGAGGGAGAGAAAGAGAGAAGGGCACAGCTGTTTTGGCACCCACTAAGTTTGAGGCTTGTGCTACATGTGCTTGCCATTCAACTGCAGCTTCTTTTATTTACTGCATGTACATGCTGGTGATTGGAGGATTGTTTTACATATATATACAGAAACAGATGGCACATCACACTTGTGTGTAAAAGCAAGCAAACATTCTGATTGTTGTGGCAAAGAAGAGGTTTTCAAAATCTCACTCAATAAAGCCTTGAAGAAACAGTTCACCCAAAGAATGGAAAATCTGTCATCGTTTACTCACTTTCATTTCGTTGCAAACCTGTATGACCTTTTCTTTTTCGAAAGGTTGAATTATGAATAATGTACTGTTCGCTTATGCATTTATGCATTAAAATAAATGGGGACCAGAGCTTTTAAGCTTCAGTGATGATGGAAATAATGCAAAAGCACCATAAAATGATCATAAAAATAGTCTATACAACTTGTGCAGTACATTCTTAGCCTTCTGAAGTGATATGTTATATGGCTGCATGATACTGAAGAAAAATGTGAACAAAAGTTACATTAAACACCACAACAAAGCAAAACAAAACACAACACAGCAAATCAAATAAAAACTAAACAAAAGACCACAACAAAACCCAACACAAGTAAAGCAAAACACAAAACAAAACCAAACAAAACACAGCAAAGTAAAACAAAGTGAACAAAAACGACACCACAACAAAACAAGACAAAACAACTAAAAACAAAACACAACACAGCAAATCAAACAAAAACTAAACAAAAGACCACAACAAAACAAAACCAAACAAAATACAACACTGCAAACAAAGTGAACAAAAACTACATTAAAACCCTAAAAAACAAGACAAAACACAACCAACAACACAGACCAAATCAAACTAACCTGAACAAAACACAAGCAAAGCAAAACAACAAAACCAAACAAAACAACAACAACACTGCAAAACAAAGTGAACAAAAACTACATAAAACACCACAACAAAACAAAACACAACCAAAAACAAAACCCAACACAAGCAAAGCAAAACACAACAACAAAAAAAATCAAACACTCTTCTCTGCAACAACAATCAGAATGTTTCCTTGCTTTTACACACATTATGCAGGTCATTCTTTGCTACCAGCATCAACTTAAAACTACGACTTTTCATAACTTTAAGTATTAAAAACAAAATTATTGCAAGACGTTGCAAAAATAATAGCACATTTTGCACATTTGCAATATTTCGATATATTGCACAAACCAACACTAAAACCTAAAGGGTCATGAAACCCCAGACTACTTTTTCTGAGATTTTAGCAGAGGAGTTTGTGTTGCACAACATAGATGACAATGTTAGCATCCGTTAATTTTAATTGTTGGAGACAATGGGTTAATTTTGTGCTTTTTGCACTATTTTAATCTTCCGGGTTTAAAATCTACATTGTGTTGATGTCATGGTTTGTGACGTGGCAACGGACTATAGTACTTCAATGACACGTCGCTGTCTCATAATTATTCATGAGGCTGCGTGTCTTTATCCTATGAGAAGACGCTTCGCCTAATTATTCACGACAGCGTGTTTTGATTTGCTATGACAGACGCTTCAGGCCGTGACATTGCATATATTAACTGAGAGAAACATTCATGGATCGAAGGAGTGTGTTTGTTTTTGTTTGCTTTGTAAGAGTTCGGCACAAACATGATTCATTCATAAAGTGAGTGTAATAGTGGTTTTTACAACTTGATGCAACCCATCAAAAGGATTATATTAAATATGCCTTAAAAAGTTAGTAGAGGTGCAACAGCGTGTTTATATATATGTTTTTGATGCAGAGTGCAAATGGCTGTGCATTTATTTGTGTTGTTAACTCAATGGGAGCGAAATTAAACTGTCTGAACCGTCTGAACCCGAAGTTGACTCTCTCCCCTCTTCCCCCTCTGCTCCGCAGCGCACCACGCCCACTTTGGAAGCATTTTTTAAAACTGTGGTGAGAACTAACCAGTGCTGAAACAGGGGGTTTCCATGATCCTTTAAGTTGTTGTTTACTGATAATTTTCATATCCGGTGAACTCTTAACCACTGCGGATTGAGTCAATTGGATCAGTTTTATTCATGAACGAATCTGATTCATTGAAAGACCTGAACAATTGTTTATAGTGAAGTAAATGAAGTTCGTAAATAAATGATAAACTTTCATTTTTGGTCGCACGTCACCTAACTGTTCGATTACACACATAAAATGGACAAACGTACCTCTCCAGCAACAAAAAAGAGCAGTGGTGTCTCCTCCTCCTTTGCCTTGTATTTAGCCATGATCTTCTCTGCGATTGGCTGGATGAGCTCCTTGGCCGGCTCCAGCTCTCCTTCTTCCTCAGCGTCTAAATGAGAGGTTAAAAACGGTGAGATAACAGAGGAAGAGGAATGATGAGGGCAGAAAGGTGATGAATAAGGATAGTAGTTAGAAAAGCACTTTGAGTGCTCCTCTGCAATGATCTCAAACACAGCATCATCTCACCTACGAACAGAACCAAGCAGGGGCCTTCATGCAGCTGCACGGCGTTGGATTCGCTAAGCTCCAGCACGGGCCGCGGGTGCCACGGGAAGAGCCGACAGTCAGGGTCGTTGAGAATCTCCACCCGGCCCTGTCGCGTGATCATGTGACCCTCTGTGTCCAGTAAAATCAGTGTGGGGATACCTGGAGAAAGTTAAACAACAACAAAACTCTATGTAATAATATTCTTTAAAAGGGTCATCGGTTGCCCATTTTTCAGTTGATACGATTCGTTAGGGTCTTAATGAGAAGTCTGTAACACACTGTAAAAAACACCCTTTTTGCCTTGTCAAAATCATCTCTGCAGACATCATCCGTTTTGTTGCATGTTCCTTTAAATGCTAATGAGCTCTGCTCACCCCACCCTTCTCTTCTGTGGACTGACGAGCTGTTCTGTTTACTTCAGCCGCCAAACTTGCTAACTGGCACATTATTAGGAAAGGTGATTTGCAAAGATGCATAAAAAACCCTTATACTCCCTTATGTAAGTGAAGCTGGATCACAAATTATTTGCACAAACACGGGCGAATTTATGTAGAACACCGGGCGCATTTCCTTAAAAAACGAAAGCGTCTTCAGGGCTCAGATGTCGGGAGTAAACCGCCAACGCACATTTATGTTCAAACAACATGTGAAAGTGAGTTTTGCATCCAATTACCCTCTTAATATTCTTTATGTAAGGGATAATCAACGGTTTGCCGTGCATTAAAGGATTTTAAATTCACGACGCGGAGGCAAAGAACCACCAGACGTGAAGCACTAATTTATATTAATCTGTTTTTCACCAACCACAGCAACACATTTGGTTACACTGCTATATATTAAACATTAAATGGGCTTAGAGGCCGTGATTTATTCACCTGTCTTGACATAATGTGGCATCTTATTGGCCATTATGGGATTCAAGCTATGGGATTCAAGCTTTCTTCTTTCTTTTGAGGAAAACATTTGAGGATTTCTCTCCATATAATGGACTGATATGGTGCCCCGATTTTGAATTTCCAAAATGCAGTTTAAATGCGGCTTCAAACGATCCCAAATGCAGTTGTAAACTATCCCAGCCGAGGATGAAGGGTCTTATCTAGCGAAATGATCGGTTATTTTCATTTTAAAAAATACAATGTAAATACTTTTTAATCTCAAACGCTCGCCTTGTCTTTCTCTGCCTGAACTCTGTGTATTCTGACTCAAGACAGTTAGGGTATGTCGAAAAACTCCAATCGTATTTTCTCCCTCAACTTCAAAATTATTTTAAAATCACCCTACATCGCTGCAGAAGTCTTTGCAAAGTGAACATGCAAAGAAGATCAAACACCTTTAACAAAAAAAAACAACAAAAAAAAAAAAACAGTGATCGATTCTGAAATTGAGGGAGAACATGAGATGGGAGTTTTTCGACATGACATGAACATCTTGGATAGGCAAGGGGGTGAGCACATTATATGTGAATCTTTGTTTTGGAAGTGGACTTCTCCTTTAAGCTACATAAAGGTCCTCCACACCCTAAACACAACACCAGCACACAAAGACGGCCTGTGGTCACACTGATCTCTCTGTACGGCCATCCGCTCTCAAATCCTCTTTGAGATAGAAATCTGACTGCAGTATTAGTGGCCTTATCAGACTCACACAGTGACTTCAGGCTGGAGGTGGAGGGACGGGGGAGTCAGTATCAACTCATCCAAGATGAATTCCACACATTCCACACTGGATAGGCATAAAGCCAGTTCTTTCTCTCTCAATGCATCCACTCCCAATGGAAAAGAGATGAAAGCAAAACGAAAAAGACTTTTTTTGACATTTAAAGGGGTCATATGATACCTGGTCCAGAGTTTTTTGGGGCCAAAACAATCTGAATTTATTTTTTCCATCACCATTTTACACACTCTGTGACATTTGTTGCTGTCACAGCTAATTACGCTTTAAGTTTTAAATTAATTCTGTCATTATATGTGATGCACAAAGGAAGGAGATATTATGAAGAATGCCTCAGTGTCCATACAGTGAAAGTCAGTGTTGGTCCAGTGTTGTTTTGGACCCCGCTGTCTTCCATTATATGGATAGAAATAGTTTAAATACTCTTCAGAATACTTATTTTGTGTTCTGCTGAAGAAATAAAGTCATACAGGTTTGGAATGACATTAAGAGTGAGTAAATGATTAAAGAAACTTTGCCAATGGTTCAACTATCACTTTAAAAACAGAACTGTTTCTTATACTGAGCTGAAGCATGATTCAGAGAAAGTGAGTTAAAGAGAAGAAGAGGTGGGGAACAGTAATAGTAAAGTAAACTTGATTAGCCGCCCACATTCCTGAGGTCCTACAGCTCAGTTTGCAGTTCCTGGAAGGGTCAGCTGTATGCAGCGCGACATCCAACCACACGCTGTTACATCAAACAAACGCACTTCCACCTGAGCCAGAGTTGAAGTCTACAGACGTACCTTGGATTCCATAGAGTCTGTTGAGTCGTGACCGCCTGGCCTCGTCTGTGTACGGCACCGCCAACCACGGCATCTCGCTGAAATACTGCGTAAATGACTCCTCTGACCTACATCACAACACATACGTTTCAGACTTCATTGTGTGTTTAAAGTGTCCTCCAACTTTACCATAATCAGATCATTATTGGAAACAAGCAGCAAATATGGCTGATATTATGTGTGGAAGATAAGAATGCACAATATATTGGTGTAGGTTAACTACCAATATTAGATATTTTTAATCTACTGTTATCAGTTGATTCATTGTATATTTTTGTATATTGTGGAAGCCTGTTTCCAACACCGAATAAAAAATTAAGATAAAAACTCACAATTATGACTTTTTTCGTAATTGTGCATTTACAACAAGCAATTTTTATGTTTTTTCTCAGAACTGTAAGATATAAACTCACTGTAGCAAGTTATAAAGTCAGTATCGCCTGGAAAAAACTTGTAGTTGCAAGAAAAAAAAAAACTCAGAATGGTGCGATATAAACTCAAAATTTTGACTTTTTTCCTCAGAATTGCGAGATAAAAACTCAGAATTGCGATAAAGTCAGAATTGCAAGATACAAATTCTAATTTATGAGAAAAAAGTCAGAATTGTGAGATATAAACTTGAAATTGTGATGAAGTCAGAATTGGAAGATAAAAAACAGAATTTTGAGGAGAAAAGTCAGAATTGCAAGATACAAACTTGCATTTGTGAGAAAAAATAATTTGCAAAACTGACTTTCTCACAATTGTGAGTTTATATCATGCAAATGTGAGCTCCAAAGAGACAGAACAGTCTTCCTTCTCATATTAGAGTCACTCCTACTCTAAATATTTTTAAAAGAAGTCTGAAGGCTCATCCTCTATGTTTAGCTTTTGAGATTGCAGTGTGTTGAGACATCACTTTCTGTTTGTACTGTTTTTTGTATTCTATTTGTGTTTTGTTGTTGTTTTCTTTTACGAGGAATAACTTTGGTCAATGCTCTGTTGTCGTAATAGTGCTTTAGAAATAAACTAAACTGAAACTGAATTCTTAAAGATGTGAAAACACAGAAATGCTATGATATAAAAATATTTCTTATATATATATATATATATATATATATATATATAAAGATATATATATATATAAATATATATATATATATATATATATATATCTGATAAAAAAAACAAAAAACAAAAAAACAGAATTAAGAAAATACAAAAAAAAGAAAAAATGTGTTTCTTACCTATCAGCACTGACAAACACAATCTCAAATTTTTGCCCTGATTCTTTCACTTTCCGGTACGATTCCACCAGCACTCGGGTTAGACTGCGACAAGGAGGACACTGTGAAAGAAAACACACACATAAACACATACATAAGTTATGGCGAGATCTCCTAAAGGGTTTCTGATAATAAACAACACTTAGCGGCCTAGAGAGAGCGCCCAGAGCACTTAATATTACTCTCCCTGCAGTTCAGCACTCCTTCAAAAAAACAAAAAAAACAAATGGGACTAGGACCTGGAAGAGCTTTTAAACTCATTCTGTATTTTATGGCTTGGAGGCATTTTCTGCTGCATGTTTTTTCTCTTTTCACAAGAGTGCTACATACAGCCTGACACGCTTCACTCAGCTCTCTTCAAGAGCGCTCCAGCCCCGCAACGACTTTTGACTACCGGCAGGCCCAGACTGAACGAAAGCTCAGCAGATTTATGCAGAACTCAAACGCCTGTCATTCACAAAGTTTTAAACATCCTCCGGCCCTCTGGGTTTCTCTATCAAATATTTAGGTGGATCTGATTAACGCTTCCAGCTACCAGTATACGTGTAGTACCACAGATTTGTCACTTCTGATAAAATTAATACATCCTTGCTGAAAAAAACTAGTAAAAACATATCTTACTGACTCGGTTTTATATAATATATATGAACAGCATATTATTTGTAGATTAATGATTAAATAAAATGTAATTTAATAGTAAAAATAACTGATTTGTAATAAAATCACTGTTTTGCTAAGGTCATTTGAGGTCATTTTCAAATGGCTAGTAAAGTGGCATTAGTATATCAACGGAAACAATACGTCCAGGCACACTTAGTCTTATAAAAGTCACTTTAATAGAGGTTCACTTTACGCTGGTTAGGAACGAGGAATGCGGTGCTGGAATAATAAACTGAAATATATAGTCTGGTTTTGTGGCTCATCTTCACAATTTGTCTGGGTTTGGAAAAGGGGGGAACTGGAAAAACAAGCTCCCGCTACTGTGGCTTCAGCCCTGTGGACTGGCACAAACGGTGCCCGTGTTTGCCGAAACCAAGAGAAACGCTGTCAGTCAGGAAAGCGTTCCTCTGTGAATGTGAATGAGTGCATCACGTACTGGTGTTACGAGTGACTTTTACAGTGGGAAAAAACAGGGTGTGTGTGGAAAAGGTTTCACATGGTGGGAAACCCAAGAGGAACAGTAATGTCTACTGTAACACCACTCAGCTTTGATATCCGATTCATCAAAAAAAGGCTCTTATGAACCGCTTCTTTTAAAAGAGTTAGAGGTCGACCGATATTGGATTGTACCGATACCGATAACTAGGTTGGACCACACTGTCCGATACCAATTAATTGACCGATAGTTTTTAAAATGGATACTGAATGTAAAATAAATAGTGCTCTACTATTAAAAAAAAAAAAGTAGCCTACTGAACCATACTTTGTAAATGAATAAAAATATTAATATTAACTATATATTGATTATTACAGTTCAGTAAACATTTATTTTATTATATAAGTTACAAACACACATAGAAATTAACATTTTTATGGTTTTAGTTTTAATTGCCTATACTATAATGACCTATACTATTCATTACCCTACTATAATAACCTTTTTAAAATAATTTTGCTATTGCAATCAATTTATAATGATATTCGTAGGAAAACAAAAAAATACTTGTTTTGTATATGAGATGAGTTTACAGGTTACAACTGTGATTTTGTCTCTAAAGTACGGCTAGGTTAGAGACACTAACACAAAGCACTCACCCAGTGTGCAGAGAAGTAAACCCCCACATAGGATCCCTCCAGGGCACTGCTGTCTGTCGTCTGTCGGTTGTTCCTGAGCAAGGGCCCGGCCACCACCTCCGCAAAGGGCTTCGGCCCCCAGGGGAACTCCAGGCCTGCAGGACGGGTGAGAGAAGAGCAGAGCAGAGGCAGGACTCTGATTACTGTCACACAATCCTCCTTTCACTGCCAGCACAGCACATGCATATGTCATTCATATATTTATAATACACACGAGTCTCTCCTCTGGAACCTGACGGCACATGGATATCAAACGCTGTGACAGAGGAGAATGGGAGATGATGCAAATATCCGGTCCTAATGTGGAAGCTACATTTCCCATACTGCGACAGAAATTCGAGTTGAGGCACTCATTCTCTGTTTCTACGAATTATTACATAATCATTTAAAAATGTCTAACATCATTAGCAACCAAATCAGTCACTCAATAGAATTTAAATGAATTACTGAATCAATTAGATTCCATTAATCAGTCTGATTTGCAAACAGGATCAGGATCTGAAAAATTCAGATAGGAAAGATCAAAATCAGTGAATGATTTGGTTACTGATCTGGTTCTCAAGTTCAACTATTATGATTTTTTTAGTGATTGATTCTTAGTGATATGAATTATGAATTCACTAAGAAGTCTGATTTGCATACTGGACCAATATGTTTACTGAAAAGACCCAGAAAGATGTGAATTTGGATCATAACGATCAAAATCAGTGAGCGATTCATTTAAGGATTTCTGTCTCGAGTTCAACTTAATCAATGACTCATATTCAAAAATGAATCAGTCTGATTTGCAAACACAACAACTCTGTTTACGAAAAAGAAGTGGAATGATCAGAATTCAGATCAGAATTATCAAAATCAGTGAGCGAATCATTTACTGATCTGATTCTCGAGTTCAACTCACTGAATCAATCACTCATATTCATTAATTAATCTGTCTGATTTGAAAAACCGTTTACTGAAAAGAAGTGGAATCATCAGAATTCGGATAGAATGATCAAAATCAGTGAGTGAATCATTTACTGATCTGATTCTTGAGTTCAACTCACTGAATCAACCACTCATATTCATAAACGAATCTGTCTGATTTACAAACACAACAAGTCTCTTTATGGAAAAGTAGTGGAATGATCAGAATTCGGATCAGAATGATCAAACTCAGTGAGTGAATCATTTACTGATCTGAGTTCAATTCACTGAATCAATCACTAAGAATTATGAATAAATCAGTCTGGTTTGCATACAGGACCAATATGTTTACTGAAAAGAATCACAATGATCAGAATTTGGATCATAATGATAAAAATCAGTGAGTGATTTGTTTACTCATCTGGTTCTTGAGTTCAACTCACTGAATCAGTAACTCATATTCATAAATGAATCCGTCCGATTTGAAAACACAACCTGTCTGTTTACTGAAAAGAAGTTTCTTGAGTTTCATAAATGAAACGGTATGATTTGCAAACTCTGCAAATACTACGAATTTGTTAACTGAGAAGAACCAGAAATTAGAATCAGAATGATCAGTTAGCTGGATGATTAATTTACTGATCTGGTTCTATATTCAACTTACATAATCAATCACTCATACTCATATATGAATTAGTCTGATATGCAAATAGGGCCAATCTGTTTACTGAAAAGAAGCAGAACGTTCCAAATTTGGATAAGGATGATCAAAATCAGTGAATGATTCAGTTACTGATCTGGTTCTCAAGTTCAACTCAGTGATCAATTTACTGACAGCTGTTTGTTTATCAGTGAATGTTTATCAGTGAATTATGACTTAAATTTGAGCTTGTTAGTAGATTTTAAAAATTAATATGTGTGGAGCACTTTCATGAGCATTTTTGTAGCTTAACAACAAGGTCACAGGACAGAAGTGTCTTTATTCTTTGTTACGGGCTTTATTAGTCAGAAAGGACAAAAGTGCAGGGCTGTGGCTGTGCTTTGAAACTCCCACGCATTCAGCCTTTTGTTATGGCAAGGGCCCCTTCCAACCCTCTGCCCTCTGAACCTGCTCCTGTACTGGCTACTGTGCATGTTCACACACTCACACTGTACAAACACAGCGGATATTCCCCGTCCACACATGCTTTCAAACTAAAGCTCTTGACTGTGTCATCACGTAGAAAGCAGAGTCATCAATCCTGTGCTCCGGCGTTTGAGAATGGCACTGTGCTTCATGAATCACCGAGTTCATTTTTCACTTTTACTGCTGGTAAATGTTGGAGGCGAGGCTCATTAAGTTGAGGAGGTGAATCTGTCATGTTGAACTCCTGACAAATTCCACCGCAAGAATGTTTTTACGAAAACCACAGTGGCTCCCTGCATTTCTAGACAAATAAAAAGCCTTTCTTTCACCTGCGGAGAGGAGATGCATGACACCACTCGAGTGTGCCGAGGGCTATCAAATGCACAGAGCTCTTCAAATACAGTTAGCATACAGACAGGTGAAGAGCAGCGAAAGACAACCATGTACCGTGGTGACAAGTCAAATACTGTATGCAGAGTGAGTTTCTGAGGATGTGAAAGGCAAGGGATAGTTTACCCAAAAATGTAAATTCTGTTATTAATTACTCACCCTCAAGTCATTCCAAACCTGTAAGATTTTTGTTCATCTTCAGAACACATATTAAGATATTTTTGATGAAATCCAAGAGCTTTCTGACCCTGAACAGACAGCAACGCAACTGACACATAAGGCCCAGAAAGACGGTAAGGTCATCATTAAAATAGTCCATGTGAAATCAGTGGTTCAACAGTAATGTTATGAAGCTACATGAAATTTTTTGGTGTGCAAAACTTAATTCAACAATTTCTTCTCTTCTGTGTTAACTGATTGTGGGAATTATGTCGCTGTCTATGCAGGGTCAGAAGGCCCTTAGATTACATTTCCGAAGATGATGAAGGTCTTACGGGTTTGGAACGACATGAGGGTGAGCAATTAATGACAAAACAACATTAATTAATATCGAATTAATGATAAAATTTTCATTTCTGGGTGAACTATCCTTTTAAATAAATGATTTACTCACCCTCATGTTGTTCCAAACCTGTATTACTTTCTTCTGTGGAACACAAAAGCACTCCCAGATAGCACACGTACATATGCAAAATGTCTGTTAAAGATCACTTGATCGGAAAAGCATCTGCTGTGTACAAACATCTGACAGACGTCTGTAAGATGTCAGTTTTACACACATTCTAAATCACTGACATCTAATAGATGTCTATTTGACATCTGAAAGAAAACGTCCTACAGACGTATCTCTGATAGCGCACATACATCACATAGATGTCTATTTGACATCTGCATTTACATCTGGAAGACGTATTTGCTCATCTGCGATTCGTCTATAGGACATTTACTATCAGATGTCAAATAGATGTCTATGAGATGACTTTAGGATGTTCATGATTTAGAATGCATGTAAAACTGACATCTTACGGACATCTGTCAGATGTTTGTACACAGCAGATTCTTTCCAGATTAAGCGATCTTTAACAGACATCTTGCAGACGTACATGTGCTATCTGGGATTGCAGATGAGCAAACAATCTAAAAAAATATGTCTCGCAGATGTAAATGTAGATGTCAAACAGACGTCTCTGAGATGTACCTGTGCTATCAGGGATAGTTTTGGAGCATCTTCAAACAGGACGTTTCCACCATGTAGTATTAATGTAGTAAACTCAGATTCATGAATCTGCTTATATGAATGTATCAAACGTACTAAATCATGGTTCGGTCATTGTTCTTGAGTCAACAACTCAATTCTCGGTCTGTTAGTCACACTATCGTATGACCTCAGAAGATTTAAAATATAGAGTTCACACACCAGTTTGTCGGACAACAAGAGTTCAAACTCAGATAGCACATGTACGTCTGCAAGTTGTGTGTTAAAGATCACTTGATCTGGAGAGCATCTGTTGTGTACAAACATCTGACAGACATCTGCAAGATGTCAGTTTTACATACATTCTAAATCATAAACATCTTAAAGACATCTAATAGATGTCTATTTGACATCTGATAGGAAACATCCAATAGATATATTGCAGACAAGCAAACAATCTAAAAAATACGTCTTGCAGATGTAAATGCAGACGTCAAATAGACGTCTACGAGATGTACCTGTGCTATCAGAGAAGTGACAAAGCTCTGTTAAGCTCCAAAAATGACCAAAACCATTATAAAAGCAGTCCATACAACCTGTGCACTATATTTTTTCAAAGACATAAAATTGTTGTAATTATTAAGCTGTAAATTTAAGAGGAACTGCGACCAGGTCACTGTTTTCTTGAACTGATTCAAGAACTAAGTCAGATTTGTAAACAAATTTTTAAGTCTGATTCGTGAACCTGAAGAATCAATCAAAATCAATCACAAACTCAAAACAATCAATAGTCCACAAATCTAGTTCTCAAGACTCAATTTACACATTCATTTAGGAGACACTTTTATCCAAAGTAGCTGTTTCCATCCAAAGTTGCAAATTTAACTTTACCAAAATTGGAATATCGCATAAAACATATTTGTGAATAAACACCATGTTTCTCCTAAGAGTCCAAATAATCACTTCCTGATAAACTGGCACTAAATATCACCAAGAAAAGTGGGAAAACCAATGAACATAATAATAATAATAATATTTTCATATATAGTAATTTACTTGTGCCTAAGAGTGAGCAGACATTAGAGCAGAGCTTTATGGTTGAACCACTGACGTCACATGGACTATTTTAACAATGTCCTTACTACCTTTCTGGACCTTGAATGTGTCATTTGCTTTCTTGTCCATGCAGGGGCAGAAAGCACTCAGATTTCATCAAAAATATCTTAATTTGTGTCCTGAAGATGAACTAAGGTCTTACAGGTTTGGAACAACATATGGGCAAGTGAATAGCAACTAAATATTCATTTTTGGGTGAACTTTCCTTTAAACTCCTGTAGAGAATGAATGGGTGAAAAACTGAAGCTGGGTACTCACCTTTTGGATCATCTCTAACCACAAGCAAGCCGTTTCGACACACCACCTTCCCCGTGGTAGCATCGATGAACACCAGAGAAGGAATACTAGTCACCTTGTACTTGTTCCAAAGCTTCATCTACAAAAAGAAAAGACAGACATTGATTGAGATGAGAGACTGGGAATCAAAAGATATTCAAAAGGAATATGACTAAAAGAATAAGAAGGAGTGGAAATGTTTGTGCTGAAGAGAGACGGCATGATTCATACAGCTCATTCCTCTTTTTTTTCAAAGATATTTTGCCTTTTTAACCATTAGAGATACAATCAATACTTTCCCATCTTTATACAGTCCACGTGAGGCATAAAAATAGGCTACGAAACAAGCGGCTGAGTTTAAACGTCTTCCTCTCGCTCTGAAGTATAAAGAGACTCAGAAATGTGGCGAGTTGAATTAAGTGCTATCCGCAACCGAGCAGAGCCGACGAAGAATTAGCTAAGGGCCAGAATCAAACATCTACAGGGCTGATTCAACTTTAAAGAGACTGGCATCTGAGGAGATTCGAGGAGAGAGCTTTTTCTTTCTGTAGTCTCAGTGAAAGCGTGGCACACGGGCTAAAAAGCCAGCGATTAAACCGTGCTCTACTGAGCCGTTTGCTCGTGTCGTCTCACGGCCATGGGCGCCGCTGCCGTCTTCATCCTTTGCTGGTGAGAACAAACCTGGTAAATTATTCAGGACGTGGACGTGCGAAGGTCTAATAGATGAAAGACGCCTATGAAAGTAAACTACAGTAACTGCGGCCGACTGATGCGAAACATGTAGCACATGAAGTGCAGGTGCCTTGGACATGAATGATTCATCAAAACACTACACACACACACACACACACATGCAAAGACTAGGGCTGGCAGTTGATTAAAATCTCAAACTAACTACAAGATATGCTAAAAAATAGATCAAATTAAATAATAAATAAAGAGAATACTACTGTTTTAGTTTTCCGAATTTGTACATGGCTTTAAAAGAAAAACTCCATATTGAATTTATTAACATACAGATAAGGAGCCATGACTAATTGTACAATAAATGACTTATTTTTAATAATCAGATTGAATTGATAAAACTGACCAAACTAGCAGAGAATAAGGCTGGGGATTTATATAAGTATAGATTTAGATGCAATTATGATTATGTTATTTTGGTTGGCCACTCTAAAATGTGCAGTTTTACTGTACTGGGGGGGGACCACCATTTGCCTCACGTAGTACAACACATCTCCTTCGCATAGAGTTAATCAGGTTGTTGATTGTGGCCTGTGGAATGTTGGTCCACTCCTCTTCAATGGCTGTGCGAAGCTGCTGGATATTGGCAGGAACTGGAACACGCTGTCGTATACGCAGATCCAGAGCATCTCAAACATGCTCAATGGGTGACATGTCGGGTGAGTATGCTGGCCATGCAAGAACTGGGATGTTTTCAGCTTCCAGGAATTGTGTACAGATCCTTGCAACATGGGGCTGTGCATTATCATGCTGCAACATGAGGTGATGGTCGTGGATGAATGGCACAACAATGGGCCTCAGGATCTCGTCACGGTATCTCTGTGCATTCAAAATGCCATCAATAAAATGCACCTGTGTTCGTTGTCCATAACATACGCCTGCCCATACCATAACCCCACCGCCACCATGGGCCACTTGATCCACAACGTTGACATCAGCAAACCGCTCACCCACACGACGCCACCTACACGCTGTCTGCCATCTGCCCTGTACAGTGAAAACGGGGATTCATCCGTGAAGAGAACACCTCTCCAAAGTGCCAGACGCCATCGAATGTGAGCATTTGCCCACTCAAGTCGGTTACGACGACGAACTGCAGTCAGGTCGAGACCCTGATGAGGACGACGAGCATGCAGATGAGCTTCCCTGAGACGGTTACTGACAGTTTTTGCAGAAATTCTTTGGTTATGCAAACCGATTGCTGCAGCAGCTGTCCGGGTGACTGGTGTCAGACGATCTTGGAGGTGAAGATGCTGGATGTGGAGGTCCTGGGCTGGTGTGGTTACACGTAGTCTGCGGTTGTGAGGCCGGTTGGACGTACTGACAAATTCTCTGAAACGCCTTTGGAGACGGCTTATGGTAGAGAAATGAACATTCAATTCACGGCCAACAGCTCTGTTGGACATTCCTGCAGTCAGTATGACAATTGCACACTCCCTCAAAACTTGCAACATCTGTGGCATTGTGCTATGTGATAAAACTGCACATTTTAGAGTGGCCTTTTATTGTGGCCAGCCTAAGGCACACCTGTGCAATAATCATGCTGTCTAAAATGTCAATAATGCCAATGTCAATAAGCTCTTCACTGATTGGCTTGTGTGACAACGCATCATGCAAATTTTCTGCTCAAGTTGAAATTTTTGAAATTTTTGAACACAAAAGACGCAATTAAGGCATATAGCGTATGTTCACGGCAATCGTGTCGTCTAATTTGCATCATTTGCACCGCCCGGTGCAAATTAGCATATATTTGTGTCTTTGCATTGACTTTGAATGTAATCTACTCATGCGAATTACATTAGCTAATGGTGTGTGGACACCAAACACAAAGCATAAATTTGCATTGCGTTACTCTAGTTTACTCGCGGGATGTTTTCGTGTCGCTCGCACGAACAAAAACATAAAAACAATAAACTTACAAGCTTAACAATACATTTTTGAACTTGTGTATATCGCGCATTGGCAGCAATCATGTCACCCAATTTGCATAATTTGTGTCGCCCGGCGTGAATTTGTGTCCATTCGCGTCTTTGCATCAACTTTATATGTAATCTTCTTAAGCGAGCAAATTAACTTCTGATGTGAACACCATAAGACTCATTTGTTTTGGGAACCAGACTACACTGATCATGTTATGTTTTTGATTTATTAAAGAAAACTGGCTCATAAGAATTGTTTGCGTGTAGTTGTGAATCAGACTACACTGATCACAACTAAAGTAAAATATAATTTCTATTCACACAGCCACTGAAAATACTAGTAAAAGATCTGTCATCTGGAATCAATACGAGGATCAATCAAAAGAAGATGACTAAAAGATTGACTAGCAGATGAAAATAAAATAAAATAGAAAAATAATAAAATATAATAAAATAAAATAAACACAGCCTTGTGTAGGGTCATTCTGTGTGAACTCAACCAGATGTTCCTGGCTCAAATTTTTTATTTTTTAAACATTTTTCCTGTAGAAAAACAAACATATATAGTGATGAAAGCCAAAACATTAAATGTCACTGATGAATATTAACAGAGTAAAAATAACTGAAATAAAAATATTCAATGAGTGTGAAGTCGAATGTTAAACGTGGAGAATAAAGCAGCGGAGGTTTGAATTACTTCATTCTTGCACTACTTGATCAAACTCTTTGATGCATAGCTGATGAAATGTTTTCACCGGAGGAGAGTTTCGATGTGAAGAGGCAGTCAAAGAGTGTTACTCTGTTTCTCTAAGCCTGAAGGATTGTGTCCAGACCACGGCTCCAACACAAACCTTCAGTGCTGCCATAGTCAACAGCGCTCAGCTCGCTCAATCACTAGCCCGCCTGCACCCAAATTTCTTACTCCTGCCTGAAGCACACATGGCCTACACTGCAGAATCAGTGAGGTTAAAGGGCGCTAACTGTGAACGTCTTAAATATCAACACTGCGGCTTACCTTACACACACCTGTGAATCTGACACAGCTGTGAGTTTGGACTCAGATCTACCGTGAGTCGCAAGAGAGCGGACGTGAGGGAACAAAGTGCCCCCGCAGGCTAAGAGAGAGCTGTATGAGCGACTGGATGAGGGAGACGGCTAATATGAAATGAAACACAGCTCCATGATCAGCCATGTCAACAGCTGCCCATCAGTTCAGTGAGGCTAAAAAAAAAAAACTCTGAACCTGATGAAAACAGCCAATTAAGGAAGGACATGGACAGTGATGAATGCTGACATGTTTAAAAGGTCAAAGACTTTCTTCACGAAATGGGCAGATAAGCCAAAATAAAATAAAATAAATTAAAATAAAATAAAATAAAATAAAATAAAATAAAATAAAATAAAATAAAATAAAATAAAATAAAATAAAAAAATAAAATAAAATAAAATAAAATAAAATAAAATAAAAAAAAAAATAAAAAAACAAAAAAAAAAAAAAAAAAACAAAAACAAAATGATAATAAATACAATTTAAATTAAATACACAAATACACAAAATTATAAAAAATACTTGTTTATTTGATTTTATTTTGTGTGTTCTTTTGCTTACTTTTATATTATATTATATTATATTATATTATATTATATTATATTATATTTTTTAATTAAACAAGTAAAATAAAAATGTAAAAAATGAAAAAGTAAAATACTAAATTAAAAATAAAAACAAAATAAAAAATAAACACAATAAAAAAAAACAAATATTTAAAAAATAAAATCAAATACACAAAATTAAATAATTAAATAAAATTTCAAATACTGTTTGAAACCAAATGTAAAATATTAAATAAAATACATAAAAATAGAAAATAAGAAAATAAACACACTAGATTAAAACAAACATTTAATAATTAAAAAATACATTAAAAATTAAATTTTAATTAAAACATAAAATAACTATAGAGATTTATTGCAACGTGTTTGCTTATTTTTATATTGTATTATTAAATTAAAAAACTAAAAAATACTAAAAATACTAAAAATAAATAAAAACAATTAAAATACTAAAAATAAATAAAAACAAAAGTAAACAAGCAAAAAAAAACAAATAAATTAATCAAAACAAACAAACATTTAAAAAATAAAATACACCAGATAAAATTACAAATATTTTTTGACAATAAAACAATAAAAATTAAAGTAACAAAAAACATAAATCAAAAAATAAACACTAGATAAAAACAAATATTTAATATTTATTTTTTTTAAAAAAACGCAAACAAATAAAGCAAAATAAATAAACTATAAAATAACTACACAAAACATAAAAATGAACCTAAAATATCAAAATATATAATTAATATTAAACTATTAAATAAAATCAAATAAACTCTAAATAAAATAAAAAATATTTTTAAAAAGCATAAAAAAATAAAATATTAAATAAAATAAAAATATAAAATAAAATATGAAAAGTAATATGCAATAAATAAAAATGTTAAAACATTTTTTACTAAAATAAAACTATATTAAATTAAATCTAAAATAAAATATCAACAGTACAAATAAATAGTGCTCAACAATAAAAAAAATGCTCTATAAAATTACCTGAATGAATTAAAGTGATGGATAAACATTAAAAAAACCCCAATAATAATAAATCACATAGTCCGACATTACTTTTGGCCATGTCTAACCAAAATGAACTTGAAATAACCTTTTTTTAAATTAAAGTATGATGTTTATTATTTATTAGTAACTGATACGTATACAAAATATGCTTGCTACTGTATTCCCGTTTATTTTGCAGCAATCTATACAATCTAATCTATACAGTCACACTTGTGCATTTCCATACTTCTCTGCTGCATCTCTCTCAAGTAACATTTCCTTTCTGTGCGCACCTGCATGCACACAAAATATCACAGAAACACCTACATACCACAGCATGAAAAGAAGCACAGCGCGAGGAAAAAACTGAAAATGAGCAAAGAAACCAATGGCATTCAGCTCTCGCTTTCAAACGACGTCTATAGACAGCATTTGGTTGTTTCATAATGGAGCAGCCTGGCAAATCGCTCCACAACTGAGATCATCACGCTAGAAAGTATCACAATTCAACCGATTAGCATAATCCTGCAGGGGATGATGGTCCGTAACACACAGCGGCTACATCACCTGCATTCATCAATAGCGGCTTCTCGAAATAATGATGATTTATGCCAAATTACTTCCAATTTCCTTCTATTTCGTGCTCATGCAATTCGGGTTTCCATCGCAAGCGATGCAGAAAAAAATCATGCGATTGTTCAGTGACATTGTGATGAAAAGCTGTCGGGGAAAATCTCAGCTACTCTGCATATTTTCAAAGTGTGAGCTTTTTTTTTTCACCTTGTTATTAATTTTTTGATTTGTATATAATGGCAACATTTACACAGACTCTCTGGAGGGCCGCAGACTCATTTGGAAAGCTCTGAAAACTCATGCTGTACGTATGATGAAATACAGCAGATTTCATTTCACACCAGCAACAATAACGGCCTCAGAGACGTGCCAATGGCAAAAACAACAAGCGTTAGTGACAACGCTCATTAATAACCTTCGTCTACGGCCGTTTGTGTTGTTTCTCTGCTTTACTCAGAGCAAGGCCTTTCGATGTGCCAATATTCCCTGCTGTGACCATTTAACAACCACAGTGGACATTAACTATACATTACGTTCACTCAAACAAAACACGGGCCGAGCGCAGGCCGTTTGTTCAACCGCAAATGCATCAAACATGCTTGAGTAGTACTGAAAGAAGCGCTCTCTTCTTTGAGAAAGTGACTGTAAATGGATGAAAAGAGACATGATTATATATACTGAAGAAAATAATGTGTATTTCGAGAGCCATTAAAGGTTTTTTTGCATGGCGAAATAATCATGGTCCCATTAGCCTACTGCATGTGAAAAGGTGGATGCGTTTTAGGAGGAAATTGTATAATTTGTTAATAAGACTCTCCATTTGTCATCCTGCAGAAACCCTCTTTGTGTATGTTGGGTGTTGTAGCACAAAATATGCATATGTCTCAGTAACAGATGCTGTGGTGCCGTCTAGTTATGATTTGCGGATGTAGAGTCATTCTGAGACACCGGAAATCAGATTCAACCTCCTCATATGATGAATGGGTACGACAAGTAAAATAAAATGAAATAAAATAAAATAAAATAAACAAAATAAAATAAAATAAAATAAAATAAAATAAAATAAAATAAAATAAAATAAAATAAAATAAAATAAAATAAAATAAAATACACACACATACAAAAATTACAATACAATATAAAAGTAAACAAACTAAAAAAAAACAAATTAATATATTTTCTAATAAAAACTAAACAAACAAAAATTTAGGTGAAAATATAAAATAAATACCAAAACCAAAACAAATATTTATAATAAATATTTGATTAAAAAAACAAAAACTGAACTAAAAAAAAATTAAAAATATTTTAAAAATAAAATAAGTTAGCGCCACTGCGCTCCGGGCGTCCCGTGTTCGAATCCCGACTCCCCCTCTCAGCCCCCTCTCTCTCCCACTTCACTTCCTGTCAATTCTGATCTGTCCTATCACAATAAAGGCAAAAAAAATGCCAAAAATAGATCTTTAAAACAATAATAATAATAATAATAATAATAATAATAATAATAAATATTAATATATATATATATATATATATATATAACAAAAAAAAAACAAATTAAATTACATAAAATCAAATACACTGTAAATAAAATGAAAAATATTTTTTTGAAAAATTAAATACAATTTTCAAAAAAAGGAAAATACAAAATAAACACAAAATAAAAAAACTAATAAAATTATATTGAAACATTTAAAAAAAAAATAAAGAAACAAAATAAATAAACAAAAAACAACAAATAAATAAAAAATTAAATTTAGTTTGAAATATAAAATATAAAATAAATACCCAAATATACACAAAACACAAACATTTATAAACTATACTTGAATAAAATATAAAAACTAAAAAAAGAATTATAAATATATAAACATAATAATAATAATAATAATAATAATAAAAACAACAATAAAATAAATAATATAATATTTAAAACTAAAATATAAACAAAACGAAAATATACCAAAAAACAATGAACTTTAAATAAAATTAAAAATATGTTCTGAAAAATAAAAATAAAATAAAATAAAAAACAAAAAACTAATACATTTATCAAAACAAATATTCAAAGTGTTTTTAAATAAATAAACAAATAAATAAAAGAAACAAATAAAAATGTTAAATAAAATGTTAAACAAATATTTATTTAAAAAACAAAAACAAACAAATAAACAAACAAAAACACTTCTGGATATTGCAAAAAAAAAAAACAAAACAAAACAAAAAAAAACTTTTGAATATTGCTATTTTGAATTTAGAGTTTCAGGATGTACGGTCCTGTTTGACCTGTTTGACATCAGGTCAGTTTATTTTATTTAACCCAGCTGTGGTATATATACATACATATATATTAAAATGTTACATATTAATAATAAATAATACATATTATTATTATCTTGATGTAGAACATTAATTAAATGTTAATGGCTTCTTTAAAAAAAAAAAAAAAAAAAAAAAAAAAAAAATAAAATTAGTTGGTAGTTTCGCTTACAGGAAAATGATGCAACATGGTGCAAAACATTACTTTACTGAACACTTTGAACCCATTTCAAATGATGGAAGGCCGAAAACCAGTCGTTTAAGTATACAAGACACATTTGATGAAACGCACAAGTTTTTGATAAACAAGAGGAAAAAAAAAGCAGCACTGCTCCATCAACCCTCCTGAAACAGTCACACTGACCAAGACGTGTCAACAACAAAACTACTGATGATGTAAAAAAAAAAAAAAAATTCCTTCAACAAAACATTTTCAAACCCAAAACCTGTGACACTAATGCTTGTACCCACATGATTGCCTGATTGAGACTCTCGGGACAGTAAGCGCTGTTTAAGGCTGCGGCCAGAACTCCCTTCCCGCCATCAGTCTCCTGTGGTCTCCAGTAAAAAAAACCCGCCTTACTGCCACTGGGCTTCAACAGCTTTGCACGTGACTCCTACACCAGAGTCCCGCTGAGCCCGTTCGACTAAAAGATATTCCCGCAGTCATCGTCCCATTCACCTCCCGTCGTGAGATCTGTAACTCCGAGCGGATCCGCTTTCATCAGAGGGGGAGAATGAAGAGCATGTGCCAAGTAGCAGCACCACAGTTTGAGAAAACACCCACTAAACAATGCAGGCAAGAAAAGAAACACATGTACAGGGATCAGCCTGTCATCGAGAGAAAGACAACGCTCGTGCACTTCAAAGGAAAACGCATAGGCGTTTTTGGCAAACGCTTAAAAGGATGCACTGGAGCACTACAGCGTCAGACAATAAAGCTTGAGTTGCAATTCATCCCCGAATGCTTCTGCAGAGCAGCGCGGTTACTTGGTGACTTAGCCGACACCGTATTGCTTTCATGGAACTCATAGACATTTCTGGCAGGATGCCTTCGGACATGTAGACTCCGTTCCTTTAATCCTCTTATTAATAATCTGCATTAGATAAAGAGATCACTAACACGTCAGCTGCTAACCAGCAAAAATGGGCTGTCAATCACGCTATTCACAATATGATTTATTGCTGCTGTGACCTCAAAATAGACTATTAGTGGACTCCATTAAAGATGATAATGTGTATCATTTTGAGCTCTTTAAGTGGAATCACACGCCTCAGACACAAGATTAAAACTCAGGAGTCCTACCTAGGTCTATTGCAAATATCATTATCACCTAGTAACCAAATTGGAGGCATGTTGAAGGCATGCCCACTCTGTAAATGACTGTAGAGTAGAGTACATATCCTCTTTCACTGTTCTCCGGATCTGAATGCGTCCACAGACCTATCAAAGAGGATCTAGCGTCTCCTCTTACAAATGAATATATATATTTTAACCGTGTCTGAAGGCAGCCGAATATCTGAAATAAAAAAACAAAAACAAAAATTGTAGAGCAATTTGATTTTATGAGCAGAGGCACCTGTATCTATGAACAAATAATAAAATAAAATAAAATAAAATAAAATGTAATTAAAACAAAGTAAGAAAAAAAAAAGTTTTCCCCTTTTTTTCTGTTGTAGAGCAAGCACCTGATTCTATAAATAATAAAATGAAATAAAATAAAATAAAATAATAAAATAAGAATATGAACAAACAAATGTAATTAAAATTTAAATAAATAAAAATAAAACTTTTTCTTTCCTATTGTTGAGTATGCCTGCAGGCACCTGATTCTATGAATAATAAAATTAAAAAAATAAAAATAAAAATAAAAAATAAAATAAAATAAATAATAAAATAAAATAAAATAAATAAAATAAAAAAATAAAAATAAAAATATGAATAAACAAATGTAATTAAAATTTAAATAAATAAAAATAAAACTTTATTTCCTATTGTAGAGTATGCCTGCAGGCACCTGATACTATGAATAATAAAATAATAAAATAAAATAAAATAAAATAAAATAAAAATATGAACAAACAAATGTAATTAAAATTTAAATAAATAAAAATATTTTTTTTCTTTCCTATTGTAGAGTATGCCTGCATGCACCTGATTCTATGAATAATAAAATAAAATAAAATAAAATAAAATAACATAAAATAAAATAAAATAATTGAAAAAAGAAGCTAATGTAATTAAAATAAAATAAAAAAATATGAACAATGAAATGTAATTAAAATGAAAAAAAATAAAAAATAAAACTTTTTTTCTTTCCTGTTGTAGAGCATACCTGCAGGCACCTGATTCTATGAATAAAATAAAGTAAAATAAAATAATAAAATAAAATAAAAAAATTGGCAAGTTACGTTCCATATACAGTGAAAAATTAACAGAATTATAATTGTTCCATGCAATTTTACTGTTAAATACAGTAAAATAAGCATTTTAAAAAGTATGAATAGCACTTTACCTTATAATTTAAGGTTAAAAACAAACAAAAAAAAGGTTGAAAAAGGTTGTTTATCATTTATACAGTATTAGGGTTTTACTATTCTTTATTTATTTAGTTTATTTGCTACTGTTCAAGGAACAGTAATTGTCATTCATAATTAAATGAATTATTTTAATACTTAAATGATATAGCAATTGTAATTTTGAAATATTAATATATTAATATATTTACCACTTACATTACATTTTAGTCATTTACGTAGTCTAATATATTACAATAAATCAGTTAGTGTGGTAGACGTTATGTTATGAAATATAAAATATATGGGCACTATAAATGCATCCCATAATGTCTGAAAATCTACCGTAAATTTAACCAAATTGTTTTTTTTTTTTTTTTACAATGCAGCGTGGTGCACTGAGACCAGAAACGAGTCTCTTCCCATCTGAAGGGGACTGAGAGACATTTCCTCTAGCCTCAAACCTCAGCGCACGCAAAGTGAAATAACATGTTGCATTTCATTTAGCAAAGCAGCGTCGCTCTGATGGCAGAGGATGAGTAAAAGCCTGGATGCAGTCAGTTTCGTACTTCGAGCAAGGAGAGAGAGAGAAAGACGCTTTGGAACAGTATGTCCATTTCACGTCTCGCCCATACTTCCTCTCTGATGAGCATAGCAGGCCTCGCTCGCCCGCATTCACTTCATTACAAAAGCTGCGACGCCTTTATGACCTCCGTCGTGAATGACCAATCACAATTCTAGAAAACGGACTCCTCACGCACGGCCATTTACCCTGCCGCCGCTTGTAAAACGCAGCGTGATATTGCGCCATAATATTTACAGGCTAAAATATTCATTGGCCCATCCGTTAGCGGGTACGGCCATTGTACACGCCAACACGCCGGCTAAATTGCTTTTGGATAGAGGGGTTCGGTTGCCATGGAAACTGCCCAGTCAGGACATGTCATAGAGTGGCAGGCACATTGTGGGATCTCGGGTAATAATTCACTGATAAATTAATGCTTTAGTGAGGAAAACAGGTGCCGGAGTGTCACGAGGGAGTTTAGAAGAGGGGAACAAAAAAAGAGACATGCTCATTCAGACGGAGGGGAAAAAGTGAGACGGAGTGACACAGATGGAGATGGAGGGAAAAAAAAAAAAAAAAAAAAAAAAAGGAGTGCAGGGTGTTCTTCCAGCTTTAGCCCTGGCCGTACAAAAGCCATTTTCTGAAAGCAGGATTAATCCTGACTTGCGCTCTCAATGGCAGGGGTCTTTAGTGCTAGATTTTACTTAGTAAAGAAGGCCGGCTAAAAGCAGGGGATTGTAGGAGCGTAAAAAGCAAGGCTTTAAGCGATACGCAGCATTGTCTACGACAAATCCCGTTTGCTGCTGGGCCTCTTAGGAGCAGGGTTAGAAGTCACGGCGGTGTGGGGGCGCTTTCTGTCCCCTGTGCCTTCACTAGGCTGGAAAATAATAGATGCTCTACCACTGATCTTAACACTACAGCTAAGAACAAAATACAGCTCTTCTTACACTGGAGCTAAGCACTGCCAACTAAGTGTCATTATTCAAAATATACCGCAATAAGGACAAACGGCATTATATATTCATATAGGTTTAAAAACAACATACATTCTCGGGTCTCATTTCTATCCAGTTATGCAAACGTTTTTTTTCTACTGCACATGGAAGAAGAAATCATATTTCACTAGAGTTAAGAGTGTGAATTTGCTTGATGAGTTTCTATTGAATTGTCCCGTCCACTCAAGCTGCACGCAAAAACATACTGCGCAAACAGTGCAGTCCGATTCATAAATAAATGATTCATTCAAACTAGGGCTGGGCGATATGGTCACGATAATTTTTTCATATCAGTCGATATTGATAATTATCACAATAAATGTCAAATCTTTATTTCTTTCAAGTTTAAAGTCAGATTTTTGCTCCAAAGTGAAAGTTGTAGAAACCTTAACAAGACAAATATCTAAATAGAAAAATTAATTTCTGCATGTTCTATAGTTTTATTGTTTCACATCAAGAAACAGGTTTGGGTTGTATGATAATAATAATAATAATAATAATAATAATAATAATAATAATAATAATAATAATAATAATGATGATAATGAATGAATGATGATGATGATGATGATATCACTTTTTTGTCTCTTAGAAATGCACATTTGATAGTAGCTTGAGGATGCAAAGGTAAATTTTTGTTCATTATCAACCAGTAACATCTGTAAAAATTGTAGCAACCTCAGTTTTATATGGTTACATTTATTCTGACCCAGCATTGGTCTCATATAGTAGCAAACATACATTTTAAATCATGATAAACACAGTTAAAACCACACATAATGGTACCTCAATACCATGGTAAAAATATAACTACATGGTTTTATAGGTTGCCTATTTGTATGAAAAAAACGTCAGTCTAAAAACATTCAGTATAAATGAACACATGCTATAGCTTAATCACAGATACATACATACTATAATTATATACCATTACTCCTGTAATAAAATTCAATGTTAATATCCCACATTGCTGCCACAATACCATGATGCAGTGAGTGTTACTACAGTAAATCCATGGTAAATGATGGCGATGTGTAGATTGAAAAGCCTTCTGACTGTCTCATTGCACAGTCATTTGTGTTTGTCGCTGAATTCAAGTGTTTCACACAACGTGACGGAGCTGTTCTCATATCGTGTCTTTTGCGCGCTCAAGTTCGTTATTTCAAATGTAGGCGCGCGGCAGCTGCGCTCATAACTTCCCATTCACACAGGGCGTCAGCATTAACGCTTCACGGAGGGCGTGTCTGAAGCTTCGCGCCGATTGGCCAGTGTCTGCACTGAATGGGATTGGCTAGCATCTGCACTAGTATATTTGCATAAGGCGATCTGATTAGCTGACGCCTGCGTTGGCGCTTGAAAAGTTGAAAAAAAAAAAAAATTAACTTCTGTTGCGAATAACGCCAGTGACGCGACGTAACGGATCCATAATTCAGTTCGCCAACGCTTGACGTCACTCCATTCAAACTAAATGAGAAGCGTTATCGCTGACGCCCCGTGTGAATGGGGCGTAATGGAAGCGGCGCGGTCGTTCCTGAGTTTCTATTGAATTGGACTATCCATGCAAGCAGCACGCAAAAAACAGCATAATGCGCAAACAGTGCAGTCTGATTCATGAATAAATTACTTGTTTAAACCAGTTCTTAATGATGCATTCTAAAAGACTCACTAATTTAAGAGTTACTGGTTTGAAACAGTGTGAAAATCTTTAACTGAATGAACCCACTGGATCAGTCACAGTGAATCAAAGTCTTGATGAATTTCTATTAAAATGTCCCATGCACACAAGCTGCACGCAAAAACCAGCATAGTGCACAACCAGTGTAGTCTGATTCAAAAATAAATGACTCATTTGAACCAGTTGGCAATGATTCACTCACAAAGACTCACTAATTTAGGAGTCACTGGTTTGAAATAGTGTGAAAAATCTTTAACTGAATGAACCCACTGAATTAGAGTAAATCAACTTCTTGATGAGTTTCTATTGAATTGTCCCATCCACACAAGCTGCACGCAAAACAAGCATACTGTACAAACAGTGCAGTCTCATTCAAGAATAAATGACTTGTTTTAACCAGTTGGCAATGATTCACTCAAAAAGACTTGCTAATTTAGAGGTGACTGATTTGAAAGAGTGTGAAAAATCTTTAACTGAATGAACCCACTGAATCAGAGTGAATCAACTTGATAAGTTTCTATTAAATTGATCCAAGCAAGCTACACGCAAAAATCAGTATACTGTGCAAACAGTGAAATCCAATTCATGAATAAATGATTCATTTGAACAAGTTTTGTTAATGAATCATTCAAAAAATTTAAGAAGTCACTAGTTTAAAACACAGTGAAAAATCTTTAACTGAATGAACCCTCTGAATCAGTCAGGATGAATCAACTTCTTGAAGAGTTTCTATTGAATTGTCCTGTCCATGGAAGCTGCACGCAAACACACTGCGCATACAGTGCAGTCCAAATAATGACTTGTTGAAAAAAAAAAAAAAAAAAAAGATTTTTTAAAATATAATACAAATTAGTTTTTTATAATATGAATGAATAATATGAATTTTTGCTCTTATGTATATATAGATCACTTAACACTATGGTGCAATAAATCATGCTTTTACACGACATCTTGTTTAAACTTGTTCGTTCGTTTTGAGTCAAAGCCTCAAAAATTTTGTTTGCATAAAATCTTGTTTTACTTGTGGAGACTCGTAGAGTTTTTAGCCAACAAAATATTTCAACTCAAACTAATATTTAATGTCCATTTATTTATGTATAAAGTATCTGTGTAATAAACGTGATGAAATGTATTGCAGAATAAACAGAGTGACAGTGATACAAGATCCAGATCACCCTGTCGGGAGCTTATCCTACGATGTAAATCATCCCATAGATATCATACCTGGTTTGCAACTGAAGCCATTTGCAATTGAGCACTTTCATTATTATGTCATGGATGCAAAAGATGCAGAGAATGCGAGTACAGTCATCAATAGAAATTCCCTTGTTTAAACCAGACCAGATTGTTTTCATATCCTAGAGTCCAGATGAACCATTCCCCAGTTTTGGGTGCGGTTCCTTAATGCTCACTCAAGTTCTGCAAGCCATCAAACGGACTGTGAGGTAACAATGCAGTGTCAGCAGTGGCCCTTCCTTTCGGCTCTCAGCACTTTGAGACCTGAACAATTTCTGGCAGAACATTCTGGCACGGCACCAACCGGACCAGGCTGAGGTTGAGGGCACGGTGGTCTGCGTCACAATGGCCCCACTCACGATGAGAAGAGGTTCACTTAGAGCAGGTTTTTCATAGCTCCTGCTTCCTGCCAACAGTCACATCACACCTTGCAGAAAAGGAAAGGCAATACTGTATGCTGAGGTGGGTGGCAAAGACCTACAGAAACAAGAGCTTAAGCCTCCTACACATTCATCCCCTTCAAAAACCAAGGAATCTGAAAGCTTCGCTGAAGATGCCAAGCACGATACTTTAGGTTTATGAGGGGGTGGGATCATTCATTCCCTTCCCTTCTTTCATCACCCCATCCTGACCTTTCATTGAACACCCACTCAGTCACTCTGGGAGGAAGAGGAGAGAAAGGGAAAGAATGAGAAAGGCAACGATTATGCACTTAAGCATTGCTACACCGCAAAGATTTCTCATCAGCGGCCTGCAATGCGATCACTCAGTGAAAACATCAGGTCTAATATCCTGCTGCAGAGCCACTGAAGTACATACCACTCGGACCCCCTGATGGGCATTAGGAAATCATGACCACAAGAGCTATTGACACTGATTCGGGGCATTGGGGCCGGTCCGAGAGCAAGCCACTGTGGCGGAGATGGCATGTTGGTCTTGCGTCTTAAATAAGAAACAAAAATATATTGGTTCCCATGTCAGGACAGTTCCAAAAGAACAAACTACTTCCAAAAATGACATGCAGGAAGTGGTACACGAAAAACGTCATATTGTTGGCATTCAAAATGAGAGGAAAAATCTTTTTATAATCTAGTTTAAAACATGTGTTCTTAAAAATATACTTTGCATTCGAGTTGGTTTTGAATCCATTTAGCAAAATTTATGATTTAAAAACCAAACTAAATTCTCTGAATACATGCAAGTGCACCTTAATTTTAAAAACAAAACAAAAAATTAAAGTATATTTTTCCAATGTTAGAAGAATTTTTTTTTTACAAATAAAAATGCTTACTTTCTAAATCAAAGCATTAAGAATATCATAAACTCATATATATAAATTTACTTTTAAATTTATATAATAATTATAAACATTTTAAAATTTATTTTTATTTACCCTGGAAAAAAATGGTTGAGTGTTATTTATTTAATCATTTATTTATTTCTAAAATACCAGTTTTCTATATTAATATATTTACTATATTACTATAACATGTTTGTTTTTATGTAAGTATACATGCATTTATTGGAAATGGAAATATTTTACAAAAATATAAAAGCCTTTACTATCAGTTTATATATATATATATATATATATATATATATATATATATATATATATATATATATATATATATATATATATATACATACATATACATATACATATACATATATATATATGAATGAACAAAAAATATAAAAATGTTTTAGAATGATGAAAAAATTGTAATTTACCCCACAAAAAACAATTAACAAAAAATTAAATACAAAAAATAATAATAATAAAAAAAGTTTTTTAATGTTAATATATTTACTATAATATATTTTCTGTTAATTTATCAGCATTTTTATAAAATTATTTATATAAAATAAATAAAATTATAAAAATAAAAAAATAAAATTCTTTACAGTCAGTTTTCTTTCTAAATCAAAACATTAGGAACTATACATACATACATACATACATACATACATATATACACATCTGTGTTGATATTCATATTGATATATATTATAACATATTTTCTGTTAAAATACATGCATTTTTAAAATGGAAATATTTTATAAAAATATAAAAGACATTACTGTCAGTTTTTAAATCAAAGCATTAAGAAAACCATAAACTTAAATTAAAAAAAAGAAATGAAAAACTGTTTATGTTTAAATGTAAGTACACAGATTACGAAGCGTCATGTCATTGACCCATCTCCAAATAGTAGCACATAGTTCTTGAGAAAACTCAAATACCCATCCATCTTAAAGAGACAGTTTTATTTTTAGGTTCCTCCCTAAATTCACCAAAGCTGAACATCTTCAGCATATGGGATGTCTCAGCCTCCCCAGGGCGCTGCAAATCTCAGAAGTTTTTCAGTGGGCTGCACAGCTTCATAAAGCTACTACAGAGGCCTGACAGCAAGACGGCTACAAACGCTATTTCAGAAGAAACTACAGGAGCATTTAAATGGTCCGCCAATAGCATTTGTCGATGTATAAAGTGTTTCACACATCATATTTCTGACAGTGTCATAAACTACACCTTTATAATGTGAGACGATGATTCGTTTATGTTTTTATGAGAGCAGGAATGGTAACCGTGTGACTGTGTGGCATGAAGAAACTCTGGATTTCACTGTGACGTTTTATATCTGTCCATTAACCCATTTCCTCTTCTCTTCTTTCGCTCATTAAACAGCACATCTGTTTTCTGCAGCTGCAGGGTAGCATTGCTGATTCTGACCAGTCTTATTTAACGTGCACAAACGCGCTAATGCCCTTATGCTCGCTGATCCCAGAACAGCGTAAAATGCTGTTTAATCAGATTTTCAGAGAGCCGATTATACCGACAACTTTCATAGGGTTACTGGCTTACAGCACACCGAATTTCCAAATCATTAAAACCCTCAACCTCTTGACCTAGTTTTGACTTTGCTTGGACTGCCGCATACAAACGGACGTCTGCGTTGGATAAGCAATGCCTAAAAAGTACCAAAGCTATGTTAAACGTCCCTCAGAGAGATTTACGAGTGCCAGTTGGTGTGCAAAGGAGGGGAGTGTTATAAGGAGAAGGATGTAGACAGCTGAGCATCAGGCTTTCAGGGTCGCTTCAGCACATGGGGCAGCTGTTGGCCGGGCGGCACGGTGGGCAGCGGTGGGGGAGGGGTCAAAGGTCACAGCTTAAAACATGGTCGTAGAGACGATCTGGCCTTGAAACATACACACCAGTCACCTCAACACAACCCCTGCACTTCGGTGACCCACGAGTCCCCTGTGAGTCTGTAACTGAAAGCATCTTTAAATAAACAGCAGCCTTTAAAGATCTGCCACCCCATACAGCGCTCTGATGCCGCACACAGATGTAAGAAGATCTACTGGTAAAGCACACAAGCTTCATCAACGTAACTTGAGCAGCACGGAAATGTGCTTGAAAAGGAGTACATCAAACACAGCGTGGCATGGTGAAGATGTGCTGTCAGCATGATGGAGCTTTCGTCACCTACAGTGGGGCTCAGAGATCAGTGGCCTAGGGATGCCCAGGGTCTCTCTGCAGTAACGTCTATAGTTCGACGGAGAAAGACCGTGCACTGTAAGGCCATTACAGCCATGAAAATTTGGTTGATTTGGCTAATTGCAATTATAAATGATATTGTAAAGTAAATCTACTTTAATTATTAATAATACATTAATACATTTTACGAATGAAACACTAGTTTAAATCTAAAGATATTTACAAAATTGTATTGAAACACAACACAGTGAAACAAAAACAAAACACCAACATAACCCAAAACAAATTAAACTTAAATCAAATTTAAAAAAAAAAAAAAACAGAAAAAACTAAAAACAATCCAATCCAAAACAAAAACTTAAAAAAAACAATCCCAAATAAAAAAAATAAACAAAACATCAATCCAACCCAAAACAAACTAAAAAACAAAAACTAAACGCCAACCCAAAGCAAAACAAAAAACCTAAAAAAAATAAATAAATAAATAAATAAAATCCAACCCAAAACAAAAATTAAACAAAAAATAAATACTAAAAAAAACTAAATCCTCCCAAAAACTAAAACAACAATCCAACCCAAAACAAACACAAACAAAACATCAATTCAACCCAAAACAGACTAAAAAGCAAAAAACAAACAAAACATCAATTCAACCGAAAACAGACTAAAAAGCAAAAAACAAACAAAACATCAATTCAACCGAAAACAAACTAAAAAGCAAAAAACAAACAAAACATCAATTCAACCCAAAACAAAACAACAACAAAAAAAAAAACACAAAACAAAAAAAACGAAACACCAAAAAAACTAACCAAAAACAAAACAATCCAACCCAAAACAAAAAATAAACAAAAAACAAATACTGAAAAACAAACCAAAAACCCATAACAAAACAATCCAACCCAAAACTAAACAAAACATTAATTCAATCCAAAACAAAACAAACTAAACAAAAAACTAAAATGAAAAAACAACACCAACCAAAAACAACAAAAAACCCGAACAAAACATCAATCAAACCCAAAACAAAAACTAAACAAAAAAGCAAAGAACTAAACCAAACAAAATCCAACCAAAAACAAAACTAAACAAACACAAACTTAAAAAAAAAAAAAAAAAAAAAACAATCCAAAACAAAATAAATAAACTAAACTAAACAATCCAACCCAAACCAAAATAAAAAACCAGACCAAACTAAACAAATTTCCCCAAAAAACTAAACAAAACAATCCAACTCAAAACAAAAACTAAACAAAAAACAAAGAACTAAACAAAACAAAACAATCCAACCCAAAACAAAACAAAAAAACTAAACAAAAAACACCAAAAAAACTAACTAAACAAAAAACTAAACATAAATCAAAACGCCAACCACAAAAAATACAAAAAAACAAATCCAACCAAAAACAAAAAATAAACAAAAAAATAAATACTAAACAAAAAACAAAACAAACCCAAAAGCAAAAAACAAACTAAAACAAAACACCAAGCCCAAACAACAAAACAAAACACACACACACACACACACACACACACACAAAATTGTCTGGTTTATTATCTTTGTGGGGACTCTCCATAGGCGCAATGGTTTATATACTGTCCACACTGTATTTTCTATCCCCTTACCCTAACCCTACCCCTAAACCTAACCCTTACAGAAAACTTTCTGCATTTTTACTTTCTCAAAAAATCTCATTCTGTATGATTTATAAGCTTTTGTACCCATGGGGACCTCAAGCCGGTCCCCACAATGTCAGGTTTTACTATCCTTGTGGGGACATTCGGTCCCCACAATGTAGCAAAAACAAGTACACACACACACAAAACAACAACAACAACAACAAAAAAGAAAATAACAAAATAGTATTTTTAACCCACCTAAACTATTAAATAAAAGTAAAATCCACAGTTATTAAATTAGGACTGACCCACAGACAATCATATTTTAAAAAAGCTAATTAATATGGACTCATAAAACACTTTCTCTTCCGCTTCTGAATTTAAAACCACTTCTAGTGATAAGAAGGTGCCATTAAACAAGCCTGCTGTGTAGTTTTTATAGCCAATGGCCACATGAAACCAGATACTCACAACAGGAGCTTTTTTCCCCCCCTTGCATTTATGGCTGGGAGAGCCAAAGTTACCCTTCAAGTTTCCTCTTGAGTCCTCAGTTGACTTACTGGCCCTTTTCCCTATAAATCACCTTTGCTCTCAACTCAACAAGACAGAAGAGCTCAGCAGAAAAGCAGTACTTGATGTAGCTGTTTGTTGCAGCGCTCCATATGTCTGGATAGCTGATGTAACCTCTGCCCGCTAGTTGTCAAACTTGTCAAAACTTGCCAAACATGTAGTAATTGACATGTGAGATGCACGTTCATTATTTAATTAGCCACATAATCAAATCAAACTAATAAAAAATGATTTATTACAACAATAGAGCACTACGACTAGTTATATAATGACTGCTCACGCCCTCAATTCACTTTCAAAATAAAGGTTCTCAAAGGAGGTTTTCTCAGTGATGCCATAGAGGAAGCATTTTAGGTTTTCCAAAAAACATTTGCTGAACAGAAGCCATGGAAAGCTTCCCTGGATATTAAAGGTTATTCGTGAAACCAAAGACGCCACAGAACCTTTTATTTTTAATAGCGTATGTAGATTTGCAATCGGTGAATTTCCACAGAGCAAAGGCTGTGAGAAATCCAGCCCAGTGACCCGAACAAAGTAATGGGAATTATGGGAAGAATGAATCACGCAGTGCGGCTGAGCGAGAGAGGTCGGCATTCGCTGTTTATTATCCTTCTGAAGTGGATTGGAAGTCGTTTCCTTGAAGTGGTGTGGCCGAGTACCGGTTCCTTTAATGTGAGCAAATAGGCACAGATAAACATGCTCAATTGTTTTGCCTCCTTGTTCCTTCAGGGATTGTGTATTTGCTCTGTGAACCTTGTAGAGCGCTACACTATTAAGACAGGAAGGAAGGGGAGCGCCGTGTGCTCCGGTCCAACTTGGTCCAGAATTCCTTCCATAAGAGCTGAAACTGAAAACTACATGCCAGCTATTACCTGAATCTACTAACATAACACTTTTACAGTGCTTTTCCCTTTCAGAAACGTTTATGTAGTGTTTTATGATGTCTTATGCACTGTGTAAAGAGTCATTAAACCATAAACCGTGATCTCGCCAGCCAATTGTTTACGCAAAGGTCTTTTTTCCTGTGCATAATCTGCATGGCTGGGAGATGTGTGCATTGTAGTTAAGCAGCGCTGGGTATGACTGCAACACTGGGCCTAAAACCTCATCAGAAAGGTGTGATTAATGTTTTCCACTGATGGAGATAAAGGACTCCCTGGAGAGAGAAATGAAAGGGAAAAGAAAACAAGAGAGGAAGTTAAAAAAAGAGAGAGAGAGAAGGATATTGCGGCTTTTGGCCCACAAAATGTGTGTTAGACGTAAAAAGTAGATTCGAAATTCTGGCTGCCGTGCCAAAACCTCGGCTTTAGACATGTTCGAAGGTCACAATTCAAGATGACCACAAGTGGTACTTGTAAAACTGCAATAAGACATAAAAAATTTCAAGAAGCTGACGCTCTCTTTAGCTGTATAGACAAAGTCGCAATTATGAACACCAGTGGCGTGTTTCTTTTGACTGGGGAGGACGATGCTCTGCGTGGATTCATTCATAGGTGACATAAAGTATAACCAGTTTTAATTCATAAAATAATATAATGCCTATAAATTGTAAGTTAATTTTATAATATAGATAAATTAAAATGATAATAAAATGTATACATTTAATTTAATTGTATTAATCAAATTTACATTAATTTATTTTTTTCATTATAATATATTCATTTTAATGAATTATAAATTATTCTTTAAAATAAAACAAATATATACTTAATGTAATTGTATTAATTGAATTTATTTTTGTAATTAAATTTTGTAAATAAATTAATTAAAATTATAATAAAATGTATAATTTGTTTCATTGTATTAACTGAATTTCCATTAATTTATTGTTAATAAATTCAGTCATTAAATGATAAAACGTATATTTTATTTAATTGTATATGAATTGAAATTACGTTAATGTAATTAAAAAAAATAAACTAATTTATTTTATATATATATATATATATATATATTTGAATGATTATATATATATATATATATATATATATATATATATATATATATATATATAAATTAATTCATTAAAATTTTAAAATAATACAATGTATACAATCAAAATAATAAAATCAATAATGAATTTATTTGAACTATAGTATATATATTTATATTTATCAATTTATTTGAATTAATTATAAATTAATGCATCAGAATTATAACAAAATGTATACATTTAATTGTATTAACTGAATTTACATTAATTTAATTTTTTATTCATTTTTAATATATTTATTTATAAATTAATTTTAAAATAATAAAATGTATAAAATCAAAATACTAAAATCAATAATGAATTTAATTTGCGTGTGTGTATATATAAATGAATTATAAATTAATTAATCAATCATAATAAAATGATTAGATTTATATCATTTAATTATGTTCTGTATTTTTTTTAATTATAATAAAATAAATATACATATATAATTTCATTTATATTATATTCACTGCAACCTGTTTGAATATTCAAAACACTGCTGGCTGCTGAATTGCCTCTCGTTGTTTTTTCAGCATCTCACGCCATGAGCTACAATTTTAAATTACAAATAAGTCAAAAATGACTCAAAAATAACTCCCCAGAAAGACCCTAGGTGTTTTGGACAGGAACAACATGTTTTGTATTATTGTCTATATCAGTTTTTATTGAAGTCCCGCCTCTAATTTTAGTGTTTAAGAGTCAATCGTAGCATTAAATATCGAGACAGCCAATCAAATTTTAGACTGAACGATTTAACCATGCCCTCAATAAACACTGCAACACCTCACACTTCACCCCAAGTAAGTTATTTGTTTTCCAAGAAAGCAGTAAATAAAAACAAGCAATAGATGTGAGGTGCAATCGAACAACACTTAACCCCTGTGCTACTGTGACAGTCCTTTAATAATCCACTTTCAGGACTAAAAATGTGTTTCACAGCTGGAGTCCCCAGAGGAACCATGTCAGGCACAAAAGCAGCACACATCAGTGCGGCAAAGCTCTGTCAGAGAAGGCCTGGAATGCACTGCAGGTTGACACAATTTATAAATAACCAGCAGAAAGAGTCAGACACAAAAGACAGTGCTGTTCAGCCCCTCCACCGAGCAAAGCAGCTTCGGTCTGGCCATACAGCCTTTAACTTGGCTAGTGCCAGCAGCTGGCGTTGCCAACAAATCAGAGAATGTCAAGGCAGCCTTGCTGCCAACAAAAGGCTGTGTGTGTGTGTGCTGAGAGAAAGAGAGAGTGAGAGAGAAAGAAAAAGAGGCAGAGGGCATTGCCTGCAGCAATTGAAAACGATTTATGAAATAAAACACAAATCCATGAAATCGCCAGCTTCAAATGATCCGGTTTTCCCTTACTATGATTGAACATTATTATAGTGGGGGGTAAAAAGAAGGATGAGTTTTTTGGGGCGAATGTTTATGAAACTCGATATACTGTTTATACAAGAACCAGAGTTAAGTAATTTAGTAAAATAATACTATATTTTATATACACTATAATTTTTTCAATAATCAGCTCTCAAATAAAAACTGAGATATATATATAAACATTACCGTATTATCCCTCCAAAACTGTTTTGATTGAAAAATAAATCAATCTTCAGTTGCTGAAATTTTGGTGCATCACTAATAAATAACAGCTACGGTATACAGTATTTAAAATGTATTCATTAAAATTTTTAATTTATTTATTATATATAAATAAGACGACGTCCCTTCGTAATAGTTTATCGGATGCAGTGTTCGACTGCCAGAGAGAAATCTCTGTTGATTACAGCTTTGATTCTGATATGAATCACTGCCGTCTGCTTCTAAACTAACACTACATCCACTTTAATCTGCTAAACCACACTGTGACCAGACAATGAAACACTTTTGGATTAGGGGGGAAAGTACGATGTAGCAGCTATGTTTAATTTGTTACGGTGCAGAACACCAGATTGCAGTGTTGGATCAGCAAGAAACATGCTACAATTTGCCAAAAACGCTGCCTTCACAAAACAGCGAGAGATGAAAGACGAATCAGCGCGACTGTGACCTGCAGACAGGAGATACTTGGTGTAGATTCGCAAACAATTATCTGTAATGAATCAATTAAAAAGAATAAATTCATGCCTTAGGTCAGAATTGTTCTTTGGACTGAATTGTTCAGAGAGGATGATTTTTGACTGAACCACAATAACTACAAGGATGAAAGGAGGGTCGAAACACATGCCGGGAGTCGAAACACATGCCGAAGCCGCAATCTACTCCGGCTGCCACGTCGGAGCCATAACGTGCTGCACACTGTAAGAGATTTATTCATCATACAGTGTAGATAGCTTCACTTATAACACAAGTGTTTAATAAACTTGCACTAGAATAGGCTAGACTAATCAGTGATGATATTCTTTGATAATGTTAGGCTGCTTTTAGCCTTATGCTGGAGCTGGTTTTGGGCAATGAAACTAAGTATGTAAGTATTTAAATAAATTAGCGTGATCTTGCAGGCTGACGATAGGACTCAACACTACTGTAGCATATTATTCACTCACCCTCCATGCATCTTAGGTGTATATGACTTCCTTCTTTCAGACGAATGCAATCGGAGTTATATTAAAATTGATCCTGGCACTCCCAAGCTTTAGAATGGTATAGACAGGTGTTTCTCTTCATCAGTCCAAAACAAGTCCAATAATATGCATCCATCCATAATAAAAAGTGCCTCACACGGCTCCGGGGGGGTTAATAAAGGCCTCCTGTAGTGAATCAATGCATTTTTGTAAGAAAAATATCCATATTTAAAACGCAAGAATCACTTTAATCTAGCTTGCGTTAACAGTTGTACACGGAACTTGCTTCTTTGACAAGGGGCATAGCAGTACTGAAACACAGTCTAAGCTGTTCGCCAATCGCAACGCAGTGGAACAGCTAACCAATCACAACACATTTCCTTTTCCGAAGGCGGGCCTTCATTAAACCCGGAACTAATCGAGCCATTTGCACCAGGCTGAGAGAAAGGTATTGTAATAATGTGAATTATGTTAAAAATAATGCGTTTTTCAAACTACAAAGCATGAAAGCATGTCAATTGAGCATGTCATGAAAATCAAGACTTTGTAAAAGAGCATAATAGGACATCTTTAAACCATATTAGTTTAAACTTCTGATATAGGGTTTTCTGATCGCACACATCGAAGCATGCACACAAAAAATGGCTGTCGCACGGCATGTGTGCACCAAGTTCTCTTTTGTGTCTTACTGCGCTTAAACAGTCAAATACACACAGTAAGTTTATGTTAAAAGCACACAGGAGTTACATAAACAGTCGGTTATGTTTGTGAAGGTAAACAGCTGGGAAATCGCATGTTTATATATTAGATCTATACTATACAGCAAATAAATCAGTAAATCCACAGCTCTCTCATCTCCTCTGAGGCTGGGAATCTAAATAGTGTTCTGTGCTCATCTGTGCAGCCAAAGACAGAACAGTTAGCATGCTTTGTTCAAGCTTTCACCATGGTGTTATATACTGGTACATCATTTTCACTTACGAAAACAAAATGTCGGCCCCGTGGGTGGAAAAATGTGCAGATTAAGGGGTGGTAATATTATAATAAGTTCCTTTTTCTACGTCACAGGTGGAGCGAAATCAGAGCAGCTAATTTTTTGCATGTTTGCAAAGAAAGGCTCATCAAAAAATATGGCTGGGTTGTTCTTTTTTTACATCTGGGTTGGTAGATTCACTTGGGACCTGATTATAGCACTTAAACAAGGAAGAAAAGTCTGAGTTTCATTATATGTCATCTTCAGTGATGAATTTGTTAATTACAAACACAGACTGGAGTCGTGTGGATTATTGTGATGCTTTTATCAGCTGTTTGGACTCTCATTCTCACGGCACCTATTCACTGCAGATGATCCACTGGTGAGCAAGTGATAGAACTTTTGTGTGACCTATCAGTTCAACATAATTTATAATGATTTAAATCTTTTATTAAATGTAAACATTTACGACAGCCAATCAGGACAGTCTTGAAAGTAGAACTAATTAGCTTCCCATTTTTAGTTTTATTTAACAAAATCTGTCTAAAGACATGTCTTGTGTCGTGTGCATCACATCCAGGTCCTATTTAACTAGACGTGTCAGCCTCATCTGCTTCAAGCGGATCTAATTAAATGCTGTTCCACATTAACAGGATTGAGTCAACTTACCGTTTCCTGTGCACTGCCCCCAACAAGCTTCTGAATGGCATTTACCGTAATGCACATGAGCAGCCACGAGATGAAACATTTCCTTCTATACATATGTGCCACCAGACAGAAGCGAAACTGACATCTGTACGTACATGGAGACTGGCTTTATATTGTTCCCCGGGGATTGTGGGACATGCTGGAGTAAGAGGGGGAAGGGACTGCTGTTACACTAACACAAAAGCAGGAACGATTACATTTAGAGTAGTCTTGAGCCTTGAGGTGAGTATAAACCTGCTTCAGATGCTTGTATTTGTTCAGTTTAAGGAACATCCTGTGCAAAGCTACAACACAAAGACTATAATAAGTACCTCAGCCCACTTCTGTTTATTCTACAGTTCAACTAACCCAGACTTCCATAAGGAATTTGGCATTGTAGTTTGAAGGGTGAGTGGGAAAGTCTTTGTTAAACTATACTAAAGGTCATGACATGGATTTTTTAAAATCATTTTAATATGTTTTTTTATATATTTATAATGTTAACAAATAAATATGTGGAAAAATGATTATTTTCAACCCTTAGTCTAAAACGGCTTGTTTTAAGGGATGGGTCCTTTAAGGCTTCTCTTTAATCGGCCACTGTTATGATTGGCTAATGTCATTGCATAGGAAACAGTATCAATGCCCCCGCGCTATTGCATGTGAGAGTTTTGACAACATGATTAAAATAAAACGGTCATTTCCTGACAAAGCATTATGAAATAATTTACTTACCGTTTGTGATGCAGCTGCAATCAAATCTAGTACTACATCTTTCAACAAATGTTTCTTTGTTAACTCTACATCACACAGTGCCTCGTTTACAAAACAAAACCCTCCAAAACAATCCTCAGACACGATCCGGGATGTCATTAAAAATAAACTATACACTTGTTCCTTACACTGGTATTCTTCTGATATCTGTACAGACGCAACAAACTGTCTAAACCAAACAAGTCAAAGCAAATGTTCTTTCAATCCATTTGTCCTACTGACTACAGACTTAAGCGTGTGGACTGTGTCAGAAAGCAAAAACACATCTGTATACTGTATCCAGTGTAGACAAGATAGCAGCAGGGATTGTAATTTCTCGCATTCAGTGTGTCAGACGTTAGACGAGAAAATCACTTCCAGAACAAAAATTTACAGATAATGTACTTACCTCCTTGTCATCCAAGATGTTCATGTCTTTCTTTCTTCATATGATGTTTTTTGAGGAAAACATTTCAGGATTTTCTCCATAATGTGAACTTCAATGGTGCCCCTGAGTTTGAACTTCCAAAATGCAGTTTAAACGGTTTCAAGACAGTTAGGGTATGTCGAAAAACTCCCATCTCATTTTCTCCTCCAACTTCAAAATGGCCCTACATCGCTGTTTACATTTTTTTTGTAAAAGGTGTTTTATCTTCTTTGAATGTTCACTTTGCAAACACTGGGTTGGTACTGCTGCAGCGATGTAGGATGATTTTGAAGTTGAGGGAGAAAATGAGATGGGAGTTTTTCGACATACCCTAACTGTATTGAACAGGAAAAAACAGTTCAGGCAGAGCTAGACAAGATGAGCGTTTGAGGTTAAGAAGTATATAAACTGTAATTTTATTCAGAAAATAATTGATCGTTTCACTAGATAAGACTCTTCTTCCTCGGCTGGGATCATTAAGAGCCATTTGAAGCTGCATTTAAACTGCATTTTGGATATTCAGACTTGGGGGCACCACTGAAGTCCACTATATGGAGAAAAATGTTTTCCTCAAAAAACTATTTCTTTATGACTAAAAGATCAAGGCAAATTTGATTTCTCATGTCATGACCCCCTTTACTGTAAATTGCAGAAAGCAAGCTTCAGGCTAACCACACTTCCTGGTGAGTAGTACTCAAACTGCCACAGCTGGTCTTTTCTGTGACACATTTGGCTTGCCATGAAAGTAAATATATGAAATTGTTAGTTTGGTTTTCTTTGTGCACAAAAAAGTATTCTTGTAGCTTCATAACATTACGGTTGAACTGGGTCAAAAAGCTCTCAGATTTCATCAAAAATATCTTAAGAGGAGAACTCCACTTTCAGAGCAACAATCTACAAACATTTACTTACCCCCTTATCATCCAAGATGTTCATGTCTTTCTGTCTTCAGTCTTGAAGAAATTATGGTTTTTGAGGAAAACATTTCAGGATTTTTCTCCATATAATGGACTTCGTTGGTGCCCCAAATTTGAACTTCCAAAATGTAGTTTAAATGCAGCTTCAAAGGGCTCTAAACAACCCCAGCCGAGGAAGAAGGGTCTTATCTAGCGAAACGATCGGTCGTTCGGAAAATAAAAATTTGTTTACTTTTTAAGCACAAAAGCTTGTGTAGCACAGGCTCTGGGATGCACGTCCACAACGCTACGTACCATTGAATCACGTCGAAAGGTCACACAAAACTACAGACCCAGTGTTTACAAAGCGAACAAAGCGATATGGAGTTTTCGCCATACTCTACCTTTTGAGCCGGAGTACACAGACGATGACGTGATTGGTAGTGTCGTGGACGCACATCCCAGAACCTGTGCTTAAAAAGTATACTACTTTTTATTTTCCGAAAAAAATGAACAATCGTTTCACTAGATAAGACCCTTCTTCCTCAGCTGGGATCATTTAGAGCTCTTTGAAGCTGCATTTAAACTACATTTTGGAAGTTCAAAATCAGGGCACCAATGAAGTCCATTATATAGAGAAAAATCCTGAAACGCTCTTCTTAAAAAACATAATTTCTTCATGTCTGAAGACAGAAAGACATGAACATCTTTGATGACATGGGGGTGAGTAAATTATTTGTAAATTGTTGTTCTGAAAGTGGACTTCTCCTTTAATTTGTGTTCTGAAGATGAGTCTTACAGGTTTGAAATGACATGCGGGTAATTAATTAATGACAGAATTTCTATTTTTGGAAGAACTATCCCTTTAAATCTCATAAAATCTATAAAATATATTGATCCGGTTTCATTTTGTTCATCCAGTCAGTCAGCCCAGCAACTGCCACCATTAGGCATCTAAATGACATCTTTAGCTCTCTGGTTTGTATGTGGTTTTATCTCAGCCAACAAGACAGCTGAAAAGCATGTGGCATTTCTTCCTTTTTTTTTTTTTTTAACTACTTCTGAGCAGTACAATGTTCACTTGTGCGACATTGTTCTCTCAAATGAATCTGGGTGGTCTTATTCATTCTATACAGTGGCTAATGGGTCGATCTGGACCGGTTCAGTTCAAACCGGACTTTACAAGAGACTCTTTAGGGGTTTGGCTTCCATCTGCCAAGTTTCCTTGAAAAGAAAAAGCCCTCAAAGCACAGTGTATCCCTGTAATGAGCTCACAGACAATGCAAACGGCCTGGCCGTTTAATTGAGAAAGTCAGCCGACTGCACATGCCCAACAACAAAAACAAAACTCACAAAGGACCAACGCAGGCACGTATAGAAGACATGCTCGCTCTGTCTTCTTGTTCTCCGATTGAGTTTTTCCCTCACATGAGCGGCTCGCTGGCTCAGGTCCATCAATGCTTGCTTTTGTTTGTCTGCAAGTCAACAGTTCTTGCAACATTTCCTTCACCTGAACACCAATCGCTCATCCTAAACATCTCCTTATGGTTCCTATCAAAAATCTTGCTCCATTGTTGAATCCAAATCGCCCAATAAACCACTAATTTCCTTTGAGACCACAAACTTGAGCATCACAGAAGCAGCTGAGCCCATTTTTTAGTTTAAAAATGTTTTGTATCTATCATTTAAAATGATCCTTTCAAAAATATGCCTCATATGTTTGCCTAGTCAGAAAGCTTAATGATTCCTAACAAAGAAAACGGGGCAGACTAACCTCAAACTGATGGAGGTAATTTTTTTTTGGTCTCCAGGGATAACTCAACAGGATGTTTGCTAACTGGCGTCATCCCCTGTAAATCCTTTGTGCTTTCATGAAAAGCAATAACAAGAGGCATTGGTCAGACTATAAAACATACCAGTTAACCCACTACAACCAGTTCAGACAAGCCATTCAAATTTATTTATTTAAACGGTCATTTTTGTGCAGCTGTGCTAAGTGAGCTAACATTACAAGGTTAGGCTACATGTTAAAAATAAAAAGCAGGATATCCTGCATTCAGTGTTTTCCCCCTCGACCAAATTTTTCACTAGCAAATGCACAGCACAATAAAATCTTTTTCTATCTCTCAAAATTACAACCATATGAGACCCAATTCATATTTTCAGGAGTTTGTGATTATCATAAGGGAGATTAGCTCTGTACTCAGATAACCCGAGACTTCATTCCCCCACCCTTCACAAACAGACACCAAGCCAAAACACGATCCTCTCCAAATTAAAACCGTAGCTATTCACTTGGAGCTTTTGCTTACCATACAAGAGAGATCTGCTCCTTTCCTGAGCCTTTTAGTATCCCTGTGGCTTTATGTCAGAGAGACGAGCCAAAGAGAAAGACAGAGGAGTTGTAATACAATTATTTTGCTCTTTAATAACCAGCATTCCTGCAATGAAGTCTGAGGGATTGTGGTTTCTGTTAGATGGATGCTGTGGGCTATTGTACGAGGACACGAAACAACACACTGCTGGTTAGGCTAGGGAAACCTTATAAAATAGTACTACTTTGTCTCGAAATCAGTTTCAAATACCCTGAATTGTCTTTCCAGGTTACAATTTCATCACATACCCACAGGCTAACATCACATCGTTTCCTAGCCAGAAGAAAACCTACACCGTGAGGACCCAAGTGCTTTCCTTTTTTTTTTTTTTTTTGTCAGACTCGATGACCACATTCCTCAAGGCAGTCCAACGTCAGCTCGGCAAGCAATCAATAGCATGTAATTATGATGACAGGCTCTCACTCTCCTACGCTGTAAACAGATCAGTCTGTTGTAAATGACTTTGTTTGATGTTAATACAAGAACAATCTCACAAGCACATAAGCATTCACACCAGAAAAATGAGTGGCTGTGGGACAAAAAACACCTTTAAGGCTAAACAAGTTCTTTAAGGCTTGATCATACCGCCAGCAATCTTCCAGACTTGATAATGGAAGTGTATGGGTGGTGAGATTTTAAAGTCCAATAAAGTGCATCCACCCATCATAAAAAGCACTCAACACAGTTAAACTGCAATCTCTAGTATCCGCTACCCGTTGTACGCACGTTCACGAGAGCGTAGCATAGGACGTACTCGGTGGTGATGAATGTGGAAGCGCAGGGGAGAGAGCAAACCAGAACACCAGTCATAAATTAGAAGTACAAAACAAGGATTTGTAAAGAAAAATGTCTGAGGATTTTGATATAAGCCAAGAGGAGGCTGGTTTTCCTTTGCTGTAAACAAAACTTCTCACAAGTTTTCACAAGACTAGCATATTCTCACCTGAGCTTTTGCTACACCTACTGTACGTCGTACATCATCCGCTGGAACGCCACTCTCTCATGAACACAACTACGACAGTTAGCGGAAGCTACTCTTTATAAAGTTTTAAATATGGATATTTTACTTAAAAAATTTATTTGCTTTAGAAGGCCTTTGTTAACCAATGTGGAGTTTTTTTTATGATGGATTGATGCACTTTATTGTACTTCAAAATCTCAACACCCATTCACTGCCATTATAAAGACTGGAAGAGCCAGGACATTTTTTAATATAACTCCGATTGTATTTGTCTGAAAGAAGACACCTGGCGTGAGGGTGAGTAAATCATTATTTTTCATTTTTGGATGAACTATCCCTTTAAAGGGTCAAATTTGAATCTGATATACCTTTAAAAGGTGCTTATTAGTACGTTAAAGCAGTAAAATGTTCCCTTAAGGTACTACTAAGTAACATGTAGGGGTAAATTAGCTACAGATGTGTCCCTTTAAGGGTTCTTCCCCAGTGACAAGCTGTTGTACAGCAAAAAGGTACAGTACTGATCAAAGTGTGAACAGCCTGTTATTCCTCAAATGATTAATTTTGTGTCAATAGTGACATTTACACATTTAGTTACTACAGAAACCAGAACTAGAAATGCCTGCTAGCAACCAATCAGGTCAGTGACTGGCTGGCAACATGCACTTAAAAAAAAAAAAAAAAAAAAAAAATCCCTGGCAGTGTGAATGGGTACTCAAACTAGAACCACTAATGTCAAGCCAATAATGTCCTCACCACAAGATTTTTAAAACAGTGACGGAATTTGGCTAGAGACAAAAAACAAAAATAGAGGGCAAAAAGCTTGTTCACTCCCAAATCAAGTAAGCTGCGGCACACAGTGATGGGCATCGCGTTGAAAGACAGCCCGTTCCCAGCTAGTGGAAAAGAGCATCAAGCATTCTCCCAATGATTGACAGTTATGCCAGACTCAGCACTGACCAGCATGCAATGTTCTACCAGCGAGAATGTTGTCATGACACTAGGTGCGTTTCCATTACATATTTGCACAAAACTTTTGCGATGTAACACGTGCAGATTTGGGAAAACTTAATAACACCCTTTACAAAAAAGATAAAACAGCAATGTAAGGTGATTTTAAAGTTGGAGGAGAAAATGAGACGAGAGTTTTTCGGCATACCCTAACGGTCTTGAACCGGAATGCACAGAGTATGTCGCATGCACATTGCAGAGCTAGACAAGAGGAGCATTTGTGGTTTGACAAAGAAGATATAAGACAAATCACATGAAATCAGTATTAACAAACTTAATTTGTACTACAGAGGTGACACAGATAAAACACAAAAGCGGCTTATAGGTGTATTTTCATATGTTTAATGAGGCTCAGAGGTGGCATGAGTGCAATCAAATTCATAAATTCACGTTGAGATTAATGTTTTAAATATAAAATTTTGAATATAGACATTTTAAATGATTTAAATAACTGAAAAGCTACTTTAAAAATGAAAGTAAAACTGCCATTAGTTGGCGGCAAGTCACTGATTTAATTACTGAATCATTCATTCATTTGATTCCTTTAAAGCTGCCTCTCAGCGCAAACACAAATATGCTGACATTTTTTCCATAGTTGCACGCAATAGTTTTCAGTTGCAAATGTGGAAAAAAAGCATTAAAACTTATGCGATATATGTGTCCATGGACCACAAAACCAGTCATAAGATTCAAATAAGCTTTCCATTGATGTATGATTTGATGGAGCTACCGGCACTTCCACAGTGGGTACAACAATCGTCTGACCACCTTCACTGCGTTCCTTTACCAGAAAACCAACCATTCCCGAAGTCAATCAGGATAGTGCATCCCATGTCTTTCTTCAGCCCTCCAATTCCCACAACCCCCTGCCCCTGGCCTTGATCTACAATTATCAGCACTAACTCTCCATTTTCACAGAAAAAAGGCAATTTAACGCTTAGAAAGGTTAATGAGTGAATAATTACATTTTTAATGAAGTCTGAAAACAGCCTGACTGCAGGGGAAATACAGAGAGAATGGAAAAAGTGAGAGAGCAATCTGTGCGTGTCCAGAAGGCGAGTTTAATCCTTGACACCTGTCAAAGTGCTCAGACGGCGCAGACCCCCATGGTTCATTAAAGGCTGCAGTTGCACAGAAAGGCTTAACCCTTTGAGATGGACCTCTCAGCCCAGGGGGAGGTAATCCACACACAACTGAAGATACACTCCTTTCGTTTAAGAACACATCTGTCTGAGGCACACTCAGATCACACCTCACATTTACCGCTCTCTTTCGCGGACTCTACAGGGTGCTCAGTCAAACAGTAACCAGGAGCTTAAGCGAAGCATTTTAATGCAGGACACGTCAGTCATACCAAAGCATTTAAGAATGATATTTGTGCACAGTATAGGGTGAATTGAGAATAGGGGAAAACAGAAGCTAGAAGAAGAATCGAAGGTAAAGAAAGTTGTTAACGCACATAAACCTGCACGCATGCCAGCGGGATGCATCGAATCTTGCTCAAAGATAGTGTGGTCCCCCACCGAGAGTTGGCGTGAAATACAGTTGGCATGCCGCCCAACATTCCTAGTGTCCATCCCCCAATCCTGCAAACCAGCAGCCCAACCGGCTTGCTGCTTGGATCAATAAACTGGCAAGGAGACTTAATTGTTTCCACACACCAAATTTCACTTCCAGTCAATTGTGCACCTCCCCCCAGCTTTGAACTTGACTTGACATGCAGCCAAATGCACAGAACGGAGGAGCCAAAATGTGAAATCAAGGTCACTTCGGCTGGTTACAAATGTAGGTATCCACTGTGGTTGATGGGACTGCAGGGGGTCTGGCCTTTAGAGGGGGTTTAGTGGTGGATGAATGAGACAGAAGAAGAGGGGATTATGGGGGCCGGTCGTAAGGGCCCTATTGTTCGAGCCTGAGAAAGTGTGTAATGGTTGCATGGCTGCATTCAGAGCATAAGAGAGCATCGACTCCTCAGAGCGACGGGGAACCTTCGAGCAATGAAGGGCGGGTTAGTAGAGTCTTGCAGAGCTCTCTCAACAGTCTATTAAAAGTCCACGACACTTGTCTTTTATAGGAGTTAGGCCACTGTGGCAAAGCGATGACTTGGTGTTGGTTTCAGTTTTGAGTTTATGGCTGCTAGGATAGGTCCTAAAAGGCAAACTTAATGTATACCTTCTTGGAGACTTGCGGTGGCCACTGCGAAGACCACAACGTATCCCATGTGTCATTTTATGATTCTTGAAGGGTACTCAGGGTGCTGAGGTCAAACTGATGCAGACTTCCACCAGACAGTTTATGCCGCATTACGTCACCAAAGCGCAGTGGACCATAAGGGCCTCGGGCAACATTTGGGACAGGGCCCTGGACCAGAGAACAGCAATGGTAAACTGCTTCTCACAGGAAAAACTGGTGCAAGGAGCTACTAAGAAGCAAATCCTTCCAGTCTGCGAATGCAATTATCTCCCAGGCCTTGAGCTCCTTCCACCAACAGCAAATACATGTTGTCATCATAATCATACCAGTGTTTTTACAAGGAAAGACGGCTAATCCATCTTGTCATTCTGGAATGAAGCTGGACCAGCAAGAAGGTGGGAACCAGACTGGTTAATTACTTAAATTCAATTGCGTGAAATCGCTGCAAGAAAATATGGGAGTAGAAAACAAAACAAAGGGTAAAAATGAAAGTGAAAAAGTACCGGGAACAGAGGCCACCTTCCACTCTGTCTTCAAGGAGACACTCTTGTGAGACTGAACAGTGGGCAAGCGAGGCGACACAAAGCGTGTGTTCAGGTCTCCCCCTTTGGCCTTTTCACCTCGCTCTCGCGTAGTAAATTTTTAAGCGGCTCTCTCTACACTTAAGTGTCTGTTCTCACTATTGGATACTCACCCCTGCAGACCATTAAACTTTAAAAGTATTTATGTTTCAAATGGCACAGACCCCCAGGAATCACTGCTGAGAATGAGAGCCTGCGACCTCTTTCTTCGCAATACAAAATGCACAGAAAAGAAACAGCGACAAAAATGCACCAGAATGGATTTCCTTCACAACCCAATTTAGAACAAGAAAAAATTTAAAGCGACAGTCCACTAATTTACTCACCCTCACGTTATTGTTAAGGAATGTTCATGCCGCTTTCTCCCATATGATGAAAGTTAATCAATGGGGCATAGCGACATTGACATGAAACCTGGAGTTACGCAAGTTTAGGGTCGGGTACCGAACTTGGTACTTTTAAAGGTATCGACTGAATTGCATCAGTACTACAGAGTACCGATTCAGATTAAAATCAATGGTGCCAAATTTTAGTACCTGAGAACGCATCTGTGCGCACATTACAGACAGAGAGAGAACGGACAGGATCACGGAGTCCATTTATAAAAGCGTAATTTACACTCTTAAAAATAAAGGTGCTTCACGATGCCATAGAAGAACCTTTTTTGTCTAAAGGGTTCCATAAGGAACCTTTCACATCTGAAGAACCTTTCTGTTTCACAAAAGGATCTTTGTGGCAAAAGGTTCCTCAGATTATAAAAAGGTAAGAAAGAGATGGTTCTTTGTGGAACCAGAAATGGTTCTTCTATGACATCGCTGTGAAGAACCTTTTAAAGCACCTTTATTTTTAAGAGTGTACTCATAGTGCGGAATGTTACGGAATTCATAAATTTTTAAATAAATAAATCAAAAGTAGGTCTGTCACTTAATTCGAATTGTGATATTGACTAGTGTCTGTGAATGTTAAAAGGCAAAAAGAGAGTTTAAATATGAATCCTGAATGTTCCGCTTGCCTCTGTATGTATGAATGGCGGAAATGCAGTTTTGTTTGCTGCACAAATACTAAAGCACGCATGACGCTTACTGTGATTTTTGGTCTCAACGTCTCACTATATGATGACATGAACACATGAACAATCTCCAGAGCTGCTGTGAGAGTCACTTCATGTGAATTTTACCGTTTCATTTAAGAAAACTATGTTCATTTGATTAAAAGTAAATAAATTTTTAATGCCTTTATTTAATTATCAGAAAAATTAAAACGAGAATTTATGGAAAAAAAAAAAAAAAAAAGAGAGAGAAAAAGAGTGTGGGGCCATATTGTTCAAAATGTTGAAATTGAGAGTTTTGGACTTATTTTTTTTCACTGAAATAAATGTTTTTGTTATTACACAGACAGTAAAATACCAGTACTGTATCGGTTAAACAGTATCCAACCCTACGCAAGGTGACACATAGACTAAATATGCAAATAAAGGGATAGTTCGCCCCAAAAATTAAATATCTGTCATTAATTACTCACTGTCACGTCGTTCCAAACCTGTAAGACCTTTGTTCATGATCAATGTCCTTACTACTTTTCTGGGCCTTAAACATGGTAGTCGTGTTGCTCTCTATACAGGGTCAGAAAGTTCTTTTTCTTTTATCAAAAATATCTTAATTTCTGATCCAAAGATAAACAAAGATCTTACAGGTTTGGAACGACATGAAAGTGAGTAATTAATGACAGAATTTCCAGTTTTGGGTGAAATATTTGGGTGAAATATATTTAAGAGCCAAAGCGGAAACAGGGAAATTATGCTGGCTTCAAAAAACTCTGTAAAAATGCATACTTAAACTTTCTTCCCAAGTCCTTCGCTTCACTGTTGATTTTGTTGCCGTTTTCCCTGTAGTTCACACAATGCAAACCCAGACCACAAGGACCTGAACCCACAACCCAAATTCCACCACTTAGTATAAACCTCAACCCAAAAGCCAATCTGCTCATGTGAAAGAGCCCTGGTCCTGCCTGCAACGTTTTCTTCTTACTCCGTCCCACCAGAGAAGAGACTGATGCGGTTTAACTGAAAATAATTATCAAAATAACACAGCTGCTTATTCCAGAGCAAATCAAAAGATGAGCCATGAGCACAAACCACTATGAAGACATATTTCACGTCGTAATTACAATCATGGCTAACAACAGAATGTTAATTGGCGGAATTAACATGGTATATTATGACATGCAGTGACTGCAATTTAAAGATCAAAGCCTGAGACAGTTCTTTGGAAAGGCTTTTTAATCTTTTAACCCGTCCTTCAAGCTGCGTTGACTTGAGACTTCCCCAGTCAGTCGCCTCTGATTTTAATTTTCCCATAGATGCCTGCATAAACTGGAGTTATGGCAGACCAATTAAAATACTGTTCTAGGTTAGCCGGCGAGCCTTTCAAGGCCAAACCCACTCACGGGTATCTCTTCAAAAAAAAAAAAAATGGCGGGGGGGAGGGTGAAGAAAAGAATGGGAACAGGGAACAGAGAGAAAGGAATGGCACAGCAAGAGCCTGGAAACCAAAACAATACCACTGAAACTTTTATTGTTGAGTTCACCGCCAGAGGAAACAGAACGGGCAACACCTGCAGTTTGTGGTGTGAAAGATCAAACTGATGCACAAATGTTTTGTTCTGGTTGTGTGACATGCTTCCAGAATTGAGATCTTTCGCATATACACATTTAAATCATCTGATTAACCATGACATTAGTTTTTTCTGTTTTGTGCAAATGCCAGACTTATTTGTTCTGAATCATTTTAACCAAAAGTTATTCTTACCTATTCGCACCTATTCTTAGCGAAAGGAAAACTATTTAAGTCATTCTCAAAAAACACAGATGCACTAAGCCACATTTCACTGTTTAATACCCACAAAATAGGCCACAAAAGGCAGTTTACTGCATATATATCCATCCCTGCACTTACATAAACTGCTTTGCTTTTTCCTTTTAGAAATATTCCATGTGCTGAGGCCAAGCCAGATATTTAGTTTGGCTGCTCTCACAGCTGGGGGACAAGAGACAGAATAAAATGAATCGAGGCAGGATGAAGAATGGCCGGTCATTCACTTGAGGGGGTGCCTTTGTTTTCATCTACACCCTCCTCTGTGGACTATAGACTCTCCCTCTCATACACACATTAGCACAAGAGGCACCATTCAACTGTGTGCATTAAAACATGAGAGCAACTTTCCATATGGAGTATATATATATATATATATATATATTTTTTTTTTTTTTTTTAAATCAATATACAGCAAAACTCACTCACTGGTCACAATGTTTATGGTCATACACTACTACCAAGGCTACATTTATTTGATAAAAAAAAAAACAAAACAAAACTGGAAAACAGTATTATTATATTGTGAAATATTATTACAATTCAAAATCGTTCAAAAATTTTTCCAGACCTCTGTAATTCCAGGAGGACTCAAAACAATAGTTACGCATCTGTCTCCAGCAGACTTGAGCAATTCAGGTCAGTCTTCAAGTGTACAATCCTGACCTCTGCAATATTTCATCTAACAGAGCTTTGCAGGAATAAGAAACAGGAGATATGATCTTGGATGTGAATCTGTGTGTATGGCTTTATGGGCCATTCTACAGAAGTCAGAGTTGGAAACAGCTTGAAAACATTTTTTTCCAAAAAAATGTATGTATGCAAATCGTATAATATCCAGGGTGTACATTTCTAATAATTATGCAGTTAATTCTCATGTTGTATTTTACAGACAAAATTTGTCACTACCGAAACACAGTGAAATATAATTTAATAAGAAGGGTTATATTGACCTATTAAGATTTTGCTTACATCTACATTGTAAATATATTTTTTGCTATTTTATAACATTTTTTTCAGAGGTAAATTAATAATTTTTTTTTTTACAATATTTCAAGTGTAATTTATGAGATTTGCTGTCATACTGATTTCAAAGTTAATGATTCATTAGTTTGAATATACATTAAACCAAAAACTAGTTTATAATTCAGTATACTTTATTTTTGACAAAACATCCCATGTTTCGGTCGTGACTGTACATTTTCGGTAGTGACTAATGTTTTGGTATCGACCACATCACATAACAGAATTTTAACTTGCATACTAAAACACTACTAAAACATACTAAAATACTAAAAATGTGCATAACTGTACTAAAATTTTGTTTATTTCCCCCAAATAAAGATCATGTGTTCCCTTTTGTCACTGCCAAAACAATGATGAAATGTTTCGGTCGTGACTATTTCGGTAGTGACAATTTTATGGGAAATACTTTTGAAAACTCAACTTCAGATACTCTTGAACCTAGCTCAAAGATGCTAATCAGAGCATGGTAAGCTAGCACAGTTCTGAACAGTTCAGAACACATAAAAACTAAATGTTATGGAATAACTCTCAAAAACGTGCTTATTTGCACTAAATGTTCGCTAGTGACGTTCCTTAAAGTTACACAGAGATTTTTGAACTTTTGAACACATTTACCTCAAAATGATGAGACCCATCTACTCACACCATGTAGTTATGAGAGAGAGGAACACAGGAATATTTCCTGATCATAAATCTAGGGGTGTAGTTAAAATCATCTTTTACATAAAGTTTCAAAATTTACAAAGAAAATATCAAATAAATATATATTTTTTTAACTTAAAAGATACTTTTTAAAACAACAATGAAAAAAAAAAATAATAATAATAATAATTTCAATATTTTCATAAGCTGAAATTTAGGTGTTAGGGTTCAGGACAGCCACCTCTCAATTGAAAGTACCCAATAAATGATGATTTTATATATATTAAGCTTACTGATATTTTAAATATTATTGTGGGTTTCAACAGATAATAGAAGGATCTTAATAAACATCTAAGATTTGAATACTTCCTTTTTAAATGTGTTTTTGATTGTGGGACAGCAGTTTGCACCAATTCTGCAAAAAAAAAAAATTAAAATATTGAGTAAATTGCCTTTAATGTTGTCTAAATTCAGTTCTGAGGAATGCATATTGCTAACCAAAAATTAAGTTTTTACGGTTTTTATATATTTTTATATATTTACGGTGGGAAACTTACAAAATATCTTCATGGAACATGATCTTCACTTAATATCCTAAAGATTTTTGGCATAAAAGAAAAATCAATTTTGACCCATACAATGTATTGTTGGCTATTGCTACAAAAACACCCGTGTGACTTACGACTGGTTTTGTGGTCCAGGGTCACATATAAGACGGCAGCTATATGTACAACAGCTTGGTGCCTTGTTCCCATTTGAGAGGATTTCTGCAGTATTTATACTACTCAGCAGCAGAGGAACGTAAACAGACACTGATTAGTGTATCAAGCTGTAATTAGTGTTAAGGGGCTTATGGGTTATTAAAGCGAGGATTTGAGGCATGTTACTAATACCCGTCCTCCCTCCCCCACATAGCGCCACCCACGCAGTCAAGCAGCACTCGTCATAGTCTCTATTTGATGCAACCTTCTGACAGAAGAGATTACACAGAGATCTTCCAGAGGAGCTTGAGTCACCACAGGTCATTCGAGGTTAATAGGCCTCGCTCCGTAATAAGGATGTGGTTTGTAGAAGATGCCACGTTTCGGCAACCCGTACTCTCCAGGCAGCCAGCGTTCTCCACGGGACATCCCTGACTAAGTTTCTGTGACAGAAAATGGTGAAATGGTTTGGTCTGCAGAGCCCTTGGAGGCTCGAATTACTGAAAGGACAGTAATTCAAGGTTACGTGCTGGGAAACTTTCTCTGCGAAGCAGACGCAAGCAGCGTATTAAAAACCTTTCAACAACCAAGTGACATAGTAATATTTCTTGAGTGAAAACATTCTCTGAAACACTCTTTAAGTGTTTCACGAATGAAATAAAGTATGGTAAAAGGCAGAATTATCATTTTTGGGTGAACTGTTATTTTACACCTAACAATTATCTCAGTACCGCCCCTTTAGAAATAACACTTTCCTTTAGAACATCAGTCATCACTTCTTTATGAACACCAGTTTCTAGCCGGTTTTCAATCCCAGCAGCAGCTGCTGCTCATATTATACTGCTGCAGCCTCAAGCATACCCGCCCATGTCCTACTGGAGGCAGAAGAGGCAAAGCAGCACTTGGCAGTCAAACAGGCGGTCCTTACACATGGCCTCTCTTGCTATAAACAAACAAGCTGCACATTCACCCCATTCCGAGCTGAACCTTCGCTCCATCAGCAGCTAGTGATGCATACAGAAACAGAAGGGCACGGGGAATGAGAGGCACCCAAGGCAGAGAAGCAGAAGCAGCATCCAGGGCCAAACCGCCTGGTCTGAGGAGAGTTTTAAAAAGCTGCTGGAGGAATGAACAGGTGGTGAAGGACATGCTCACCTGCGCTGGGTGGAGGAGCCGCAGGGTTAATGAGAGGCTCCAGCTTTCCTTACGATTCTGACATGAGAACAATAGCAGACTCTAAATATACTTGTAGAACTTGTAAAACATAAACACGTTTAGAGAGAGTTAAACAAATCTACATAGACCCAGACATGAACACAAATCTAGACAGACAGATAATCAGATTTAGACAAACAGATCTTGATAGACAACTCCAGACAGACAAACAGACAGACCAACAGAGACAACAGAAAGATCTGGTTAGAACATTCCAGACAGGGAGGCAGACAGACCAATTTTTTTGTATAGGCAGACAGACAGACAAACCGAGACAGACAGATGGACAGATGGATATTTTGTATTGACAGACATACATATTGATATTTTGTACAGAAAAGTAAAGAGACAAACAGATGTAGACAAATACATATTATACAGATAGAGAGACAGAAGATCTAGATAGATTTAAAAAAATATTATACCGACAAGCAAGCAGATAAAGAGATATACTTTGTATTTACAGACAGACAGACAGATGAACGAAGACCAATATTTTGTACAAACAGACAGACAAAGACTCATATTTTGGACAGACAGAAAAACGAAGACCAATATTTTGTATAGACAGACAGGCAAAGGCCAGTATTTTGTGTAGACAGACAGACGAAGACTGATTATTTGTACAGACAGACAGACATCTATATTTTGTATAGACAGAAAGAAAGAAAGAAAGAGAGAAAAAGAGACAGATGAGAACCGATATTTTGTATAGACAGACAGAAAGACAGAGACCCATATTTTGTGTAGAGAGACAGACAAAGACTAGTGTTTTGTATAGATGGACACAGACAGACAAGAACTGATATTTTGTATAGACAGACATACAGAGACCGATATTTTGGTATAGGCAGACAGATGGATGGATGAAGACCAATACTTTGTACAGACAGACAGACAGACAGACAGACGAAGACCGATATGTTGTATAGAGAGACACAGAGATTGAGAGACAGACAGATGAAGACCGATAATTTGTATAGACAGACAGACAGACAGAGACTGATATTTTGTATAGACAAAGACCGGTATTTTGTATCTGCAGACAGATGGATGGACGAAAACCAATACTTTGTATAGACAAACAGACAGACAGACGAAGACCGATAATTTGTATAGACAGACAAAGACTAATATTTTGTATAAACAGACATAGAGAGACCGATATTTTTGTATAGACAGACAGACTGACAGACAGACAGACGGACAGACAAAGACAGACAGTTTGTATAGACAGACACAGACAGACAGAAAGGTGAATGCAGACCAACATTTTGTATAGAAAGGTAGACAGACAGATCTAGGTAGATAAATAAAGATTATAAAGATTAGACCAGGGGTCATCAAACTTGTTCTTGGAGGGCTGGTGTCCTGCAGAGTTTAGCTCCAACTTGCCTCAACACATCTGCCTGGAAGTTTCTAGTATGTCCAGTACTACTACTAGTAATGCTTCATTTACAGCAGAAACTATTACACAAAATTAATGCAAAATTAATTCTGGAATACCAGATGAATCCTTTTTTTTAAACCAGCAGGTTTAGGACCTTGATTAGCTGGTTTAGGTGTGTTTGATTAGGGTTGGAGCTGGTTTAGGTGTGTTTGATTAGGGTTGGAACTAAACTCTGCAGGACACCAGCCCTCCAGGATCGAGTTTGGGCACCCCTGGATTAGACAGACAGACAGATTTAGACAGATCTAGACAGACAGAGATTATACAGACAAACAGGCAGATGAACAGCCCAATATTTTGTATAGAAAGGTAGGCAGACAGACAGATCTAGATAGATAAATACACAGGCTACACATCTAAAATAAATTTTTAAAAAACAAATATTTTGCAAATAAGAAAATAATGTGGCTAACATTTGATGTACCTTTCAAATCAGAGCAAAACTCTAATAAACTAGGCAAATAAATAAGTCACCACAAAGACAGGTAAACAATGATAAACTGTATAACTTCCGCTTTCAGCATATCTGCTTGTGAACTACACACACCGAACACAACCATCGACATCTGGCTTAAAGTTTAACCTGCACCAACAATGCTAAACAGAAAAGGGACACGCTACGCTTTTCCACAGCAGTAATCTCACAGACGGTATGAAGCGTCTCTAATTGCCCGGACACATCTATCCAGAACGCTCTCAAAAGATGCGACCTCTCGTGCTCGTACAAGCGCCTTAAGCTGATAAACCCTTTCATTTCATCCAGCCTCGGGATCAATTCCCCCTTAGTTTCAAAGGCTGTAGAGAAAATGATTAATCAAAACAGCGATTACGACCATCCACAAAGTCACACAGACTCCCCACTGTTCGCTCTCAGCGGGAGGCTACCGCCGACTGTTGCCACAGCTCTCATGGAAAAAGCCCACGATTCTTCCGCTTCACTTACAGCAGAAACTATTACACAAAATTCACGCAAAATTAATTCTGGAATTCCATCCTTTTTTTTTTTAACCAGCAAGTTTGTCATAACATATTTAACAATATAAACGATTCAATTTCTGAATTTTCTGCTCTTATAATACACCATTTAGAATTATAATGTAATAAAACATGGTTTAAAAAAGAAGAAGAAAATTGACTATAATTTTGAGACCCATCTTTTCACACTGAGGACAACTGAGGGACTCATATGCAACTATTACAGAAGATTCAAACACTCGCTGATGCTCCAGAAGTAAACACAATGCATTAAGAGCTGGGGGATGAAAACTTTTGGAATTTGAAGATCAGGGTAAATTTTACTTATTTTGTCTTCTGGGAAACATCTAACTATCTTCTGTAGCCTCTGAAAGGGCAGTACTAAATGGAAAAACTATGATATTTAGGCAAAATAAGAAAAATGTACTCATCTTCATTCTGTTCAAAATTTTTCAGCCCCTGGCTCTTAATGCATCATGCTTCCTTCTGAAACATCAGTGAGCATTTGAACCTTCTGTAATAGTTACATATGAGTCCCTCGGTTGTCCTCAGTGTCAAAAGATGGATCTCAAAATCATGCAGTCATTGTTGGAAAGGGTTCAAACACACAAAAATGCTGAAAAACCAAATAATTTGTGGGACCTGAAGGATTTTTCTGAAGAACAGCAGACAGTTTAACTGTTCAGGACAAACAAGGGATTCATGAACAACTATCACCAAACGAAAAAACACAGTTGTGGATCATTCAGGTAACAACATAGTATTAAGAATCAAGGGGATGTAAACTTTTGAACATGGTCATGTTTATAAATTCAATTATTATTTTCTCTTGTGGACTATATGTAAACATCTTTTATGTAAATAAACAATTTTTATTATTTTAAATAAACAATAACTTGCATTTTGTAGGATCCCTCTTATTTTGGTAAAATAATTAACATTCTTAATGATTATGAAAAGGGGGGTGCAAACTTTTGACCTCAACTGTTTATATATTTTGTATATTTTATTACATTATAATTCTAAGTTATAATATCTATGTATAAACGTTTAAGAATCAGGCAGTGAAAAACTCAGGACTCAAAACTCCCACAACTTATCGCCGGTACTAGTGGGACATGAATCTAGTGGTGTAGAAAAACACTCCAAACATGTTTTTTAATGTTCATCCCAGATGTGTTTTTGAACAGTCATTTCTCAGTGTCATTTCATGATCCTCAATCAAGCGACTCCTCAACAGAGCAACAGCTGGAGGTAGACGATTCATATCCCACAGCCCATTATTTCAGCTCTCAATGCAACAAGCTTATGAAAACATTGTTTGGTGAAGGTTCTTAAACCCTGTTTATACCCACAGTAATTTTATTCAGCATAACATCAAAAAAATGAACATTACAAATGAGCTTAAACAGGAAAAGTTCACCCAAAAATAATAATTCTCTGAAATGTACTTCCAAGACGTAGAGGAGCTTATTTCTTCATCAGAACAAATTTGGAGAAATTTAGCATTACATCACTTACTCACCAATAGATCCTCTGCAGTGAATGGGTGCCGTCAGAATAAACAGAATGATAAAAACATCACAATAATCAAACACATAATCCACGTCCATTAATTATTAGTTATTATTAACTTTGAGGTGAAAAGCTGAGTTTGCAATAAATAAATTGATCATTAAGGCAATTTTACCTTTAAACTGAACAAACTAAACAAAATGTAACTTAAAATGCCTTAATGATGGATTTGTTTATTATAAACACACAGCTTTTCACTTCACAAGACGTTAATTGAGGGACTAGAGTGGTGTGGACTACTTGTAGATTATTGTGATGTTTTTATCAGCTGTTTGGACTCTCATTCTGACAGCACCCATTCACTGCAGAGGATTCTTTGGTGAGCAAGTGGTGTAATGCTACATTTCTCCAAATTTGTTCCAAAGAAGAAACTAAAATCTAAATCTATATCTTGAATGGCTTGATGGTGAGTAAATTTTTAGCAAAAAAAACAAAAAAAGGGTAAACTATTAATTTAATGCCTTGAAAAAGATTTCATTTTAAGTTTGCATTTCATTAACATAAAATGTATGTAAGATGTGTAAGAAGTGCTTCAAAAAGTGCTTGGATCATTGATGCTCACTTCCATGAAGTCAAGCTTTTCTCAGCTTTTTGAAGGCTCACAGCTAATGTCGGTGGAAATCACCAACTGTCACTAAAAACGAACGACTTCCTGTCATTCATTGTGAACGCCTCTTCGGCCTACCCCTAAATAACCTTCTGCTAAAACTCTCTCTGTTCTTAAATTTTCGTTTTAGCACACACTTACGGCCCTGCATTCTGGAAATTCTCCGACGTTTCCCACAATTCAATCACAAGACTCCAATTGTGAAGTACTGAAGGCTCACAGTTCAGTCCGCTGCGAGTCCAAACCACACTGCAAGAAAACTCAATTATTAGGCTTGTCCTACTTGCTCTGCTCTGCCAACACACACTAACGACAGCCCTGCATTCATGTGGAATTTGATAACGTCAATCCCAAAGAAACGAGATGCATTGCACAAGAGAATTTGCATTGTTTTCTTTCGCTTTAAAAACGAAGAGGATTTTCCCAAAGAAAGCTCAGGACAGTGTTTTTTTTCTGAGTGCGTACTGGGCGCACAAGCCGCAAGGATTGTATGACATCCTTTGTCGAACACCAGACGTATAATAAGGTCAATAAAAAGCAGATGGAATTTTATTTGACACTATACAACAAAAGCAGCCAGCGGGAAATGCTTCCAGGTTCCAGGGGCCTCAAGCACTTTCGGCACAAATGTTAAAAACACATTTGCAGATGATATACTAATAAAAAGAAAAGAAAAGAAAAGCAATGACAGATTGTGGAAGCATCCTTATTGGAAAGTTTTGTACTCTGACACTTTGAGACGTTATAAAACGGAGCTAATTTCAGGGTCAGCGGCACGACGTCCCATTTCCTCCACGCTTCACATCTGTTAAAGCTAATGTACATGCTGTAGGGCAGCACCTCGGTCCTGTTATTAGCCACACCTGCACCTTTAGTCAATCAACAGCTTTTGGTCCGCACGTAAAGCTCCTCCAACCGTTCAAACTGAAATGGGAGAAGCGTGCAAGACTAGCAATAACCCTTGGCAAATAAAAACCGCACAAACACACGTATAGCCTCCAGAAGCTAGCACTCAATAGCTTTGGTTTACTGGCTGAGGTTCAACAGCACACGCCTGCAAGGAACATTTGGATGTTATACTAAAGAGGCATGACAGACAACTTAGTCTGATTCCTTTAGATACAGCCACACTATTGCATGACCAGATTGGAAAATTAACTTTACCATCGGTATGCCCATTAGCCTCGCTGATGAATGCAAAATTTTTCAGCTGTTTTTCATTTTTCAACTCAAATAGGCTTTACATAACTCACCTTATAGGCTATGTAAAATTTTCCAAAAAACACATTAGTGCTGGACGATACACCAGTTTAAATGATTAACCGGTTTGAATTACAAGCAGCTAAACAATGTAAACCGTGTCATAAATTTATCCCTGTTAACTGCATGCATAAACTTCCGAATAATGGTTGGAGAACTTTTAGAACCATTAATAACACATACAGTAACTAAATGTTCCCTTAGGCAAATAAACTAACTTATCTCTATATAATGCATAGTAATATAGTATTTAAAAACGCAGCACTGTTTTCTTGGTTACAACAGTAAACAAAGAAATGCTGTATTTCCACTGTTCCATAAGCGCCACCTGCTGTCAGCGAGTGAATTATGCATCTTATTCAGCGCATCTTCTGTTTTTGTTTCATGCAGATATGATTTATGTAGCATAATTTTACAAAGCTAAGGTTAGAACATTTTGTTTTTACTGTAAATTTTGAAATGATACAAACTAATTTACATCAAAAACTGCTCATGCATGTTTGTTTGGATCGTGGTTAAAATGCAGTGGTTAGAACAAATGACAGAATGACAGACAGAATGATAGAAAGAACAACAGAATGATAGTGACAGAGAGAAAGATAGAATGTCAGAGCGACGGATAGATTGATAGAAAGATAGAATGACAGTGACAGATAGAGTGACAGATACAAAGATAGAGCGACAGATAGAGCCACAGAGAACAACAGAATGACAAATAGAACAGTAAACCGACAGATAGATGGACAGAATGACAGAGAATGATAGAACAATAGAACGACAGATAGGGAACAATATAATGATAGATGGAATGACAGAGTGCGACAGAACAATAGAACAATAGATAAAGAATAATAGAATAATAGAACAACAGATAGAGCGACAGAATGACAGATCGAACGACAGATAGACAGAGTGACAGACAATGACAGAGCGACAGAGATAGAAACAGACTAGATAGAATCACAGAGAACAACAGAATGGTAGACAGAATGATAGAACGATAGATAGAATGATAAAATCAGAGTGACAGATAGATATAACAATAGAATGACAGAGCAACAGATCGAATGATAGAGCGACAGACAGAACGACAGAACAACAAATAGAATGATAAAGCGACAGATAGATGGATAGAATGACAGATAACGATAGAACAATAGAACGACAGAACGATAGACAGAATGATAAATAGAATGATCGATAGTTAAAGAATGATAAAACAATAGAACGACAGAGCGATAGAAAGAACATCAGAACAATAAAACAATCTAACAATTTTACAGACAGAATGACAGAGCGACAGATAGAGACAGACAGATAGAACCACAGACAACAACAGAACGAGATAGATAGAACGATAGATAGAACGATAGATAGATAGAACAATAGATAGAACAATAGATAGAATGATAGATAAAACGACAGAGCGACAGATAGAGTGATAGATGGATAGAACAACAGAGAATGATAGAATAGAACGACAGATAGAGCGATAGATATAACGATAGAATGACAGAGCAACAGATCGAATGATAGAGCGACAGACAGAATGACAGAACAACAAATAGAACGATAAAGCGACAGATAGATGGATAGAATGACAGAGAACGACAGAAAGATAGAACGATAGGATAGATAGATAGACAGATAGATAGACAGATGATAGAACAACAGAGAATGATAGAATAGAATGACAGATAGAGCGGTAGATATAACAATAAAATGACAGAGCAACAGATCAAATGATAGAGTGACAGACAGAACGACAGAACAACAAATAGAACAATGACAGAGAAAGATTGAACAATAGAACGATAGAGAACGATAGATAGAATGATGGATAGGACGATAGACAGTTAAAAAAAATGATAGAACAATAAAACGACAGAGCGATAGAAAGAACATCAAAACGATAAAACAGTCAAACGATAAATAGATAGAACGACAGATAGAACAATAAAACAACTGAATGACAGATAGTGTGACACTGAAGACTGGAGCTTTGCCATCGCAGGAATAAATTAAGTACTCAAAAAGAAAGAAGTTTAAAATTGTAATAATATTACTGTTTTACTGTATTTCTGATCAAATGAATGCAGTCTTGGTGAGCTAGGACTATAGCTTAAGCTCAAACTTCAGCTCTGAGAAACTGCTGACAACCACAAACGCCACAGAAGATTGAGACAAACAGTCAAATGAGTTTCTAAATATACTGTTACTTCAATAAGAGCATGACATTTGTTTCTAAACAGCAGCTATTTTTGCCAAAGGAATACGAAAAATGTGTCGCCTACAAAATTACCCGCCACTGTGAAAGCAAAACTGCATTTAGCTGGTGTTAATTTCCCACCCTGTACACGACTGGAGTTTAGCAGCTTCCCTCTAAATCTAACATCTGTCTAAATCGCCAACAGCAAAGCCTAGCAAAGCTGGTGGAGACCGACTGACACAGAGGAGTCACTTCAGGTCAGAGCAGGTCTCGTCCCTCAAAGATGAAGGGACAAGCGGAAGCATCCGGATCGAGGGGTCACTCCGATGACTTCAGAGGCGCTAATCGGCTGTAATCCACTTGAGATGAAGCTATTAGAAGGATTTGGCGAGGCCCAGGATCTCCCCGCTTACTGCAGGAGAAACGTGCTCCCGGTTCATTCTCCAGGCTATGTGGCAGAGTTCGTGCACCAGGGTTATATAACGTCTCATCAACCCCTGTGACTCATTCACTTCGGTTCTTGTTAATCACAAATGCACTCCAGTTTTTATAGCTTTGGGCAATTCTGACAAGAAAAAGGCCAACTGGATTAATACTTTGAGGGAATTTAGCAGAGAGTAAACTATAATAAAACCCTTAATTACATATTTCCACTGTGGGGTCGTTTGATCTCAAGGCCAAGAAATGAAGATCCTCATCCAAGGCGTCAAGACCCTTAATTAAGACGTCGGTGGTTTTGGAGTTCTAAGATATTCGCTCTCTTTCACCTCAATTTCCATTTTCTCCAGCAGAACGATGGCTGGGAACAGGCAATACAGAAAAATCAGCCTTTTTGTATATTAAAACAATACAAGAAAGCTTGTCACGTCTCAAAATCAACTGGGTTGAAAAAGTTTTAACAAGGGTTTAACTAATAAATGAATAAACAAAATGTTGAATATGTTTAACAGAATAAATTAAATACATAAAACCTTAAATTAAATATGTTTGACAAAACATAACAAATAAATACATAAAAGTTAATATATTAGCTTGTTTAACAAAATAAATAAATAAAATAAATAAATAAAAACAAAACAAAATAATATGCAAAAGTTAAGATTAACTTAAATGTTTAAATTAACTAAAAATAAAGTTGTTTACTTAAATTATTAACTCATGCATTTCTTTTGTTAAACACATTAAACTTAAAAGATATGTTCAAATAAATAAATCAGTGAATTAATGTTTACTTAAATATGCTTAACAAAATTACGTAAGTTATGATTAACTGAAATATTAAAATTAATAAAAAAAAAGTTATGTTTATTAAAATATTAACTTGCAAATTTAGATATGTTCTAATAAATAGAAGTTCACGTTTACTTAAATGTTTAACAAAATAATTATGTGAAATTAATATTTTACCTTAAATGTTTAAAATTAATTTAAAAAAAAGTTATGTTTACTTAAAATATTAACTTGCATGTTTAGATATGTTCAAATAAATAAAGTTAATGTTTCCTTAAATACTTTTTAACAAAAGATTACAAAAAATTACGTAAATGTTAATATTAATGTTTACATTAAAAAGAAAAAATAATGACTACTTAAAATATTAACTTGGTAATTAGATATGTTCAAATTAATAAGTTCATGCTTACTTAAATATGTTTAATAAAATAATCATGCACAAGTTAATATTAACAAATGTTTACATGAATTTAAAAATAAATAATTAAAAAAAAAACTTTTGTATTTAATAGATAAAAAGATTTCTAACTTAATTTCAAATAAATAAAGTTAATGTTTACATGAATGTAAAGATAAAATTAGAATAATTATTTTACTTTACTTAAATTGTATTTACTTTGTTAAAGTTTTTAACTTACAGATTTTTTTTACTTAGGTTAAAATAAATAAAATGTAATTTTTTTCTAAATATGTTTAACAAAATACTTAAAAGTTAATATTAATAACTTAAATGTTGTGTTACATAATATGTAAATCTAAATAAATGTCAAATAAATGTTAATATTTACTCAAACATATTTAAAATAATTATGTAAAAGTTAATATTAACCGTTTACATGAATTTAGCAATAATTTAATTATTAAAAATTAATAAAAGCTATGTTTACTTATATTAACATATGTATTTATTTTGTTAAAGACTTCAATAAGTTAAAATAAATAAATAAATAAATAAAAAGTTCATGTTCACTTAAATAGGTTTAATGAAACAAATCAATAAATATTATTTAAAATAATATTTAGTTGTCTTTATACTTCAGCATGGTGGGAACCGAATATTTTTGGGTTCCATAAGTTCCCTGGTATGGACTAATTTTTAGAGCTTTTTGGAGCTTTATAGTCAAAAAATAAATAAATAAATACATAAATAAATAATTGACCTTTGTTGTGGAAAATACAAGCCTTCGCATATTTAAAAATATCTTCTTTTGTGTTTGACCGAAGAAGGATGATATAAATACCAAACTGAAAGGCATTCTGGTGAAAATTAGCAACAAGTTGAGACTGATACCACAGCAACACTGTGGGCAGGATTTCTCACTATGTGGTAAGATAAGACCAAAAAAAAAACAAAAAAAAACAACTGTTCATTTCTCCCCACACACACAGCGCCAGGTTGTGAGGGTGCCAGACTGCAAGGAGAGACAGTCGACATGTTTGTGCTGCGCTTCCACACTAAACCACAGGGCAACCAGCCACCACACACCATCACTGAATCACTGACTCAACGACAGCGTCGATAAGATCACATCTGTGGGAACACAGCCATAGGGACAGATGACAAAGCACTGCGGGACGATTCCACTCCGGGCCAGAGATCAAAACGGCCCTGTACAACATTAATAAATCCAAAAATCATTTTAAGCTGTCCTCAAACACGCTGGGACGGGTACAGTCGATGTCTCTGGTTCAGCTGCATCTGATACTCATTTCGTCCACATAAAAGTCTCATTTGTGCATCCTTTCAACAATCTTCAATGACAGCACGCACACTTGGAATGAAAGTCAAGGAGGATGAATAAGAACCAATCACTGCAAAGCTTTCCAGTCACTCTGGAGTTATGACATGACAAAATGAAAGATGAGCCGAGGAGAAGCGTTAAAGAACACGCAGTGTCTACCAAATTAAACTTCCCCATGGTGTTTTTTTGGCAATATGAGCACAGTGTGACTCCACGGCACTATTGTACTGAAGCTTAGAAGTGAACTCATTAATAATAAATGTATTTTCCTCAAATTTTTCACACATGCTGAAACATTCTATGCAGATGCATGAAGAATGAAGATGCATTCTTAAGCATTATTAGCATACACAGACTTCTCTATGATTTCTTGGTGTGTGCAATGATGCCAAATGATCAAAAGTGACAGTAAAGACACTTCTAATGTTACAAAAGATTTCAATTTCAAATAAATGCTGTTTTTTTAAACTTTGCATTAAGAAAATCAAGGTTTGTGCAAAAAAATATGCCATCAAATATTAAGCAGAACAACTGTTTTCAACAGTGATAATCAGAATGTTTCTTGAACAGCAAATCAGCATATTAGAAAGATTTCTAAAGGATCATGTGACACTGAAGACTGGAGAAATGATGCTGAAAATGTTTTTTTTCTTTTATTATTATTTTTATTAGTAGTAGTAGTAGTATTTATTTACTTATTTATTTAGGACCTACTACTACAGTACAATTAGATAATCCTAAAAGAAAATCAGTTTAATAATACTAGGGCCCTATGAAATCTGTTTTATTATTTTTTTTATTTTTCAGAGTTTTTTTTTCTATATTCAGTTTTTTCTCCATTGTAATTTTTCTGGACTCAATGGTTAAAATAAATAAATAAATAAATAAACATTTTTTTTTATTATTTAAAAAAAAAAGTCTAATTAATTGATATCATGATTAAGAAACACAATTTAACAGCAATTTATTAAAAGTTAAACAAACATTCAGTTAAGACCCTATGAAATGTTGTTTTTTTTTTTTTTTTTTTTTTGCTTCTCAAATTTTCTTACTAAATTCTGTGTTTGACATTAATTTCCTGATTCCATTTTAATGGTTTTAATAAATTTTATTAAACAGTAAGCATCAACTGATTTCACTGTAAAATAATTTATTATTTTATTTATTTTTTCCCAGAAATACTGTGTTGTGCATTTACATTTTTCTGGTAAGCAAATTCTGGTAAATCATTTTTCTGGTAAATATTATAATAATTTTATTAGCAGTAGTAGTACTTCTATCATTACATCAAGTAACAATTTCTTCAAGTTAAACCAAACTTTTATTTTGACAGGTTGCTGTGAAGACCTTTAAGTTTCTGTTTATATATGATATGACAATAGTTTTCTCAAAAGAAACTCATGCTCATGAAGTGACTCTCAGAGCAGTTCTACAGATTAAGTTTGTGTTCACGTACTCATATTTTGAGGCAGCAGAAGCTGAAAACACTACGACCGTCACAAGCGCTTCAGTAGTGTGTAGTAAACCAAACCACACGTCTGTGCCATTCATATTTAAACAGTATTTTTGCAGCTTCATATTCACTTTTATTTAATCATCCAAAATTTGGCAAATTCGGTGACATTCCGTGTTATACAGTACATTCCATTTTTATGACTAGATTCCGCAATTCCTTGCGTTTTCTGCATCACCGAAATCATAGAGCCCTATAATACACAATAATAAAAATGACACATTTCTTTCTTACTTACTTTTAATAACTTCGGCTGCTAATTGACTAAAAATAAATAACAATGAACCATGATTTCCAAACAGGCTTCATAAATCTAAATTAATCTAATGCTTTACAACCCAGTACATTAACTTCTGATTTTTTTTTTTTCAGACCCCAGTTTTAAAACCACTTGAGATTCAGCATGTTCCTGGCCTCAGTCCTCCTTATGAAATGTGACTGCAGTGTTTACTCTGACTTGCTCAGTACTGGTGGACTAGACATTCCTAAAATCACTGCAGACTCTAAATTCACCCAGTACTAAATATGGCCGACTGATTCATTACATACCTTAATCTGATGTTGTGTTGAAGATGAAATCTATAGGCCACCCTGCTCCTTTCTGTGAGGCTTGTCTTGATTTCCTGGCAAATTTTGTACCCCTGCCACAAGGTGATAAACGGACACAAAGGCCCGTTTCAGTCAAGCCAGACTATCATCTGAAACTTGTACTTGGACGACAAACTTGTCCAGGGTCACAGCCCGACAGCTATTGTTTTATTTTCCCTCTACAGACTGCTGGGAACAGAACGGTCTCACGTTGCCTGAGATTAAGCCCTTTCCCCTGGCTGTCCTTTCCTCGCCTGTTTTCATCTCGTCTCTATAGGTAACTAAAAACCTAAGAAACCAGTCCTCCACTAGGATTCACCACGTCCACACTCCCATTGTTACCATTCACAACATTACAGTGCTTCAGTGAGAAAGACACAATAGGGACTGAAAGGAGGTGTAAATCTAGTCTGCCAGAAAGAGTTAAATTTGGCAAGTGCTGTTCGTGAAGCTCTGCAGAGTCTCGCTAGCAACTATACATTCACACACAAACACACACACACACACACACACACATTCCTTACATAATCTCTTGTCATACAATTGCAAGAATATGTGAGTTCAACAGGGTCACAGACAGACATACACACTTCTCCATCTATAACAGCCACTGTAGCTTTAGGGGATGTATTTGAGTAAATACGATTTTCTTTGATCTTTTCTAATAAATGTTTGTTAAATGACGTATTCAAGCGCTCCAAAGAGAGCTTCCTTTCAAGTCTGCTCTACATTTTTGAAAATTAAGCTGCAGAAAACACATTATTCAAAAATAGTCATGATTATGACACGCTCACCATACGCTCATTAACATAAGACCCATATTTACATATCACCCAAAACTGAAATGTACATGGAATTTACTCACCATCAAGTTGTTCCAAACCTGTATGAGTTTTTTTCTTCTGTTGAGCACAAAAAAAGGTATTTTGAAGATTGTTGGGAACCAAAAAATTGATGGTAGCCATTGACTTCCATAATATGCCTTCCATATTATGGAAGTCAATGGCTACAAAATGTTCATTTTTGGGTAAACTGTCCCTTTAATTTAGTTTTTCATAAAATAATGAAATAAAATAAATAATATAATAAAATTAAACTAAATTAATTTAAAATAAAATAATAATAATAAAAAAAAAATCAAATAAAACATTTAATCAAAATAAAATAAAATAATAACATGAATTTTAAGAAGTAATTTAATTCAATTAAATCAAATTAAAATAAGAATAAAAAATAAATTCTAAAAGAAAACAAAAATAAAAAGAAATCTAATGAAATGAAATCAAAATATAATAAAATTAATAAAAAATTAATTAAATCAAATTAAAATAAAATAAAAAATTAAATTATATTATATATATTAAATTATAAAACAATAAAATTTAAAAAAAATTAAAAACTAAAATAAACTTAATTTAATTAAATCAAATTAAAATAAAATAAAATAAATAATAAGATTAAAATCAAACTAAATTTAATTAAAATAATAAATGAAATAAATAATTAAATAAAATCTAATTAAATGAACTTAAATTAAACTAAAATTATAATACTTATAATTAATTAAACAATAATTAAACATAATAACAATACAATAAAATAACAAAAAATGTAAATGTTATTTACTTAACCTCATGCCATTTCGCTATGACTTACTTTCTTGATCAAATGTTGATATGTAATTGTGGGTGGTCTTATGTTAATAAACATGAATTATTCCTGTAAAAGAGTATGTAAAATGCACATTATATTGGTACCATGTCAGTGAACATCCGATACTGGAGATTTTTTCAATTTAAAGATACTGGTTATTGGCTGATATTTAATGGTTCATGGTCATTTCTGCTATTTTTACTTTTACATTACCTAACTTATACATAAGTTAAAACTAAACTTAATTTAAACTTAAAAAAAACACTATTAAACAATCTTTAGATTAAAATATCTAATAAAATATCATTTTTTCTTACTAAGCATCCAAAATGAATAACAATGTTGTGATACAAACTTCACTTAATTGACTCTTTTTAATTTTTAGTGCTTTATTTTTAATTTATTCAGACTGAATAGTAAAGAAACGTAATATTAGCCATAACAAAAGCTTATTAAAATTGGGCTTCCTAAAAACAAAATTTGAAAGTTTTCAAAAAACCTTGACTAGAATTATACTTCGGGGTTTTAAAAAAACCCTACATATTATAAAAGTGTAAAACATGACCCATTTAAGAAACCAAGGGCCTTATAAGACCCCAGCAAATGGTTTTACATTTGATCATTTAATAAAAAAAAAAGCACAATCTCTCTAATCTGAAATGAATTTGGTGTGTCATTCACAGGTCCGTCTCAATTAACCTGAGCTCAGCGTTTCCCACCGAGCGGCATTATCAGCACACGCCGTCACTCAGCAGAGAGAAAATCTGTGTTCGCTACACCGAGCCAAATGTACCGTTCACTGATAGCGAAGCCGGTATTATCACCTGCAGATAAGGCTGTCTTTTTCTAGCCGCCAGGCCTGAAATCAAAGCCGCGCGGAGGGGCGCGGCTCCAGGATATGTGATGAACGGGGAGCGCCGGGTTTTTCATCAGATCACTGACACCCTGATGACAGCAGCCCTTAGCGATCTCAAAAGCTCAGAGCAGCTGTCTCTGAATCTGCCGAGACGGTGGCACAACCGAGCTCCAGAAGGCCTCCTCCTATTTCTCTCGGATGCGAGACCGCCGGCCCGCCGTTTACTTTACGATGCTGGCAGATCTGGGCTTTGGCAGTAACTGGGCCAAACCCGTAATTGATTTACGAGCAGCTTTCCCCACTCCGCCTGATGCGAGTGTCCTTGTAAGGCAGTGCCAGCACAGACTTCCCTTGATACCCTGCAGACGCCCACCGCCAAACACGACTCCTCTGACCCTTTTAGAAGAAAACATGACTGGAAAAAACACTAAATAAATATGATAGGGCTCACTGGCTACACACATTAAGTGCACCGACGATGGTTGCGAATACTGGGTCCAGTCAGAAGTGAAAACAGAAGCCATTTAGAGTAACCATATCTACTTACAAACAAACAAAAATGTATTTCTCACCCTCACGTCATTTACCTTTTTCATACAATGACAGTAATTGGGGGCAAAAACTAAAAAAAAAAAAAAAAATGTGACAACACAAAACCATAAAAGCAGCATGAATTTAGTCCAAACACCTTGGTGACTATATTTCAAGTCTTCTTAAAAAAAAATAGCCATACAATAGAGAGAAAAAAGAGCAAAATGTACATAATTATCTTCCAGAAATCATTAGGCATGACATAACTTCTGAATTTTCAATTCTGATGAACTAATTGTGCAAACAAGACATGCAAGAGTATTTACGGTACATTTAACTTCTATACTGTGGCATTTTTTAAATATTCAGGGACAAAGTAATGTGGGACTTCGCTTGGACTGTAAAACACTGTGCAATGATATTATTGACTAATATTTTCCAGTCCAGGTTATATCAATAGGGGTGCAACGATAATGCGTGCGATTTCCACGAATGCGTTGTGCTTCTTTCTTGAATCGATTCTGAGCTCAGTTTTTAACAGCAGATGGCACTCTGTGCTTTTGAAACAGCCGTACACTACTCGCGTCCAGTTTCTTACACACACGCCACTTGAACCTAAAATAATCATTCACAAAGTTCAAAAAGGTTGAAGCGAATTAGAAGTGTGTTCACTGTAAGCTGTTTACATTAATCTCACGTCATAAAAGCATTAAAGCCGAAGTGCAAGTACATTCGACTACTTGCATTACTCCGCCAAACACACACTTTGTCGTGAGTGTTTAAGTGTGCGGTTAAAAACTAGCCTAGAGCTCCATCTGCTGTTGTTCAAGATCCAGAATCACGATGCATTCGGAAAATCTAATCGAAACGATTTAACGTTGCAATACTACAGTACATATATGAGTAGCAAATAGTTTTTCAGAGGGGAAAGTAGTGCTGTCAAATCGATTAATCGCAATTAATCGCATTGGAAACGAAAGTTTGTGTTTACATAATATACATGTGTGTATTGTGTATATTTAAATATGTATGTGTGTATGTACATGTAAATTTTTATTATATTTTGGATGCGATTAATCGCGATTAATCGATTTGACAGCGCTAGTTTTTTCATAAAAAAATGTTTTTGCAACTTTAGAATACACTCCTTAATCACACCTACATGCTCGAGTTTCCATTTTAGGGTGTGTTCATACTTGCACTTTGGTTCGCTTGGTTCATTGGTCTGCTTAGCATTCACACTGGCATTTTTGACAGCGAAACTAAAGATACCGAACCTAAAGGCATGATACATTCACAACCTGATTGGTCGGGCTGAATGACGTATATTTCGTAACGGAACTCACCGAACACTCAAAACAAAAGGAAAAGGTGCGTTCCACTTAAAGCGACGCTGCACGTGCATGACATCAAAGTACCCATTCACTGATTGGTCTGCTCAGAGCCGGTGTAAGTCGAATACACCTAATGCCGTCTGCTGGACTAAGCGCGCTCATTGTTGCATGCATATGATTTTATTTTCACCACCTGCAAACTCACAATGAGCTCATAAAAGACACTTTACCTCCTCGTTGCTCTACGTTTGCCCTCTACTCATTTTGTCAACTCATTCCCTCTTGAAATCATGTCACATAGTGTCGCATCTTGTCATTACTTCCTGTTTTTGGTTTGTTTAAAAGTATTTGGTCCATGTTGCATTCATATTTATTTCGAACTGCACCAGAGTTCGTTGTTTGGTGCACACCAGAGTTCGGATGGCAGCGTTCACATGAACCGCAATCGCACCAATCGAACCAAACATGACAAGTGTCACAGTATTCATAAAAAGTAGGTGAAATATACCCTGATTACTTGCTACTTTCTGTGAGTTCTGAAGTGCACATCCGCTGGACACTTTACTCTCCCATGATGCCATGATAAAGGATTTTTGAATGGCAGTAAAGCATTGAAACTAACACCGGTAGGTCAAATGACAATGACAATATGACAAATGTAGTACATCTGGATATATATAGGGCTGGACGATTAATCAACAAGTACTCGAAACCGAAATTCAGAACCTCTAACTGACGTAATTTCCCCATGTCAGTTATTGAGTTTTATTTTTAAAATTTTGTTAATACTTTCCCCTTAAAAACATAATACCACATATGTAGTCAGCACTAAACATACTTTTTGCAGTGTATCACACGTGAGTGGCGCGTTTAAGATGCTATGTCAAGTTAAAAGAATTTAAACTTTTACAAACAGCGCTGCTCACCAATGTCAGTTCCAAAACAGTGGACCAATCAGAAGACCCCGGAGGCGGGGCAAGCATTGCAAGCTTTTGTTTACAGTAGCAGGCTGACATGGCAACTTTTGCATTTGACGGCAACAAAGTAGGCATTCTTCACAGCGCTTTTTTTTTTTTGGTAAACCATTCCTGAGTGCTGCGTCTCACAGTAAATAATCGTTCACTAATCGTAATCGAGTTAAAATGTTCAATTAATTGAGATTTTGATTTTAGGTCATATCTTCCAGCCCTAAAAGACACTGGATATATAGAAAACTGTTTTAATGATTGTGGTGTACGTATTTATTAAAAAGAACTACCTACTCAAAAAGTGCATGATTTCAGACGCAGCCCATTTCAGAGAAACAAGAGCTTATAGAAATCCTATCACTTCCTCTCCAAAATAACTTGATTATTTAAATACATTTTGCTTTCATGTGGTCTATAAATGCGCTGCGGGTTATCGTATCTCTCACTTGCCTTCATGTTGCAGATGTTACAGAGTCAATACTTAATCCGCAGCTTGTAAGAGAGTCGTAACACGGTTAGAGGCTTTGTTTTGGTGTGGAGGGCTTATCTCTGCATGACTGGGTAAGCAAATCTTTGGCTGATGGGAAGCAGGACAGACGGAGTGAAGTGAAAGAGGATGAGACAAACCAGGTAATAGAGCAGACTGAAAAAAGCAACTTAAAAGAGGAGGAAATATACTTGGAATAGCATACCATCTAACGTTTACTTTTTCAAATAAAGTATTGCAAGTTTCTTTGTTCTCCCATTTATTCACTGATCATCATTTTTGGTGTGAACAATAAAACTTCTGGGTTTTTTTCTTATTAAAAATAAATAAGCAAGCCCAGTTCAGGTGACAAAAAGTACTGCAATGCATTACTTTTCAGAAAAAGGTAGTATCCTCACAACTATGTTCCTTATCTGTGAAGATTTCCAGTCAGAAATTTGCATAGCTCAAATCATACTTATCTGACCGCCATCAATTCGTAGTAGCGAATGAAGAGGTATCATATCGATCAAGTCCGGTATGGAGTACCACAAGGCTCAGTACTAAGACCGTTGCTTTTCACACTTGACATGTCGCCCTTGGAAGATATCATCAGGAAACAAGGTGTTAGCTTTCACTGTTAAGTTGATGACACTGAGCTCTGTATTTCTTTGCAGCCTGACAAAGCATACCAATTTGCAAAACTAATGCAATCCATAGTTGATATAAGAAACTGGATGACTAGTAATAGTTTTAACTATCAGACCAAAAACCTCTGCTTGTAATAACCTAGAACACTGTCTAACACATGATGGCTGTTCTGTCAATTCTTCATCATCAGTTAGAACCTAGGGATGCTATTTGATAGCAATTAGTTACTTTTTTATGGAGTAATCCAATATTGTAATGCATTACTTTTAAATAGTAACTTTCCCCAATACTGTATAGCATGTATATAGTGCATATTTTATATATGAGCGAGACCCACTGACTTGACCTAAAATTTCTAAATGAAACATATAACAAGGTTGTGACAAACATAATGAGATCATGTGATAATTCAGCATACTACCAACTGAAACATTTAACCTGGAGTAATTCACTTACTATTTAAAAAACCTAGCAGGCAGTGTAGTGTACCGAGTATGGAGCTAGTATTTTATTCCAAACACAGCCCTGGTCTCGCCAGAGACGAGTCCTGCAGCTATACACAGAGCCGGCTCTCTTCTGCCCCAGGAGAGAGGGAAATGAGCCACTTAATACCCCGCGGTACCACAACCTCAACTCTGCTTTGCAGCAGGCCAACATCACACAGCAATTAAAGCCTTCAAAGAACACAAACACAAAAGAGCCACTATATTCACTCTCCCATGAAGAGAGGAAGGACGATTCATCCTCATGCTGGGGCTGCAAATGGGAACGTGACATTGGTCGGTCAAAGTCTTTACAGCTCAGACGCTCTGCAGGACGCAAGATGTTATTACTTCAAAACAAACACTCTTATCTGGACCAGGCTGAGCCGTTTACATCTCCCATTAAGAGCAAACGAAATAAGCCTCAAGTCAAAACCAAAGATGTGTGATCCACATTACAGCAACCTACAATGTGTTCGGATTATTTATGGCTTAATATTGTGTTACGGCTTAGGCTGTCTTGCTAACGGCAAAAGCATTTTGGCATGCAATGTAAAAGTGTTGCTAATAAGCAGAAATAAGACACAGAATATGTTGTAATATGTATGCGTGGATACGAGGTACAAAAATGTATGAATGTAAACATGAATAAGTTGACATATATACCAAATATATGCATTAATATATATATAAAGAGAGAGAAGGAGAGAGAGAGAAAAATACATAAACGTATATATATGTTTGTGTGTGTAAATTTTCTTCCTATTGTAATTCTTATTATAATATGAGTTTCTTTATATAATTATTATTATTTACACATCATTTTATATATATATATATATATATATATATATATATTTTATTATTATAATATTTATTAATGAATAATTCTTATTTTTCTACACCAAGAAAAAACACTTTTACAAATGTACCAATTCTTCAATTAGAGCTTTTATACAGACTTACAAATGTAGAAAAACACAGTGGAAAGTAATAAATACATACATAAATATAAATACATAGGTAAATTGTTGCATGAAATCATAACTGTGTTAGAACAGAGAAGTGGAAATATCTATAAAAATAGTTGCATGCAAACACAGCATATTTGTAACCTTAAAACTCAAGGAAAAACATTCTATACAACACCAAACATGCCAAAAAACAAGATTCAAAGCTTATGAAAACACCCTCTGCGTAATTTGCACAAATGTCAGCATTTAAAAAAAAAGGCCTTGGCCTATAACAAATATTGGCATCTAAACAGTAAACCACATTTTCTACCAAACATCTAAATAAATCTACAACACTTGCATAATACCAAAAAACCCCTACAAATCTAAGTTGAATAATCCTTCCTTAAACACACTCCCACACACAGAAACACACAGCTTCATTATCTTCTTCTCACCACACACAGCATTTCTCGGTGTGTATTATTAAAACACTGCATGCAGTACAATCAGCATTTTGCATGGTGGCAGATTTTATCTTAAATATTTATATGGCTGCCACCGATGCCACTGTTAACCGGTACGAGCCATTAAACGCACATCATTTGCTCGTCAGTGAGACGTGCCAAGGCATGCTGCAGGAGGAGGAGCTGGTGCAGTGGACCAAAATGGATACCAGCACACAGGGGCAAATCTGAGCATGATCCAAATGGCATTAGCCTTTAAAACAAACATCACTCAAACCCAAGATAAAATATTGCACGAAAATATCCAATGACCTAATGACACAGCGGTAAACATATAGGGAAAAATCCCACCAAGCAATTCATGCAAAGCCGAGTTTGTTTTTAGAATGACAATCATGATAAATTCATTAACGTTTCTGGTGGAGGTAATACAAATTTAATAAAGGTTATTTCTCATCACTGGTATACCAGAGATGAAATATTCATAACCACAGGATCTCATTTGAATAAGCAGGAGGATAACTCAATTAAAAGTGCTCTGAGACGCAGTAACAATTTCCAGATTTGTTTCAATAAATGACACAAAACGGGCCTGGTAAAATCTGCACTGCAAATGTGTTTTCAATAATGAAACAGTTTAAAAACAGGTCCGTTTAGGTCTCCCTGCTACACCCTTATTTTAAAAAGGGTACGACGGCAGAAATAAATCATGTAGATATATTACAACAATTTGTGTGTTATAACCCAAGCGTTTACTTTTAACAATTGCAAAAAAGCTATTTTTTCACCCTGAAAAGATGCATTTAGCAAGTAATTATTTCTACAATTTTCTATAAGCGCTCATAGTCTAATTCTGTAATTAATAATGACTGTAATTTCCGCAATTAAGGTTTTCCTGAGCAACACCTTTTTATTCCCACACCGGACGTGCCTTAAAACTAGTGAGCAACAAAACCAGCCTGCATTTTTGACTGTATAGGCAAGTGCAAACGGGGGAAAAAATGTGTTTAGGTTGGCGGTGATTAAAACAGTCATTGTGTAACGGTTTAGGGTTAGTATGTGCATACTGTGGTTTGTAAAGGATGTGTTTTTGTTTTTTTCACCTTCACAGCGCCTAGCAGCATACAGCCTCTAGCTATAATAAAAACACACCTGCCTACAACGAATGCTTTATTATTTTTTGGGATGACAAGTAATTTGTATACTGTTAAGTGTGGCTGCTTTTCTTTGTGTGTCTAATGAAAATATTCCAAGCTTTTTCATCCCAGACTTTCCATCCATAAAATCCAAAAGGCTCTTTTGCTATGAGACCGACTGGATAAAACATTTACAGATCTGCCTTAAAAAATAAAAATGCATTAGCTGTATGCATGAAAATATCTTGCTATCTTATTAAAAAAAAAAATCTCAGCTTTGAAAGCAAGAGTACAGATTTATACTCTTTAAAAAGCAAGTTTAATTAGTTCCCAACTATTGAGAAGAATATAGAGATGGAGCTCATTTATCATCTTGCAATGAAAGGTCAAAGGGTTTAAAACATTAGACCAGACTTCTTTATCCTTTACACCTGCACACACACACACACACACACACACACTTTTAGTCTGTTTGTTGTTTTTTAAAAAACAAAGACAATTATATAATTGAAATCATTTCCAGTCTTGTGTCATTTGTTAAATCCACTGACTCATCTTACCTTTTTGTGTCTGTCTTTAAAAGGCAACGCCGGCCATTGCATCTCCTGCAAGAAGTCCTGCCACTGTTTCTGGTCCTGATCCGATGAGATGAAGACGATTTCCAATTTGTCCTTGTGCTCCGAGGATTTCTTAAACTTGCTGTAAAACTCGCAGAGACTCGCGTTGAACTGTTTGCAGGGACCGTTCAAACTGCAGCCGAAGTAGAGCCCGAGCAGAGACAGCTTACTGCCCAGCGAGTGAACATCCACCTCGGCTTTCTCCCCGTTGACGAGCCGCTCTCCGAGCAGATTCACCAGAAACTCCGACATCGCTGCTGAGCTCTCGAAACGGTCTGGTTTTGCTTTGGCTGGCTTATTCGGCCGATTTTAAGGTAAACCCAAAGTGCTCGATGGATATCCGCAGGCCCTGGTGCCCAGTTTGGCAGTCCCGGAGTCGCCGCACGGGTTCGAGAGACAGCGGCCGTCGTGTGTCTCCACTGTGAGCGGTGTTAAGGAATGCGCTCCGGTTATAGACCGGCCCTCAGCAACAGCGCCGGCTCCCGCTGCGAGGCTTTCACGACATCTACTGGCGAGATGGTGCAATTGCACCATGGCATACTCGGTCCACAGGGTGACGGGCAAATCACACCCGCAGTTTGCATAAAAAGATACCTGTTTTTTTTTTCTCTTTTGTACAGATGAATGTATAGACACATTCTCAGAGTAATCAGTACATGTTATGCTTTGGGAAATTATTCACTTCTTTCATTTAAGCAGAACATGCTGGTTACAGCGATTACCTCATGCATCCTGAAATGTTCATTTCAATTACCACTGAAAGCAACCGAAAAACAACAGAACGGTAAAAACCACTGCTTTAAGCAAAATAATGCTGCATGGGAAAATTGCAACCAGATACTGTACAATAAACACCCATTTACTTAGTAACTGTATTCATTGTTTTAATAATAGGCTAGCTGAAGTTAGGAATAAAAACAAAAACCCACGACTGCTTAGCGCACAATAATTCTCTATCATATTTACTTGGACAGCACAAAAACACATGCAAAGTTTTTCAAAACATTTTAATTTTGTTCTGAATATAAAGTCAAAGTAGCAACAGCCATAATCATATCTCATAGGTTAGGATCATGAACAATTTTCGTTATGTATGTTTACTGTATTTTAATTGATTCACATGTTTAGTGTTAAAGGGATAGTTCAATCAAATTGAAGATTTTGTGTCATCATTTACTCACCTTCAAGAGTTTTTTCTTTTGCTGAACACATAAGAAGTCTTTTGTTGTTTTTTCACACTAGAAGTCAATGGCTACCGTCAACTGTTTGGTTAACAACATTCTTCAAAATATCTTCTTTTGTGTTCAACAGCTGAAAGAAACTCATACAGGTTTGGAACAACTTGATGGTAAGTTATGCCTATTTTTATTTTTATTTTACACTGTCAGTCAAACGTGTTTGAGCAGTAAGATTTTTAATGTTTTAAAGGAGTCTCTTTCAAAACCTGCATTTATTTGAACCAAAGTACAGCAAAACAGTACAATTTTGAAATATTTTTACTATTTAAAATAACCTTTTTCAAATATATTCAAATATATTTTAAAATGTAATTTATTCCTGTAATTTCAAAGCTGAATTTTTAGCATCATCACTCCAGTCACGCAATCCTTCAGACATCATTCTGATATTCTGATTTGCTGCTTAAAAAAACATTTATTATTATTATTATGTTGAAAACAGCTGAGTAGAATTTTTTCAGGTTTCTTTGATTAATAGAAAGTTCAGAATAACAGCATTTATCTGAAGCTGAAATGTTCTGTAACATCATAAACGTCTTCATCATCACTTTTGATCAATTTAAAGCGCCCTTGCTAAATAAAAGTATTAATTTCTATAATTTAATTCCCCCCAAAAATTATAGTGACTCCAAGCTTGTGAACCGTATAATGTATAATTTTACAAAAGCTTTTTTATTTCAGATAAATGCTGATCTTCAGATCTTTCTATTCATCAAAGAATCCTGAAAAAAAAAATGCAGTCCACTGTTTAAATATTGATAATAATAATAATTTTAAAAAATGTTTCTTGAAGAGCAAATCAGAATATTAGAATGATTTCTGCAAAATCATGTCACGCTAAAGAGTGGAGTAATGATGTTGAAAATTTACCTTTGATCACAGGAATAAATTACATTTTAAAATATATATTTAAATAGAAAACAATTATTTTAAATAGTAAAAATATTTCAAAATCTTTCCATTTTTGCTGTACTTTGTATCAAATAAATGCAGGCTTGGTGAGCAGAAGAGACTTCTTTAAAAAAAAACATTAAAAATCTTACTGTTCAAAAACTTTTGACTGGTAGTGTATCTCTTTATTATACTTAACTTGAAAGAGCGATCAGAGTCCCTTTTTTGATAATCACTTGAAATGTCTGATTATGTTACAAATTAAACCTTCTGTGCATACACCGTTTCATTTACATGAATGCTTTCCAGACTTGTACAATCACCACAGCATAATTCCAGGTCACAATTTGTTTTGCTGAACACTGCAGAGCAGAAGCACAGATTGCAAATGACAAAAATAATAGCGGAAAAACTGTGTCATCATTCAAATGAAATGTTGTGGTTGTCATCCAGCAGCACGTGACAGGACATTAATCCTCTGTGAACAACATTCGAACCAGGTCTGTTTTGAAACACTCCTCTTCAACCAGCTTCTGAGGCTTTAAAGAGACAAAAAAATGTTAAATGCATTTACACTTATATATAAATTACACTGATTCATGTGTATAGTACATTAACAGGATGCATAGTAATGTAAAATGTTGAATCCACTCATCAAACAACATGCACTGATCTCTACCGTGCCATAGCGCAGCAGTGTAGGTACTCCAGTCAGCTTCAGATTCTTCTTAAAGTCATTATTTGGGTCCTTCCAGCTGACAAAAACAACGAAATTAGATATTAACACTTAACCAAACAAATCTAAAATTAAAAATACAGTCAGGCCATCCAAGGTGCAGATGAGTTTGTTTACTCATCAGAAGAGATTTGGAAAAATTTAGCATTACATCACTTGCTCACCAGTGGATCCTCTGCAGCGAATGGGTGCAGTCAGAGAGAGCTGATAAAAACATCACGATAATACACACGTACCACTCCAGTCCATTAATTAACGTCACAATTTTTATCAGCTGTTTTGACTCTCATTCTGACGGCACCCATTCGCTGCAGCGGATCCATTTGTGAGCAAGTGATGTAATGCCAAATATTTTCAAATCTGTTCTGATGAAGAAACAAAGTCATCTACGTGAACTAGAACTTTAATTTAGGCCAAAACGAATCTTGTATATGCAGCAACGTACATGCAATATTTCTGTTTATATAACCAGTCTCACTGGAAATAATGTCTTGTAAACTTACTAAGGTCTGTCTCCTACTTGGCAGTAAATGAAAACAGATCCCTCTGGCAAATGAGACAGCTCTCCTCGGACCACTGGCTCTGCTGCATGAGCAAAAAGGGAAGAGAAAAAACTCTTAGTTTTATAATTTTTTGAAATTGCACAACTACTGTATAATGCAGGCGTTTCCAAACCTGTCCTGGAGCTCCCCAGCACTGTATGTTTTGTCTGTCTCCCTTATGAGACACACCCAGTTTAGTTTTTCTTTACCAAGCCATGAGAGAGATGTGCAGGGCTGGGGAGCCTCCAGGACAGGTTTGAAAGCCCCTGGTAGAATGTTAAATGTACCTTTCACACAGTCAGGACACCAGCTCTTGCCCTGGTCGTCTTTATCTCCAGAGAAGTAAGCGAATATGTCTTTTCCTTTTCTTTCAGACACAGCTTTACAAAATTCCTCGTAGCCGTGAACAGCAACATTCTCGTATTTAGTCATGATTTGTTTTACTACTTAACGTTTACGGGGAATCAGTTGTTCAGATACAAAGTCCAGCTCCAGCTGCAGAAAGCAGAAAGCAGACTGATCTGTGTATGAAGTCAGCTGACTGTACCACTTAGGTAACAGCGACGAGTGACGTGTGAAGAAATGCGCTTGTGCTTCTGCCAAAATAAGAGTGGACTATTTTAAAATAAAAGTCTGGATTTTGCACCTCAGTTGAGCATTTTGAACACATATATTACAACTGAAATATTATTTAAAGATTATTACACGTTTACACATTTTATTATATATTTATTATATAATATTGCAAAACACAATATACAATATATATTAGTGGTGTGCGGTGGTGTTCTGAAATGAGGAGGCAAAATTTTTAAAATTAAATGTAAATTCTTTGTTTAAAAAGTTAGTTAAATAAACATTATCTTCACTTTCAGAAATAAATAAATTATATATATATATATATATATATATATATATATATATACACAACATTTTTATAATAACAATATAATCAATATTCTATTTATTAAATCCAAGTATGAATCTCATCAGTGTTTTTAAGCATTTTACATTTATTAAAATAATATCTCAACGCAGTAACAATTTAAATAATACATATATATATATATATATATATATATTTTAATATTTTTACAATAACAATGTAATCAATATTCTATTTATTAAATCCAAGTATGAATCTCATCAGTGTTTTTAAGCATTTTACATGTATTAAAATAATATCTCAACGCAGTAACGATTTAAATAATATAGTTTATTTGTGAACTTGTGTTCAGCTATTTTTTTTTTTTTATTATTTTTTTTTTTTATTTTTTACTCTTTCGGATCGTCAGTCAAAGCTCAGTAAATATTGGTCACAGACACAGAGATTTATTTTAAATTTCACCAAGCTGATTTATAACTAAAAACTCCCACATATCATGTTTTCATGTCATTTTAAGTCATATTTTGATGTAACAAAGTGATTATATCTAAGTGTTTGAGTTGTTCACTTTTTTTTTTTTAAATTAGTCTTTCCATTAACGCCATTATATTGTGCGTGAACGCGCATGAATACAAGAGGCGGGGTTTATCGCATGAACCAATCACATTCGCCTTAAGGGATCTGTTAAAACCAAGGGGCAACCTTGACGCCAACACGGAAGTGATTAAAACTGCAACTAATCGCTGGCCGCTAGAGACTGGCTGCAAAAAGGAGTCAATCCCATAGACTCCCCATGTTAAAATGACCAACTTCAAAGCAGAAAAAAAAAATGTTTACAGCCTGGTTCAAAAAGTGATTTTGGTCTATATAGCTAATTTAGCCCTTCATGTCAACTGTGAGAGGGGTGAATTTTTTTAAACTCATCCGTTTAATTTATATTAAGCCTTAAAGTTTTGCATAATTTAGGGCGTGGCCACTTGAGTGGCAGGTGGATTGCCGCTGCTGTCACCACCGTCGCGCTAGGCGGGCGTGGTTTCAGCAACCAGCTCCACCCACGTCCCGCCTGTTTGCCCATTTTCGATTATCCGGGAGTGACGTGCAGTGACGCGATTCCAAGGTGGCGACGGCTGACTTCAAAAGCTTCAAAAATGCTTTTCAGAAACCTACGGGTGACGCCACGGACACTACGTCCATATTTTTTTACAGTCTATGGTTGAAACTCAACGGGCTCAGTGGAGGCGAGAGAGACGCGGACTCCGCGAGAAGGTCCTGGCTGCAGCCTGCAGAACGGGGTGGAGCCAGTGTTGCCAACCTTTTTCAATGGAAAGTAGCTAAACCCCATTTGAAAAGTCGTCAAATGTCGCTAAATGACGTCATACGCTCATCAGCATATTAGCTACGTCGTATTGTCTTGCGTCTCTGTGCTCACATACTGCTATTTAATGCAGCCAAATTCAATAAAACTGTTTTCATTTATATATTTCATAGATATATTGATATATTTTACGGTTTCTTTTGTCAGACAACGGGGTAAATATGAAATAGTGACTGAAACGCAGCCCATTAGGACTACATAACCAGCTCTCGAAGATATTTATCTACACTAAAATCGTGATTCATAATCACGACATTGTCTAATGAAATAAAATACACATACGATTAAGACAATGGCTGTGCTGTGATTTCGGCTATACTTGCATGTAAAATAGAGTTAGAAGCAACAGAATATCTTCTTTTATCTGAAAGTGCTGCTTCTCTGCCGCACACTGAACAGAGCAGACGCAGATAGAGAGAGAGGGAGAGCGCGCGCGCGCTGGGAAAGCACAACTTTGCGCTCGCGCGGCAGTACCAGAGTGTCTCATAAACTAAATAAGGTTTGTCCAAGAAGTCGCTAGATTTGTCGCTAGGCGCTTTTTCGAAAAAAAGTCGCCAGGGGGGTCTGAAAAGTCGCTAAATCTAGCGACAAAGTCGCCAAGTTGGCAACACTGGCGTGGAGCTGCATGTGGGGCAGGGCTACATGTGTCGCCCCGCCCACAAATTATATCATTGGTTAATGACGCTAACGCCCTCCGCAGGATTTTATTTCCGCTCGTTTGTCGCTGCGTTGGTGAGTAGTTGAGCTACAAGTTTTGTCTTATTTGATTAGTTGCAATGTTTGATTACAACATTGCGTTCATTATATCACTAAGTACGCGTTTAGAGAAAAAATATGGATGTATAAACAACTTTTTTAGATGGCTTTTAAGAAGGTCTTGTTTTTTATCCTGGAGGGAACTTGTGTGTGTGTGTATTATTACATGTTAAATGTATGTGGTAACAACGGAAGACACAACAGGTGGGCCTCTGCTAATAAAACAGTGATGTTAAACTGCTGTTTTGTATGACCAATAAAATGAAATACTCAAACTGCATTATCTTCATGTTCTTTGAGTTTATTCCTCTTCATATATTGTTTAGTCCAACGCTTGTGGACTCCCAACTTTCTTTAACATAAGGTAAACTCTATATTTTATCTCTACATGTACACACAATTTATTGTGAAAGGTTTTGTTATCAGAACAAAGCAATAGCTGTCATGTAGTTCTTATAAAAAATGGCACTTTATCAATTCATAATTCTAAGACAACATTTTCAAAGAAACTTTAAGTGTTGAGTTGGTGACAAAAAAAAAAAAAACCATTAAATACAAGTAAATGCGTAAATAAAAATAAAAACCCATAAATAATTTAAATTTGCAAATAAACATTAATTGTTGCGATATACAGTTCTTAATGCACAAAGATATGACAGGTCGAAAGCAGGAAGTAGATGCTTGCTTAAAAATAATAATGAAATTTTGCCCAAAATAATGAATGAAAACATAATGTATTATGTTTGGTATAGATTAATATTACGTGTAGATAATTAACGAATTCATAATATATTGTTTATTTTTGTATGTAAGTTAATATCACGAATGATATTCTATATATATATATATATATATTCATAGCTTCAGCTGTGCTCTTAACCGCATTTCCTGTTTACAGAGGTGTCTACGTCATTACATGTCATTAGCCAACTGAACCATTTATTAATATCACATGTAGATAATTAACGAATTTATAATATATTGTTTAATATTTTACATGTAACAGATATTTAATATCACGAATGAATCGTAGCTTGAACCATGCTCGTAACCGCATTTCCTTTTTAAGGAGTTGACTACGTCATTACATGTCATTAGCCAATGAAAGCATTTGTGGGCGGGGAGATGCGTGTGGCCCCGCCCCGTTCTGCAGGCTGCAGCCGGGTATACTTGGACGCCGCTGTAAATTTACCGGCTGGTGTCACTGTTGGACAATGTTGCTTTAGGAAAACGTTATATTCTGTAATATTGGCGCCCTTTTCATTTTGTACTACTATTCTTTTTTCTCATTCAATATTTTGAGGAGACACTGCCTAGGCTATATGACAGTTTTCAGACATATGACAGTTTTTTAAAACTTTAAAAATCAAAATTTTGCATGTAAAGTCAGTATTTTTAAAATTATGATAACTAAACCAAAAACGTATTAAAACTTGACAATATGTAAACTATTCTTTAGATAAATCTGCTAAAACTGGGCAATTGTTCAAACCAAGTTTAAAAGCTCTAATGTACGGGTTTATGAATTTACATTCTAAACAAGAAAATCAATGTATACGAGTATATTATGGAGGGCATGTAAATTGCAAGATGACGTGAGGCACATGACAGCGTGTCTCTTAGGGATGCAGGGCGTATGAGCATATCGTGAGCACGTCTCCAGCTGCACGAGCAGGAATGGCTTTGCAGAACAGTCTAAATCGATTACTTTGTCTCTTTGAATATACAACAGTCAGATATGTGGGCACGCAGAATAAGAAAATCGGATTTCTGTACAGAATATTTCAACTCGCTGTCATGGGATATTTGCTTGGGTGAGAGCTGTAATTAATTTTAATCTTAACCACAACCGAAAGTTTTGCGTAAGCTTCAGGTAAAATCATCTTATGTGATGATGCCAGCTATGATGGTTTGATGGCAAATATTTAAACGTATTTTACCTCAACAGATGGGTATTTTTAAAAAACAAAGGATACCAGGTAAAAGATGACACTATTGAGAGTTCTGTGGTAACTAAAGTCAAAGGAGTTGCACGTGTCAACACAACATATACAGATTTTTGGGGACCAGAGGACTATGTTTTCCCCAACCAGGTGAGTCAAACCACACCCTACAAAAGTTTAAGTTCATTCAGTTCTGTTTCAATCATATTCGTAATGATTTGGTTTATCAGTAATTTCCTTCAAACATAAATCTTTTGGTTAATTTTGTTTCTAGGGTGAGAATTTTCTTTCTATAATGACCAGTTTCATCGAGACACCAAACCAAACATTAGGTAATTGTTCAGAGGTAAGACAAACATTTTCCCTTTAGCATTTATTATACTTTTATGATCGATATCTCACATCTGCACTTTCAACAGCATATGTAACACATCTGCTGTTCTTTCAAACACATTTGATTTTTACACAGTGACATACTCTTTTAAAAAAAAACAAATCACTTTTTGATATTGCTCTGTATAATTCTATGCTTTAATTATTTTAAGCTAATTAGCAACATTAGCAGCTGATTACAATAGGCTGGATATCCTGTCTCTGTTCCATTCAGGCCATTAACAGTGTAAGAGCACTGTGGTTATTTGTATTAACTGATGTGAAACACTACAGTTCTATTACTTCCCCATTATAAGTGTGTCAATTTTCTACAAGCATCATTTCTTATTTGTGGTGAGCCTTAGGGGCTATTCATATATAATGAGTTTTTGTGTTTCTAAATGCAAAACACAGGGCATTTAAAGACAGAACTAACTTAGGTGCTGTTTTGAGATGCTACAAAATATATATTAGGGCTGTCAGACGATTAAATTTTTACATTACATTAATTGATGCATTACATAATGCTTCGATAAATTAATCTAAGTAATCGCAAAAATAATTTGACTGTGAAAATACCCACAAAAGATTATTGAAAGCTATTTTTGTGTTAAATGCAAAAGTATCAAGTAGACATTACAAATTGTAGCTTTAGAAAAATATTTTATTTAATTCAAGATTTAATACACATAAATATTTGGGCTGCAACAGCCTAACCGTGTAAACTATGTAACATAAAGGAAGATAATTTGAGAAACATCTCAGTATTTTTTGTTCATACGATTAAAAAGTCATTGGTAACCAAAACTTTGTTACCAACAGTCTTCAAAATACCTTCTTTTATGTTCCACAAAAGAAAGGTTTGAAACAACATGAGGGTGAGTAAATGATGACAGAATTATTTTTTTTTGATGAACTATCCCTTTAATGTTTTTATTATTATTATTTTTTAAAAAATGCTGCTCTAAATAAGAAACTAAATCCGCCAGTAGGTGCTGGTAAATGTCTTTATGAGTCATTCATTCATTTGATTCGTTTAAACAGCTGATTCATTTAGGAATGAAGTAAACAGCTCTCTTTATGAATGGGCCTTTAATTCATTGTTTCATACAATTTGTTCAAAACGCAGATTCATTCAGAAACTAAACACTGCTGTGTTGCCCTGAGATGCGCGACAATTCTGCTATGGCTTCAAATGTAATATGTTCTCTGCAAAATTGAGCAAAAACACATAATATTGTGTTTAAAATATAACGCAATCAACTTCTTATTTACTGAACTGTTGTATAAAATCACATTTAAGCTTGTGATAGATTGGGACAAAATCAGCACTCATGTCAAATTGCTCTTGCTGCCCGTGTGATATCGTGTGATATGAATAAATAAATGTGATATAAAAAAATAAATATAAGACAAAACACGTACAGGGGCATTGTTTGCACCAGTATCTTGAAATTTATGGCAGAGCTGAATTGATGGAGTTGATGCCCTGCATCATATCTGTCAACAGTCAACTATATGAAATATAAGATGAGGTACAGGTCTGGGGCGGGGGAATGCGTTAAACTGACAGCACTAAATTTTATATATACACTCACCAAAATTATAAACGCAACACTTTTGTTTTTGCCCCCATTTTTCATGAGCTGAGCTCAAAGATCTAAGACTTTTTCCATGTACACAAAAGGCCTATTTCTCTCAAATATTGTTCACAAACCGGGTTCGGTACTTTCGGTACTGAAATTTTAAAAATGTCCATTTCCCACTCACATTTGAGCGCTGTTGAGCTGATTTTTAGACATCACTGATTGGCCATAGTGTTCATGCGCTCAACAGACATGACTGTGATTGGTTACAATGATAAGTGCTTCACGCTCTGCGACATATGTGCAGATGTATTAGGGATCCGCTGACACACGCAGCTTTAAAACGCTCCCATTGTGCTTATGTGTGAGCGCACGGTGAGGAGCGTGAAGCGTTTATCATTGTAGCCAATCACAGTCATGTCTGTTGAGAAGTTTTTAATATTAAAAACAAACAAGCAAGCCCTGCCCAGATTAAAAAAGTAATGCAAACGTAATGCAATACATTCTATTAAAAGTAACTAAGTAATGTAATTAGTTACTTTTTTAGGGAGTAATGCAATATTATAATGCATTACTTTTAGAAGAAACTTTCCCCAACACTGACTGTTACATCCCTAGTAGTAACCAATTGCATGTAATCTGGATCATGTAATCAGATTTAAAAAATCAAGTACTTGTATAGAGTAGGCCTATATTACATTTCAGTGCTCATATTCAGATTACAGTTACTTTTTTATGGATTACATGATATTATTCATATTATTCGCACATATATTCACACAATGGCAGTAAATCATTTATAATTTACTGATTGACCACTGATTTTCCTCTCTAAAAATCCTAATAATTTATTTTACATTTTCATGATTTAATTAATTATTAGCTTTTTGTCAACTCAGAAGCCCTCTGCAGTTGTTGAATTTAGACCAGTTTGGGAAAATCCTGGTTTAATGAATTTAATAATGAATGCATAAACTAGATTGCGTTACTAACTACAGCGTTCATTATGTAATCTGTAATCAGTAATAGACTACATTTGTAAGTATACAGTTCACAATTTGCACAAAAAAATGGTGACATTTTATCTTTTATACCTTTTCATGCAACTTTCTCACAATTACGTATTTACATCTCACAATTCTGTGTTCTTACAAGTTTCTCCAAATTTATATATTGCAGTTCTGTTTGCAAATTCTTTGGAAAACAAATAAAATAGTGAGGAAAATAAGTTTGAATTGTAAGACAAAAAGTCAGAACTGCCATTGTAATTTTTTATCTTGTGGTGTCTTTTTTAGAACCCCTCAGTACCACATAACACATGCTCTAAGGATGAAGAATGCACAGTGGGAGAGGCTGTTAGGGCTGGAAACGGTATTATTTAAAACTGTTTATTTTTTCAAAAAGTAAGCTGATAACGAGTTATGTATCATGCTATGATAATAAAACCACGCTGCATAATAAATATTTGCCATCTGTAATTTTGTTGTTTATAAATATGCAAAACCTACTAAATGGTTTCATCCTTCTTAGGAATTAAAACTGGCATTTGTTTAAAAAAAACAGACAATGGCACTTGTGAAATATATGGCTGGTGTCCCATCGAAACACGCAGTGATCCACAGTAAGAATATTTTCTCTCACTCTTTAAAGTACAATTACAATGTTCATCCTAGACAGTGTTATTTCCACCTCAGAGTATACAATTAAAAATGGTCAATATCTAGTTTAAAATAAAAATACTTTTTTAAAACAATTTTTTTCCAGCTCAGCCACTGTTGTAAGACAAGCTGAAAACTTCACCTTGTACATAAGAAACTTCATCAGATTTTCCCTGTTTAACTTCTCAACGTAAGATATTCACTCTGATGCATCTATTGGTAATGAGTACAAATCCTGTCTGCTTTTATGTTAATTAAAAAGCACACAAAACTTTACTATAAAACAATTTACTGCACGATCATTCAATTATCTCAAATGTTGTTTTCCTTCACAGATCAAATGTTTTAAAGGAAAACAGAAGATTGTATTTAAAGAACTGCTTGTATAATGAAACTGATCACCCCTACTGTCCTATTTTTCGGCTGGGAGATATTGTGAACAAAACTGGACATAGCTTTGAAGACATGGCTCGAAGTGTGAGAATAATGAATGCATTGCAACATTTAATTTAACAGACATTTCATGCTTATTATACTGAATCTATTATTTTGATATTATTATAACCAGGGTGGATCTATTGGGGTTCTGGTTGAGTGGCGCTGCGACCTTGATAAATACTCAGATTGTCGACCTAAGTACAGCTTTGTACGTCTGGGCAACTCGTCAGAAACAGGTGGATTTAGCTTCAGGTACATTCACACTGCTTTTATACTAGTCAAAATCATTTATTTATTCATTCAAAAGAATACAGTCGGAGTCATATTAAAAAATGTCCTGGATCTTCTAAGCGTTATAATGGTAGTAAACAGCTTTTGAGATTTTAAAGTCCAATAAAGTGCATCCATCCATCACAAAAGTGCTCCACACAACTCCAGGAGGTTAATAAAGGCCTTCTGAAGTGAATCATTTGTGTATGAAAATTATTTAAAACTTTATAAACCGTAATCACTAGTGGAAGCTAGCGATTACGATTTATCAAGTTTTAAATATGGATATTTTTCTTATACAAACACATTGATTCACATCAGAAGGCCTTTATTAAACCCTCTGAGCCGTGTGGAGCACTTTTTAAGATGGATTTATGCACTATATTTTGCTTCAAAATCTCAACAGCCATTCACTGCCATTATAAAGCACATACATCTAGATATGCATCTAGAATGGCCTGAGGGTGAGTAAATCATGGGGTAATTTTCCTTTTTGTTCCAATATGGTTCAGTTATAGAGATGTGGGGATCACAGTGTGCGACTCCTTGAGTAGTAAATTGTTAAATTTAAATTTGCATTCACTTTGCAATTGTTAAAATTAGAAATGTATCTTGTTTCCCTCGTTCCAAAATAATCTTTTCCCCCTGTAATTTGGCTCCAAATCTCAGGTGAAAACCGGCTCTACAAAATAGTGGATTACTCAGTAAATATTAAGTAAATATATGAATGGCTTTGAATATTTAGGCTTTCATCACTATTTATGTCTTTCTTCTGTAAAAAAAAAGGTTAACAAAATCAAAAATTTGAGCAGGGGAAATTTCTAATACAGTGGCATGCAAAAGTTCGGGAACCCCTTGTAGAATCTGTGAATAATTTTAACAAAATAAGCGAGATTATTCAAAATGCATGTTATTTTTTATTTAGTACTCTCCTTGGTATGTATACAGATATGTTACATAAAAGATGTTTATGTATAGTCCACAAGAAAAAAAAATGCTGAAATTATTATAATAACCCCCTTCAAAAGTTTGGGAACCCTTGGTTCTTAATACTGTGTGTGGTTACATGGATGATTTACAACTGCTTTTTTGTTTAGTGATAGTTGTTCATGAGTTCCTTATTTATCCTGAACAGTTAAAACTGCCTGCTGTTCTTCAGAAAAATCCTCCAGGTCCTGCAGATTCTTTCCAGCAGTGACTGTATGATTTTGAGGTCCATCTTTTACACTAAGGACAACTGAGGGACTCAAACACAACTATTAAAAAGGTTCAAACATTCACTGACGCGCCAGATGGAAACGTGATGCATTAAGAGCTGGGGGGTGAAAACTTTTGAATTTGAAGATCAAGGTAAATTGTACTTAATTTGTCATCCGGGAAACATGCAAGTATCTTCTGTAGCTTCCGAAGGGCAGTACTAAATGAAAAAAAAAAAAAAAAAAAAAATAGTTCAACAAAATAAATGAAACTAGGACATCTTCATCCTTTTCAAAAGTTTTCACTCCCCCGGCTCTTAATGCATCATGTTTTCATCTGGAGCATCAGTGAATGTTTGAATGTTTTTTAATAGTTGTGTTTGAATCCCTCAGTTGTCCTCAGTGTGAAAAGATGGATCTCAAAATCATACAGTCACTGCTGGAAAGGGTTCAAATATGCAAAAGATGCAGGAAAACCAAAGAATCTGCAGGTGCTGGAGGATTTTTTTGAAGTACAGTGCTCAGTTTAACTGTTCAGAACAAACAAGGGACTCATGAACAACTATCACAAAACAAAAAAAAAAAAAAACAGTTGTAGATCATGGGACTCATGAACAACTATCACAAAAAAAAAAAAAAAAAAAACAGTTGTAGATCATCCAGGCAACCACACACAGTATTAAGGACCAAGGGTTCCCAAACTTATTTTGATAAATGTCAGCTATTTTTTTGTCTTGTGGACTATATGTAAACTTCTATGTAAAATATCTCACTCAGGAGAGTACTAAATAAAAAATAACATTTATTTTGTATGATCTCTTATTTTGTTAAAATTATTCACATTTTCACAGATTCTGCAAGGGGTTCCCAAACTTTAGCATGCCACTGTATTTGGTTAATTTGACACGGAATGCTGTTATGCTTAGTATCGACAACAACTGTCTTCTCAGATTTGCTCGCTATTTCACTGATGCTGCAGGACAGAGGCAAAGAACACTTTACAAAGTGTATGGAATTCATTTAGACATCATGGTATTTGGATCGGTATGTGACTGAAATGCTAAAGACATCAATGCACAGGTGATATAGTACATGCTTGTAACATATGTATGTTTGAGTCTTTTCCAGGCAAGAAAATTTAGTATTATTCCTACGATTGTCAACATAGCCTCTGCTCTGACTTTAATTACTGCTGTACGTATGTAAATATTCATATACATGCATCATACATCATTCATTTCAATGTACTGTATATAACAAGTTTGTTTTTCCCAAAGGCTTCTTACGTCTGTGACATTATGCTACTGTACATGATGAAGAAGAGGAGCACTCACACAGAGTTGAAGCTTGAGAGAATGACAACGTATGTAACAGAAGCATGTTTGCTAGAAATGCTACTGTGCTGTATACTTTGATGTAAGAATAAACAGAATTCAAGTAATGCATTATCAATGGTTCTGTCATGTCGCATGTCATTACATACTGAAAAACGAAACTGCAAGTATTATTCACATTTATTTTATACCTCCTTTAGGAATGACAGAGAAATTCCAGTGGGTCTGAAGAGAAAATTCAGTTTATGATACAATAATAGTAATGGGAAAAGCTCCATATACATCAGCAAAAATATAAGATGAAGTTTAGTAAACGTTGTTTTTCATTGCCTCTGTGGAAATATCTCAATGCTAAGGTTGCTCCATGAGATACGATCCTGCCATGTATTGCAAATGAGGGAATTGCTGGTTCTTAACCGCTAGTTTTAGAGGAATGCTTAGTCTGTCAGCATGGACTTCAGACAGAAATGACTCAATACATGTATTGCATTAACTTCAGAAGGTCAAATATATAATTAAGTCAATTATATTAGCATATGATGTAAGACATTAAACGGATTCAATGGATTAATCATGTTTGACTCTTTTTTTATACCTCTCCTCTTGAGATTTTTTTTCAACGTGGAAGTAAGCCTATAGGCGAGACTTCCGGTTCATTAACTGCCATAGGGACATAACGAGAAGAATAACAACGTGCAGTCAACAGCAAAACTTCTTGCACTACAAACCAGTGTGCTCAAAAATAAGATAATACATTAAAATAATGTGGTAAAACACACCAATTTGCAATATCAAGCCGCAAAACGAGCTATTTTGTACAGCTAAAAACAGTGGACACAGATGAGGCCGAAAGCCAGACCGTAAAATTTACGAATACTCAATACTACAATGAATTTGTTGCTGTATGATGATTAGTAGGGCTTTCCTAACCACTTCTGCCACACCAGTTTCATTAAATTCTTAAAATGACTTGAGTAAAAAAATTTACAGTATGAGTTAGTTGTAACGACTCAAAATTACCAGAAGAGGTCATAGTAACACAAAACTGAAAACAACTTCACTCTCGATTTGTCAAGTCATTCTTATTCTCTATAAAATGTATAACAAAATTGTGTATAGCCTATATTATATTTCATCATTAGAACCTGTCGGGACTAAGAGCTTTAGTGGCTCCAAATCCACCACCTGCCCATCCACAGAGTTTGGCAAAAGATCGAGTGTCCTCGTTTAACTCCTGTATTCTTTGAAGATGGCATCATGGCACAGTTTTGTACAAAGCCAATTAGAGCTGTGTCACATAAATGCCCTGAGGTTAACTGAGCTCCGACGCAAGTGCCAAATCTGTGGGTGGTAATCCATGTAAAAATAAAGTGTTTTTCTCTACACATGGTAGACACTTCTAAACCCCTTTGACAAGATTATTATTGAGCCCCCAAGAACACTAAATAACATACTGATGTATCTGCACTTACACAGGTTTAATAAACACCACTGGAAATGAATGACGGATTGAGTGTTTACATATGCAGATGCAATTTATCTTCATCTGACAGTTGGGGAACATTGAAATCACTCATGCATTAGTGTTTAAAAGCATTCATTTTCTATTTGAAGTGAAACAGAGAGAGTCTAACTCGGATACATCATTTCATATATAATTTGCTCGTTATTCTGTCAAAATTATGGCATGACATTCTCCCTTCCCTGGTGAAAAAAACAGCATATGCTGGTTAGGTAGGTTTTGATGCTGGTTTAAGATGGTCCTTTGCTGGTTTATGCTGGTCCTTAGCTGGTTTAAGCTGGTCCTTTGCTGTTTTTTGCTGGTCATGTTGCTGGTCAAGGACCAGCATGAACCAGCAAAGGACCAGCATAAACCAGCAAAGGACCAGCTTAAACCAGCATCAAAACCTACCTAACCAGCATCCGAGCATCAAAACATACCTACCAGCACATGCTGTTTTTTTCACCAGGGTTACCAAACCTAAAACCACCTGTACTCAGCATTGCGCAGTGATACAAATAGTGAAAAGTCCCAGCGTTGATAGACTAACACCGCTCAGCCAATCGAATCTGAGGACCGGAATTCACTGTTAATCCTAGGCAAGCATTTATAGTAAAGGCTAGAAGGGAGACAGCTCTGGCTACTGGGCATGCGCACATCAATATAACGTTATTTTTGTCACACTGTACAACAAAAATACTGTTTTTGTATTATAGTAAGGGCTAAGTCTAGGGTTGGTGTAGATGTGGATGTTAATAACGCAATCTAAGAGGTAGAAAAACTAATTCATCCCCTCCACCTTTATCTTCCTAAGTGGGCGTGGCCATTTGTACATTTTATGGGTGTGGCTTCCAATCTCATCCACATCCAGCTAGTTTTAGCTGTACAAAACAGCACGTTTTGCTGCTTTATATTGAAAATTTGTGTGTCTACTATATTTTAATGTATTATCTCAATTATGAGCACACTGGTTTGTAGACAGTTTTACTGTTTACTGCTTGTTGTTATTTTTCTCGTTATTATCCTGTTATTTCCAGCAAATGAACTGGAAATCTCACACATAGGCTTACTCCAGTGTTAAAGAATAAGGCGGATACAAATATTTTTTAAAAAATCCAGTATGATTTAAGTCATTCTCCACTCTCAAGCATATCTTTCCAGGCTGGTAGTTACAGGCTCTGGTAAGTATAGTATAACTGCTTGTACATAGTATTTTAAAATGTAATTTCCCTCATTTCAAATAGATAGCTAGCAACACCAGCAAAACAAAATGGCTACTACTTTAAATACATGTAACACACTTTTTTTCACACTATTTATCAGCTTTTGTTTTTAGATTTTGACTCAACATACTGAAAATTTAATAGATTAGATTTAATAGACCTGAAAATCCATCCTAAGTCCTGTAGTTTCATTTAATATAATAATAACTGACATTACCTGTACTGATTAAAGTTAAAGACATTTTAAAGGGTTAGTTCACCTAAAAATGAAAATGCTGTCATTAATTACTCATCCTCATGCCGTTCCAAACCAGAGGTTGCATTAACCGAAAATTGTCCATCATTTACATATTTTTTTCAGTGACGGAAAAATCTGAAGGCCGTCCGTCACTTTGACAGATTACACTGAAGGTGATCTATTAGTAACTAATTCCCACGCCTGTCTAGTTGGTAGCAAGTGTGGCAGCAGAGCACTGGATCCAGAACAAAAATGAAACTGTCACGAACCTTTTGCTATGCGTTTGATTATGCACAGGCGAGTATCCAGTTTAAGCTACAGTGATCTATCATGCCACATTAGAGAGTGCCAAAAGGGTATTTATTGCTTGAGTTTCCTAATGAAATGGACAGAATTTGAAATCTGAGACTTTGTTTCATATCAAAGGTAACAAAACACAAAGCTTAGTCTATCTGGATTTATTGGATGGGAGGCACACTATGTACTGTTCATTCATCAACTGAAAACAGCATATTTTGCTGTAGTTAGTGTTCTACGCTGTCACTGCAGGGTGTGGTGTTGAACATGAAAAGTGATGCAGTCTCTGTTCATCTGTTCTCTTTAAAGTAAATGCACAAGCCTATATAGCCCTGTAGTTTCATGATTAAAAATGAAAATGTGAACAAAGAGTAAAACAAATGTTTTTATATTTGATCGGTAATAATAGATTATGACGGAATTTTTACAACCCTGTCCGTCAAAATGACGGACAATGTTAAAGTCTAACGCAACCTCTTTTCCAAACCCATAAGACCTTCGTTCATCTTCAGAACACAAATTAAGATATTTCTGATGAGATCTGAGAGCCTTCTGACCCTGCATAGACAGCAACGCAACTACCACATTTAAAGATTAGAAAGGTAGTAAGGATATCATTAAAATAGTCCATGTGGATTATTTTAGCGATCTCCTTGCTACGTTTCTGGACGTTGATCGTGTTAATTACATTGCTGTCTATGGGAGGGTCAGAATGCCTCAAAAATAAATTTATTTGTGTTCCGAAGACGAACAAAGCTTTTATGGGTTTGAAAGGACATGGGGGTAAATGATGAATGACAAAATGTTCATTTTTGGGTGGAGTAACTCTTTAATTTTATAAAGTTACAAATATATGTTTTATGCTCAAAAATAAAAAAAAAGACTTAATTTATTCACTTCTGTGTCAGTCTTAACCATTTTTTTGCCCAGCCTTATTTATTCAAAACAGAATATACAGACAATTAACTGTTTATAAAACTTTATAAAATGACAGTTGAACCACTCATGTCACATGGACTATTTTAATGATGTCCTTACTATTTTTCTAGGCCTTGAACGTGGTTGTTGCGTTGTGATCTATCCAGGGTCAGAAAGCTCTCGGATTTCATCAAAAATATCTTAATTTGTGATCCAAAGGTGAGCGAAGGTCTTGTGTTTGGAACGACATGAGGGTGAGTAATCAATGAAAAATTTTTTATTTTTGTTGGTGAACCATCCCTTTAAGAAACACAAAAAAATGAAAGGAGATTGCACTTAAACATAGGCGTCTGACATTTGTCTTATTAATCCAAAATAATTACTTACTAAATAAATCTTATATAACCAGTTTGGTTACAGTACACAGAAATCAGAAACGTTCAACTGTAGAAGAAGACAAAAACAGACATGACACACTTTGCAAATGCAAGTCAAACTTTATTTTGGTTAGAGGGGAATGTTTGTGCAACACGTTCCTGAAAAAATGTGTATCTGGAATGACAGTTTTCGGTTACACAAAAACAGGTGCGCACTGCTACCATTCAAGTGACATTTTGTTCTTTGGTGGAACAAGATGAGACACACTCAACTCCTAACACACACTCCTGTAGTCCAAAACTGCCATTGTGTTGTTTTGGGGAAGGGGAGTGGGATGTGGGAGGGAAGGGAGCAGGGTGATGGGGGCAGGAGTGCATGTGCTCCAAAAGACAAAGAACTTTCCAGAGCATTCCTTCGAATGTTTCAAGGACACTAAGGAGTTCAGCAGCGTAGCTCGCGCCACCTAAACTAGTGATTCAGCAGCAACTATTCACATCCGAACAGATCTTGCACCTGCAGCAGCACACGGTGTTCGTTTTTTTTTCTTTTTCTGAACGATATCAGTAGTTTTTTTTTTTTTTTTTTTTTTTTTTTAAGTAGCTCGGTCCCCCGTTCGTGAGCGGTGCACGACTTCGACGGAATGCGCGCTAGCGCCGGTCCACTTTCCATCCCAATGGTCACATACACACGGTCCACATCAGCCCAGAGGAGGCACTTCACATAGAGATAGTAACTATTAAAAGAGTAACCTGACTTTGTACTCTTGAGCTGTAACAAGGCATGAAAAGAGGATCGAAAGAAATACAGGAAGTCTAAACGTTCAAGCTTTACAATGACACGGTCGACAGGCAAATGGAATAACTTATTACGTCTGCCGACGCTCAACCTACTAACAATATTGCATTGCAAAAAAAGGCATAATATAAATTAGATCTTAACTCTATCCTCACAACATTTATAAGAAATAACTTTTTTGTAGTCAGAATAAAATAGCAGCTTCATGGGCAACGTATCCTAATGTGAAAGCTTAAACTAGGCCTGGACGCAAACCTTGTAGTCGAGCTCTCGCTTCCAAATTTGAGGAAACTGCTGCAATGGTAAACAGAGCAAATAAAGATGCTAGCGTGGGAAACATAACATGATGTGGTGTTACAGCCCAGTACTACACATACATTGCTAAATACAAAAAAAAAAAAAAAAAAAAAAAAAAAAAAACTCTTTCGGGAGTTCACTCCCCCGATTGATGGTTTTACAAAAACAAATTTAACTAAATATGAATTTATATTCTACACCATGCCTATAGTCAAGGACAGTTCAAGGATCAAATATTTAAGGCTTCTGAGGGGCAAACAGGGAGGTTATGATACTGGGTGTCACAGCTCCACCCATTCGCTCGTCTGCAGTTGCTCCACCAAAGTCTGACAATACCCATGCTCCACTGCCAGATGGCCTGCCCTGATAAAGGTGGAGAGACTCATTCGACGTAAAAGTCAAGGGAGAATGTGAGAAGAGGCACAGGTAGACCTGAGAAAGAGAGAAACTCTCCATGGGAGTTAAACCGTGGAGCACGGGATGGAATTCACAGAACTTAAAATGCGTCTTTTGTTTAGGTTATTTCCCGTCGAACAGACCTAGACTGTCACCGGCGGTGCATTTCAGCTATTTTAGATAAGACCGACATGACACATCAAGTGCCTAAGGTGGGTGGAAAATGCAGTGGCAGGCTTCAGCTGACACAACAGCGTGTGACGGAGATGGAAGTGATCCCGCCAGGGAAGAGCGGTATGGTGTTAATGATGGAGCAAAAGCAGGGAGCCAATCCGCCCCGACACACAGCATTCACACCGGCTAATCACACCTCTCAGTTACAGTAGCACAGCAGTAAAGCCACAGGCTAGCCCGTGGTGCTCATTTATATTGCGCTTACATCAACACACTTCCGTCATCCAATTATGGTCAAGGACGTCTTTCCATTAACGACGAACTAACATGCGAGCGGATGATGACGCTCCTCCCAAAGGTAGCTTTGGGTCGGTCCTGTAGTGAGTCGAAGCCTGCCGTTACCGTCTCTTTCCAATGAGATTCAAGTAGTAACAATTAAGTTGAAAGACAAAATAAAACCCTAAGCTATGCAATTAGGGCACAGCACAAGTCCCGAAGCAATTTCAGTCTACAGCAGTCTCCATTTAAACTGAAATCTAATAGGATAGTTGAGGAGAAAAAAAAGGGGGAATAAAAAGGATAGTGCATTAGCTGACACTTCAAGGGAAGGATTAACATTGTACACAATGTGGCTTGACTCAGCCCTAGTGTAACATTTCCATCTAAGACTTTAACCTGATTCGTGTTCAACAGTCTGGAAAAGAAACAGTCTTGTCATATGTGCATATCCCAGTATCAGTTTGCACTTTCATATCGATTCAGAATTAGTTACAAAAAGCACAATATGTAAACATTGAGAGGAACAAAAATAAAATCAACCTCTATACATTGTACAAGCTGTTAGCTTAGATGGAACAGCCAAATATTTCAGTTTCATGGCACCCCTTAAATGTCTTCATCGAGTTAGTACTTCAAATCTCAAGTAGGCCTAAACTACAAACAAATGGCGTTTGCGGAGAACGTCTTCTCTGCTTTTTAAATAACGGACATTTGCTAATCAACAAGAGAAAGCGGATATATGTTGTGTGGTACATTTTTCATTTGGATAACACAGACCAGATAGGAATGGAGAAAAAACAGTGCTGATCTCATAAACTGAAGCTGTTATGGCTGTTTTCTGGAATAATTAAAACAGACTAAAATAAATAAATGCCTACAGTGTTTTCCAAAAGCTACTTATTTAAGAACTACTAAAAGTAAAAAAAAAAAAAAAATCCAAGTGGCACATGAGGGTTCAGCTTTGTGGTAGCCACATAAATCATTGTACAGGAAACATTCAGTAGATCACTTGCTAGACAAAACGGGAAGAGGGGGGAATTCTTTCCTTGCGCTCAAACTAACACTGACTGGCCGCAGCTCATCTGTACCCTGGGTGGTGGATGTGCACATTTCTACTATCACCTGAATCTGTGGCCCTGCTGACTGAGGCTCTATGCATCTTAGCCATCGTGCCAGGATTCTGTGCCCGGAAGCAGGGCGCCTGGAAGTCACCGCCCATGTACTCCATGGTCTGCATCAGGTTCGTCTGGCTGGAAATGGCTGCCCCGGTCCTGTACTGTGCTCCGGGGGTGCAGTCTATGGAGGCCCCTGAGAGGCCCCCGTGGAACGGCCCCACCAGGTCTTGAGACCCTGAGCTGTCACTGTTTGGCGTGGGCAGGATGTTGTTCCAGGGAGGCTGCATGTAGTGGCCGTTACTGTAGCTCATGGGCATCCCGTTGACCGGAGGAGATGGCGTTGGTTTATCGGTAGAGGGCTTCAAGTTGAAGGGCTGCGCCATGCACACCTCCTGCGGGTAGCCCATGTTCTTGGTGAGGAATCCTAGACCCTCTCTAGGGAGATTCTTGCCCTCCGGAAGGTGCTGAAGGTGCGCCAACTGGTGTTGGCCCCAAGGGCCCTGCTGACGTTGTTGCTGTGGCTGGGAATGCTGCTGCTTCATGTCACTGTGGTAAAGAGGCATCCTGTTCATGGCAGAGAGGTCAGGAGCAGGACCAACCTTGTCAGAGTTACCAAGGATGCAAGAAGGCGGAGGACCCACGCTGGGATGAGTACACACCCTAGAGCTCGCATTGATGAGCTGGTTGCGGCTGATGGGACTGGGGTTGGCGATCTGTCCTTCGCACATGGAGGTAGAGCCCATGCCAGCCCGAGCCTGGCAGAACTGGTTGATCTGATTGACGATGCTGCTTAGGTCACTGGGCCGGTTCTGGTGCAGGCTGGCAGCCATGGACAGCGGGATGGTTGAGGTAGACACAGTCACATTGGGAGGGGCGTCGGCGTCGGGCAGCTTGCGTGGCATCTGTAAGCCTGCCAGAGGGGGCTGTAAGACCCCAGGAGCCGGAGGCCCGGCGCAAGAGGCCTGGGATTGGGAGAAGCCCTGGGAGTGCTGCAGGCTCACCGATTGTGCCATGTCCGGCAGATGCCGGAGTCCTTGCGGACCAGGCAACTGTGGCTGCTGCTGCATGAGAGTCTGTTGGTGGTTTAGGGCGTGGTGCGGTACTGGCGGTTGGTGAGCCTGGCTCTGATGTAAAGCCTCCTGGTGTGGTTGTAAACTGCTCTTCTGCTGCAGGGACTGCGGGTGGGCCTGCAAGGCCTGAGAGTGAGCGAGACTCTTCTGGCCTAAAGGAGTCTGAAGGTGGGGAACAGTGTGAGGAACGTTTAAAGTGCTGGGATTGGCGTAAAGCCCACTGTGCGGGTTCATGATGAGCTTAGGGAGAAAACGGGCTCGGCCGCCTTCGATGTCCTTGAGGATCCCTTTGACCGGGACTTTGACAATGGCCAAGAGGCCCGTCCGGGTGTTGACCTGAGGTGGGTAGGGGCTGTAGCGCTGGCTGGAGGTGTCGAGACCGTTGACGGTGCGGCGAATATGCTTCCTCTGAGGTACTTTCACGCTATTGGGGAAGATTTTTATAGTCAGTGGGTTATTGGCAACTTTCTTAGCATAGGCATCCAATTCCGCTGGGGTAGGATAGTGTGCTGATCTCATCCTCTGTGTAGTGTCCCCTGTGAGCAAGACAAGGCCAAACGTGAAGGGGAATGCAAGAAACGTGGCTCTCATATGTAACCCTGGAGCACAAAACCAGTCATAAGTAGCACGTGTATATTTGTAGCAATAGCCAACAAGACATTGTATGAGTCAAAATTATAAATTTTTCTTTTATGACAAAAATCATAAGGATATTAAACAAGTACACTTCTAGAACAAAAATGTACAGATAATTTACTCACCACCAAGTCATCTAAGGTGTTCGTATCTTTCTTTCTTCAGTCGTAAAGAAATTGTGTTATGGAACGTTCTCCATTTAGTGGACTTTTATGGTGCCGTGAGTTTGAACTTCCAAAATGCAGTTTAAATGGGCTCTAAAAGATCCCCACCAAGGAAGAAGGCTCTTACCTAGCGAAAAAATTGGTTATTTTCAAAAAAAAATAAAATAAATAAATAAAAAGTACCGACCCAGTGTTTACAAAGTGAACGTGCAAGGAGGGTCAAACACCCTTTACAAAAAAAGGCAAAGCAGCGATGTAGGGTGATTTTAAAGTTGGGGGAGAAAATGAGATGGGAGTTTTTCGACATACCCAAACTGTATTGAGCCAGATTACACAGAGAAGCTGCATTTAAACTGCATTTTAGAAGTTCAAACTCACAGACACCATAGAAGTCCACTAAATAGAGAACATTCCTGAAATGTTTTCCTCATGAAACAATATTTTACAACTAAAAAAAGAAAGACATGAACATTTTGGATGACAAGGGGGTGAGTAAATTATCTGTAAATTTTTGTTCTGGAATTGAACTTCTCCTTTAAGTAAGATCATGTTCCATGAAGATACTTTGTAAATTCCCTAGCATAAATATATCAAAACTTAATCTTGATTAGTAATATGCACTGCTAAGAACTTTAAAGGTAATTTTCTTAATATTTTGGATTTTCAAATAGTTGTATCTTAGCCGAATATTGTCCTATCCTAACAAATCATACATCAATAGACAGCTTGTTTTATTTGTCAATTAAAAAAAAAAAACTGACCTATATGGCTGGTTTTGTGATCCAGTGTCACATATGATCTTATCAGGGCTCTGACAGAGCAGGGTCAAAAGGCAGAGCAAGTTTCACTAACAAAGAAACAAACCAGGTCAAACGTGCATGCGGCATAATCAGAACAAAGCTCGGTTTACGGGCGCTTACATTTCTGAAGTCCAGTGTTCATCTGCGTGTGCGAGAGAAGCTGGAGGGAGGGGTTTGATACCGGCAGACAGGCCAGCATGTCACAATGAGACTAATGCAACATTGGACTCTCACTCCTCATCACACTGCAAAGGAAACAGTCACGTCAGGAACAAAAACGGACTCACATCATTGGTCTCTTAAAATACACGGTGTAAAAAAAGAAACATTGGCTATTTTCTCCTCTGAGGGCGTCATTAAAGAGATCCAATTTTACGTGTAGATGTAGGTTGAATGGAACACACTGTGCAACGGGACTTAATGAGAGTAATAAATTATTACGAGGAAATTTCTAGTTTAATTAGTGGTGGTTTGCTGCAACGCAGCAGCAGCAGAAGCAATAATCAAAACGTCTTAGATTAAAAGACCTGCAGATTGAAAACCAGCACGCAAAAGCTAAGTAAGTAATATCAAGTAGGGTGTGCTAGTCAACACATGACATGATTTACAGCCGGCCGCAAGAAAACGGCAACTGCAGGCCCTACCCTTGCTAATTCACCTGAACATCCATCAAACGCTGTAGCTATAGATCTCTGTAATTGCCTCATTGTAGCCATTTATTTAAATATCATGTATTCAAGCATGACCTTTTTAAATAGCTCTCTGAAACAGCTGGTGTCAGGGCCCACGGTGCACACCCTGCAGTTTGAGTGTCAGGAGTGCGATGCAAACGCATTCTCCCGTCTGCCTGGCAGGTGCCCAGGGGCACGGCAGGGGATGCGGCAACACGACCACAGGCCACATGCTCCCAGCTGACTCCTCCAATCTGAGATGTGCAGGTGTCAAAAAGTGCAGTCGAGACAGAGCCTGACATGTTCTGCACACCCAACCCCCAGCTATTTTCATCAGGGAGCTGCTTTTAATTTTACACTCAAGAGAACGTGTTATCAGCTAAAGCTGAGACTCACAATGCCTGAAACATCCTGGATTTGTTTCAAATCAGAGATGACCCAAGTACGCCGTGTTATATCACCCCCAAAATGGACCACTGGATAGGGGGAGTTGTTTATTTAGGTGGTGCTCTAGAAATAAAACCTTTGAACGGAGTTCAATATCTAAACTCTACAAGCAAACACTGTACAGCCAAGCAGTATTTTTGGCTTACATTGAAGCTGACACACATTTACGGTCTTAATTAAAAACAACACGAGCTTTGGAAGAGCTGAGCTACGTTGTGAAATGGCAAACACAATTAGCAAAGCATAAAACCGAAGCACTTTGAGTTTAAAGCACAAGTTGTGGTTGCCATTTCATCCACCCTATAATAAATCAGCTAGCCAGCAAAGTTTGCTTAGCCACAAGCTACATGCATTACAATGATCTCAGATCAACACAGACACACTTACACAATTTAGGGTCACTGTAGCGCCCATCTGCCCTCTAGACAAGATGTATCCGGTCGTCGTGCTCGTTTAACCCCCATCAAACTACCAACCGATCTAAAAGGTGATCAGAATGAGATCTCAGCCTGTCTTGGTACCTCTGCTTCTACACTTGCTACAAGCACTAGCATATAGCCTGTGTCTTCTTTGTGCGAGCCACTGCCCGGCTTTCATCTCACAGCTTCTTAAAACCGCATTCAAATGATCAGATGGGAGGTGTCGAAAGCGAAACTTACTCTCTGGCTTCGGGATGAGACGTGCGATTGTTTAAAAAAGCATTTTGCTTGGTTATTCGGCACCTGTGCTTTGCTTGTGTCGATAAAGCGCTTGTCTAGTCACTGCTGCTGCCCAGTGCCCACTGCTGCAGCCTATATCCGCGCAGGCGCATTACGCTTTTCCCACGTGTCTTCCTCGCGGAGGTCGAGGAAACGCGAAGGTAACTTGGCTTCAACGCGCCACCTACTGAATGGGAATTACACTGGCTTACATTTTACCCTGATCATTATATTATATTATATTATATTATATTATATTATATTATATTATATTATATTATATTATATTATATATTTTTGTTATAATGTGTCCTGACTCCTAATTCAATATTTTACTCTATTGCATTAAAATGCAGTACAACAATTTTTTGTTTTTTTGTCACAATGCAAACTAAAAAAACAACAACTTAAAAGTCCACTAAACTTTTTGTTAAAAATGATTTTGAAAAGCCCAATATTTTGATATTTTTGTGTCTTGACTTAATATTTGACTCTATTGCATTAAAAATTAATCTAAACAAATAAATAAATAAATAGTCCAGCCTTTTTCATCATCAGTTTCATGGTATATATTATATTCTATTACATTCTATTACATTCTATTCTATTATATTATATTATATATTTTTGTTATATATATAATTCAATATTTTACTCTATTGCATTACATTTCAGTATTACAAATATTTTATTTTTTTGTCACAGTGCAAAATAAAAAATAACAACAGCTTCAAAGTCCACTAAACTTTTTGTTAAAAATTATTTTTATTATTTTAAGCCCAATATTTGGATATTTTTGTGTCTTGACTCAAAATTTGACTCTGTTGCATTTAAAATTTATCTAAACAAACAAAGAAATACATAAATAAATAGTCCAGCCTTTTCATCATCAGTTTCATGGTATATATTATATTATATTTTATTTTATTTTATTTTATATATTTTTGTTATAATGTGTCCTGATTCCTAATTCAGTATTTTACTCTATTGCATTAAAATGCAGTACTACAATTTTTTTTAATTTTTTTTGTCACAATGCAAAATAAAAAAAAACCAACCACAACTTAAAAGTCCACTAAACTTTTTGTTAAAAATTATTTTGAAAAGCCCAATATTTTGATATTTTTGTGTCTTGACTTAATATTTGACTCTATTGCATTAAAAATTAATCTAAACAAATAAATAAATAAATAGTCCAGCCTTTTTCATCATCAGTTTCATGGTATTTATTATATTATATTATAGTATATTATATTATATTATATTATATATTTTTTTTGTTATATATATAACTCAATATTTTACTCTATTGCATTAAATTTCAGTATTACAAATATTTTGTTTTTTTGTCACAATGCAAAATAAAAAATAACAACAACAACTTAAAAGTCCACTAAACTTTCTGTTAAAAATTATTTTGAAAAGCCCAATATTTTGATATTTTTGTGTCTTGACTTAATATTTGACTCTATTGCATTAAAAATTAATCTAAACAAACAAAGAAATACATAAATAAATAGTCCAGCCTTTTCATAATCAGTTTCATGGTATATATTATATTGTATTGTATTATATTATATTATATTATATTATATTATATTATATTATATTATATTATATTATATTATATTATATATTTTTGTTATAATGTGTCCTGACTCCTAATTCAATATTTTACTCTGTTGCATTAAAATGCAGTACTACAAATATTTTATTATATTTTTTTTCACAATGCAAAATAAAAAACAACAACTTAAAAGTCCACTAAACTTTCTGTCAAAAACTATTTTAAAAAGCTCAGTATTTTGATATTTGACTCAATATTTGACTCTATTGCAGTAAAAATGCATCTAAACAAATAAATAAATAAATAGTCCAGCCTTTTTCATCATCAGTTTCAAGGTAAATATTATATTATATTATATTATATTATTAGTTTTTCAGTATTTTTGTTATAATGTGTCCTGACTCTTAATTCAATTTTTACTTGAATTGAAAATAAAGTTCTAAAAATATTTAAAACCCTTAATAGTATTATATAGTATTATATTTATATATTTTTTAATTATTTTAAAAAGCGTAATATTTTGATATCTTTATGTCCTGACTCAATATTTGACTCTATTTATTTAAAAATTAATATATATAAATAAATAGTCCAGTCCTTTCCATCATCAGTTTCATGGTATATATTATGTTATATATTATTAAAACCCCTAATTTTAAGACTGTTAATTTTTTTTTTTTTTTAAATTTTGTTATAATGTGTCCCTACTCCTAATTCAATATTCTAATCTAATCGACTGCGTTTAAAAAATAGTGATACAAATATTTTTGTCACAATGCAAAATATAAAAATAAATAAACAAATAAAATAAATAAATAATAATAATAATAATAATAATAATAATAGTCCAATACACGTTTTAATTTTTTTTTTTTAATATTTTAATATATAAATATTTACAATATTTTAAAAAATAATCCAGACTTTTCCTTCATCAATTTCATGATGTATATTAAAATAAGTATAATGGTCTTACCATCTGATACCATTCGTGCACGATAGTACCAGTAAGTCTTTCTTTCTCAATCGTAAAATGTATAAAGCCATAAAATCTACCCCTGATGCTACTAAAATTAAAAAATGAATGGCGACAAAATGGGAATAAACATTTCAAAACTAATAAAACATAATATCACGTGTACAACACGTTGATTATATCCATGCAGCTCATCAATAAAAGCACATATTGCGCAGACATGAATACTGTCATGTATTTAATGAGTTCCCTACCTAGACAGCATGTTTGGCCATGATAGGCGCCATAAGTGCTGTCTAATTAGGGAACTCGCTAGGTTTGACAACACAGCCGTACAGTATCACGTACCACCCTTCCTTCCTGTGGTGGGTAGGGTCGCTTGTGTTGACAAACACTAGGGTGGAGATCAGTTCATTTTCCGAGTTAAAAAGCTGCTAAATAAACGCTTTTTATTAAACATATAGGAACACACGCGAAAGGATTATTGTTTGGTATTAAATGCAAGTATGGGTTGCTGTCTGACTGTTGGACCAAATGAAGCGCTCGTTGTGTCAGGTATCGTGACATATGTGTTTTACTATAGCTTGTAATATTAGGAATGTATCATTTATATGCAATTATTACATTCATTTGTTAATGAAGGGTGCATATGAGTGTTTGTTTTTGCAGGTGTTATGAATTGTGTGGTAAATCGTGCATTAGCTAGCTAACATAATGTACAGCTACTACGTTAGCTCAGCTCTTCCGCGTTTACACCAGTCATTCATAACTGTGTCAATTATTTTAGTGAATCATATTTTTCTGAAACGTATGATAAATTCGAGCGTAAACATATTCTATTATGAAACTCAGAGTTTGCCCTTAATTTCCCTTTTGCATCTTACTTTTGCTAGGTTCATCGCGTTACACTGTAGTGATTTAATATTTAGTATCTCTTTACATTCATTCATAACTAATTATACTTGATCGAAACGGCCACTTTGCATGCTAAATAGTGTGGATACATTGTGCAAAAGCCTGAGAAATGGCAACGTGAAGTACTGTTTATTTGACCCAGCATTTAGATAGTATCAGATAACCATACCATTGTATTTACATAGTAACTCAAGGGTGTCTCCAAAAATACTATACTACCAAAAGACCAAATTTATATTGTGAAAAATTAATATTAAAATATGCATGAAATAAAATATTTTGTTTCTATTATGTCACGTTTTTACTCATTACAGTAATGTACTGGGAGATATATTTTTTTATTTATTTAAATATTTATTTTTTTAATTATTATATTATTTTTTTTTTAAATTAATTTATTTAGTTCCTTTAATATTATTTGTATTATTTTAAGTTTTTGTTACTGTTTTTGTCTTTTCCACAGACCCCCTAGCATTCCCTCGAACCTATTAAAAAATAAAAAATAAAATAAAAATAATTAAAATAGGTAAACCTTAAAAAAAATTAAAATGTTCTTTTAAGTAAAATTTTATTCATTTTAAGTAAAATCAACTTAAACTTAAATTTTATTTCAGGTAGTAAATGTAAAAAGTTTAGCTTGACATTACAATTACATTAAAATAACTAAAACTAAAGCTGAAAAAAATAATAAGACTATATAAACATTTAAGACAAAATAAGATAACATGTACTAAAGTTTCAAAATACAAATAAAAAATAATTCAAAATATGAAAATATGAAGTTTAAACTTATTAGTCCAATAAACTTTTTGTTAAAAATATTTTTAAAAATTATTTTAAAAAGCCTAATATTTTGATTCTTTTGTCTTGAATCAATATTAGACTCTATTGCATTAAAATGAATCAAAATAAATAAATAAATAGTCCAGCCTTTTTCATCATCAATTTCATGGCATGCATTATATTATATTATATTATATTATGTTATATTATATTATTAATATTTTTGTATTTTTTATAATGTGTTCTGACTCGTAATTCAATATTTTTCTTTATTGCATTAAACTTACGGTACTACAAATATTTTTATTTATCATTACTTATGTTTTTATGTCACAATAAAAAAAAAAAAAAAAAAAACTTAATAGTCCAATAAACTTTTTGTTAAAAATATTGTTTCAAAATTATGTTAAAAAGCCTAATATTTTGATATTTTTGTGTCTTGAATCAATATTAGACTCTATTGCATTAAACATCAAAATAAATGAATAAATAGTCCAGCCTTTCACATCATCAATTTCATGGTATATTATATTATATTATATTATATTACATAAATATATAAAAGCCTTAAAAATACAGTAATCCAAATATTTTCATTTAATGTTTTTGTCACAATCCAAAAAAAGACAAATTAAAAAAAAAAAGCAAAATTTTAAAAAGCCTAATATTTTGATATGTTTGTGTCTTGACTCAGTATTTAAAATAAAAATAATTCATTTTATTTTTAAATAAAAAAAAATCAAAATACAAATAAAATCTATAATAGTATCTCAGTAATACTACAACAACACTAATGGTTGTATTCAGTCAGAGTACTATGGTATGGCTTGTTTGTAAAGGCATCTTTCATAGCATCTTTTAGTTAAAGTATGAATCACCACTGAACTCAGTTCACACAGATCCTATCCTTGTAATGTTTGACTGTCTTTTGAGATTATCACTGCAATCACAAGTGTTTTTTTTCTCTTCCAGGTGCCTGTTGTGGGTCAGATGAAAAGACGTATGTGGTGGGAGGCTGGGCGTGGGCATGGTGGCTTATATCAGATACACAAAGGTAATGCCAGTCAAATAAATGCGGATCACAGGTTTACACGATCACATTTCACTGTGCAGTGCAGTAAATCTAGTCAAAGTTCACTGTAACAACACACAGTCAATTTTTAGCAGTAACTGAAACGCCTGACCTTAGAAAACTAAAAGGCACACACCTTGTCAGGTGTTTGTCAAACCAGTTTGGCTGTATAGAGGTCTTCAGCGATTGCTTTAAGAGCTACTTTAATCACATACATCTTCTGTCATTCGGATATTGATGCTGTACTATTTCTGTTTACTTCTTAAATTTCCACGATCAGCTGAACTAGTTGATTTATGAGCTGATCTCATGCTTTTGTATCAAGCGTTTGCTTCGTGAACTTATCTTTGATTGCATACTGAACTTCACTGCCATTGTCTTTGGCCTTTTGTCCCATGTTTTGAATTCTGCAACGCTAACATGCTTTGAAAAATCAGGTTTTTCTTGCCTTAGGCATTGGTTAGTTATACTTGAAGGTTGTGGTTGACTTTTGGTATTTCTTTTCCCCCAGAATTACACTAGAGATTATGACACTACAGCCTAAGTGTGAAGACGTGGAGACAGCGGAGGGAGTCGCTATTACAGTTACAGGAGTTGCTCAAGTAAACACTCTGTCATGGAGCACTCACACATCATTTACTGTTGTATAATTACATGTAGTATTAGATTTCCATCATCAGATTTACTTTTAAACACAAATGTCGGGGTGAACCGTGAAGCTAGAATCTGGAGGAAGGTTTGGGATCTCCACGAACAAGATTAAGCACTTCTAGATTAGTAGTGATTACAGAATACAGTACTTTTCTATAGAATACAGTAACATTAATACTGTATTAATGGTTGAGTCATTATTGCAGCTTAGTATCAAAAAGGCCTTGAAAGTTATAGTATACATTTAGGGCCCTAAGATTTCCAAGATGTGGAAAACATTGACGGAATGGTAGAATCCAGTCATAAAAATGGAATTGACTGTATAACACGGATTGTCACGGATTTTGCTGAATTTTGGATGAATAAATCGAAAGTAGGTCAGTACACTTAAATCAAAACACAATATGGACTAGTGTCTGTGAAAGTTGCAGAAAGACTATTTAAATATGAATTCTGTGTATCTCTGTGTGAATGAATGGCGCAGACATGCGGTTTTGTTTACTACACACATACTGAAGCGTGTGTGATGCTCGCTGTGTTACTGCAATGGTTTTAAGGAATATTTACCAGAAAAATGATTTATCAAAATGTAAATACACAACACAGTATTTCTGGAATGAGTGGATGAATGAATGAAGGAATAAATAAATAAATAAATCATTTTTAAATAAAATCAATTAATTAGAGATGCTTTTGATTATTAAAAATGAATGAAACCATTAAAATGTAATCCAAAAAATTACTGGAAAACACTGAATTTGATAAAAATAACACTGAATTTGAGAAAGAAATAAAACATATTTCATAGGGCTGTCATTTTTATTAAACCTTTAATACACTGCTGTTAAATTGTGTATGTTTCATGATTTCAGTTAATTAGACGTGCCTTTTGATTAATATTTTATCATTTTACCATTAAAATGATATACAATGGGGAAAAAAACGGAATACAGAAAAATAAAAACAGAAAAAAGGAATTTGTGATAGTAAATACATTAATAATGTTACAAAAGTTTTATATTTTAAATACTTGCTGTTCTTTTGTAATTTCTAGTCATCAAAAAATCCTGAAAAAAATCACACATCACAATATCACAATAGCAAATATATTAGCAACACAGTTGTTTGCAACACTGATAATAATACATGTTTTTGAGCAGCAAATCAGCATATTAGAATGATTTCTGTGACATCTGAGGATCATGTGACACTGGTTTTAGACGGTTTTAATTTCAGTTAGCTATAATACGCCTGGGTTTAATTTTAGTTAAGTTTTAGATGGTTTTAGTTTTAGTTAACTATAATAATAGCCATGGTTTTAGTTGGTTTTAGTTGAAGTTAAGTATAATAACCCTGGTTTTAGTTTTAGTTAACCATAATAAGCATAGTTTTAGTTGGTTTTAGTTTTAGTTAACTAATAACCGTGGTGTTAGTTGTTTTAAGTCTAAGTTAACTATAATAACTATAATAACTATAGTTAAATGTAATAACCCTGGTTTTAGTTGTTTTTAGTTTTGGTTAACTATAATAACCCAGGTTTAATTGGTTTTAATTTTAGTTAACTATTATAACCATGGTTTTAGTTATTTTTAGTTGTTTCTTAGTTAACTATAATAACCATGATTTTAATTTTAGTTAACTGTGATGATCATAGTTTTAGTTGGTTTTAGTTAACTATAATAATAGCCATGGTTTTAGTTGGTTTTAGTTTAAGTTAAGTATAATAAACCCTGGTTTTAGTTTTAGTTAAGCTAAAACCAACTAAAACTATGGTTATTATGGTTAAGTTAACTATTATAAACCCTGGTTTTAGTTGATTTTAGTTTTAGTTAACTATAATAACAATGGGTTTAGTTGGCTTTAGTTTTAGTTAACTATAATAACCGTGGTGTTAGTATATCCATATAATAAACCAGTTAACTATAATAACCGTGGTGTTAGTATATCCATATAATAAACCATATAATGGTTTTAATTGTAGTTAAATGTAATAACCATGGTTTTAGTTGTTCTTAGTTTTGGTTAACTATAATAACCCAGGTTTAGTTGGTTTTAGTTTTAGTTATCTATTATAACCGTGGTTTTAGTTGTTTTTAGTTTTAATTAACTATAACAACAATGGTTTTAAATTTAGTTAACTGTAATAATCCTGGTTTTAGTTGGCTTTAGTTTTAGTTTACTACAATAACTATGGTTTTAGTTGGTTTTAGTTTAAGTTAAGTATAATAACCCTGGTTTTAGTTTAGTTAACCATAATAAACATAGTTTTAGTTGGTTTTAGTTTTAGTTAACTAATAACCGTGCTGTTAGTTGTTTTAAGTCTAAGTTAACTATAATAACTATGGTTTTAATTTGAGTTAAATGTAATAACCATGGTTTTAGTTGTTTTTAGTTTTGGTTAACTATAATAACCCAGGTTTAGTTGGTTTTAGTTTTAGTTATCTATTATAACCGTGGTTTTAGTTGTTTTTAGGTTTAGTTAACTATAATAACAATGGTTTTAAATTTAGTTAACTGTAATAATCCTGGTTTTAGTTTAAGTATAATAACCCTGGTTTTAGTTTTAGTTAACCATAATAACCATAGTTTTAGTTGGTTTCAGTTTTACTGAAATAAGTGCTGCCTAAACTTTTGTAACGGTACTTTTTAACTTGTATTACAAAATGTTTTTGAAGAGTTGAAAAAGCCAAATGAAGCAGTGGTTTAACTCTTGCTTTGTGTTTTCGTCAGGTCAAGGTTATGACTGACAAAGACTTGCTGGCAGTTGCCTGTGAGCAGTTTCTGGGAAAGTCTGTCATGGAAATCAAGGCTGTGGTCCTGCAAACCCTGGAGGGACATTTGCGTTCAATTTTAGGTTAATAGATTACTAACAATTACAATAAGCTCATTAAAAAACAATGCTTACATGTGTGATTCAGTAAAGCTGATGTTTTGCTGCTGTTCTTACAACAGGCACTTTGACAGTGGAGCAGATCTACCAGGACAGAGATGAGTTTGCTCGGCTGGTAAGGGAGGTGGCAGCTCCTGATGTGGGCCGGATGGGCATCGAGATCCTCAGCTTCACTATAAAAGTAAGATATGTGTGTTTCTTAATGCAAAATCATGCTCATGGACAAGATGCAGAAGTGACCTCCCTTTATTCTAGACCTCAATGAAAATATGAACACTTGTGTTTCCATACAGGATGTCTATGACAAGCTGGACTACTTGAGCTCACTTGGAAAAACTCAGACAGCGGCTGTACAAAGGGATGCTGACATTGGAGTGGCCGAGGCAGAGAGGGATGCTGGGATTAGAGTAAGAAACATTTGGCTTCACTGTCTTTATTGCTAATGCATAATCCATTAGATATGTGGCATTTATTAGCCTCTGTTTTCTCCCACCACCCTGATCAGGAAGCTGAGTGCAAGAAAGAAATGATGGATGTGAAGTTCTTGGCGGACACTAAAATGGCCGACTCCAAGCGAGAGCTGGAGCTGCAGAAAGCCTCTTTCAACCAAGAAGTGAACACTAAGGTTGGATTAAATTTCATTTCAATCCAGGGCCATCATCATAAATCACAGTCAACTTTATCTTATACATTCACATTTATGAGTCTCAGATGAGAGTGATAGTAATCATATTACTAGATATGTGTTCCTTCTGTACACAGAAAGCAGAGTCTCAGCTGGCCTATGAGCTACAGGCAGCTAAAGAGCAGCAGAAGATCAGATTGGAGGAGATCGAAATCGAGGTTGTGCAAAGGAAAAAGCAGATCTCCATTGAGGAGAAAGAGATTGATAGGACAGAGAAGGAGCTGATTGCGATGGTCAAGCGTCCTGCTGAAGCAGAGGCTTACAAGATGCAGCAGTTGGCTGAAGGACAGAAGTGAGTGTGACCTCTGAATCTATCTATCTATCTATCTATCATCTAAATACATTAATATTTTAGTACAATGCCATTAATATATTATATAAAATGTTGAAAATATTTTTAAATAAAGATTTTAGCATTAGATAAATGTAATAAAAATTTAAATATAGACAGAAACCAGAAAATAAACATTAAAATATGAATAGATATAATAATCTAAAAATAAAATATGAATGATAAGCTATGATAAACTATACATGAAGACGTAACATATTACACACACACACAAACATATATATATATATATTTCTATGTATATCTATTACTTTTTACCAACATACAATTTTTTTAAATATAATAATATAAAATTCATATTTGTATATAATAAATAAGATGTTTAAAAAAAAATAATATTTTAGAATTAAATTAAATAAGTAACAAAATTCTAATATACACAGAAATCAGAAATATAGCCATAAAATACATTAGACATTATAAAGAGATATTATAATATAAATAGATATGATAACCTAAGAATAAAATGTAAATGATACATAAATACATGGTTAACATATTATTATTATTATTAGTATTACATTTTTTAAAAGTCTAATCATACAATATTCAGATTTTAGTTTTATAATTAAATAAATATACTGTAATAAAAATTCTAATATAGACAGAAATCTGAAAATATACATTATAAATGGAAATAATAATATTAAAATAAAAATATAAATAGAAAATATAATTGTTATTATAAATTATGCATAAATACATAATTACATATTACATTTTATACACAACATAATATATATATATATATATATATATATATATATATAATAAAAAATAAAATATATTGTATTAAGTATTATTACCATGTACCATTACTATCATCTATCGCTTCATTAATTAATATACACTAATTTGTTTTCCAATGACAATAATATAAAAATATAGACAGAAATCAGAAAAAAGACATTATAATATAAATAGATATAATAATCTAAAAAAAATGTAAATTATAAATTGTACATAGTAATTATATAAATACATAATCAACATTATTATTACAATTCAGATGCAAAAGCCTCTAACTCCATCTGACATATTTCTTTAAAACGAGCATAGGTTCCTATGTAAGTTCTGGTACTTCTGATTGGGCTGAGGCTGGAATTTAGAGAGTTGAATATAAAAGTATTTGATGGACGTATAATATGTGTCAGGAGCATTCACTCAGTATCATTATCTCATTTTTGACCGAGATGGCTTTTAGCTGGTTTTGCATCTGAGCTCTTCATATATATATATATACTGCTAGTTGATGGATCGTCCCTTGTGGGATTTAAACCTGCAATCTTTTAGTGTCCATCTGTGCTTCTCCTCTACTTTCAGAACAAATGTTGCGCAGATGTTGCATCAAGCCCTAATAGGATGTCTGATTAATCATGTATCCATTATGTATTTGATGAACTGATCTTTGACACACACCAAGATGAACTGTGCTATATTTGTCACACTGAACAGGTTGAAGAAAGTGCTGACTGCTCAGGCCGAGGCAGAGAAGATCAGGAGGATCGGAGAGGCTGAGGCCATCTCTATCTCATCTGTGGGGAAGGCTGAGGCTGAGAGAATGAGGCTGAAAGCAGAGGCCTACCAGCAGTACGGAGAGGCCGCCAAGACTGCGCTCGTCCTAGAAGCGCTTCCCAAGGTGAATGAATGTTTCTCTTATGTTCTTTGGATTGCACATGGTCACTATGGGCCTGGATTACATATTTAGATTTTATGTCCATCACCTACAGATCGCTGGAAAGGTAGCAGCTCCTCTGTCCAGGACCAATGAGATTGTTATTCTGAGTGGGGACGGCAGCCGTGTGACCGGGGAGGTGAACCGCCTCCTCGCCGAGCTGCCTGTGTCTGTTAATGCACTCACGGGTGTGGACCTGTCCAAGGTAAGACTGGGAGTTAAATTAAATGATTAAAAGACAAAACCATGAAGTTAATCAAGCCTTAAAGACAAAATGCTATGGTATATTTTTTGACCAAGTGTTTTATGGTGATGGGCAGTTCACTGAAAATATACAGTAACACTTTACAATAAGGTGTCATTTGTTAACATTAGTTAATGTATTAATTAACACGAACGAACAATGAATAGTACATTTATTACAATATTTATGCATCTTTGTTAATGTTAGTTCATGAAAATAGTTGTTGACTGTTTATGTAAGTTCACAGTGCATTAACTAATGTTAACAAACACAACTTGTGATTTTAATAATGCATTAGTAAATGCTAAAATTACCATTAACTAAGATTATTAAATGTTGTGGGCATATTGTTATTCTTAGTTCATGTTAACTAATGTAGTTAACTAATGTTAACTAATGAACCTTATTGTAAAGTGTTACCAAATATACATTAATATGCATAATAATAAATAATGAGATGATAAATAACCCACAAAAACTGACATTTTCCATAAATTATTTAAAATAATAGACAACAGTTGTACATTTTTAAATTTTGCTTCTCAAGCCCAGGCTATTTTGACTATGTAAATAATAAAACAAAATACTAAAAACTAAAATCAGTTATTTTCAATGCTACAAGTGAATTTAGGCATCACAAAATTATAATGTAGTGTATAATTACAAGTTAATAATTTTGAGATTATACTATTATAATAATATTCATTTAAGACAACATTAAATAATGGCAAAAGGTATAAATGTAATAATCAAATATCTAATTTAAATATTTAAGAATAATCACTTTGTTTTATAGATTTGGATAAAAGAGTCTGCTAAATGAATAAATAAATGTGCATCTGAATTATGTAATTTCTGAATAAAATAATGGCAACACTTTAAAATATGGTCCATTAATTAACATAGGTGGTTCAGTAAACATGAACTAAGAATGAACAATACTTCCACAGCATTTATTAACCTTAGTTAATGTTAATTTCACCATTTACTAATGCATTAGCAAATTCAAAAGTTGGGTTTGATAACGTTAGTTAATGCACTGTGAATTAACATGAATAAACAATGAATGACTGTTTTTTTATTAACTAACATTAACAAAGATTAGTCAATTCTGTAGTAAATATATTGTCCATTGTTTGTTCATGTTAGTTAATACATTAACTAACATTAACTAATGGAACCATATGGACTTTTCTCACATTTACGGGTTTCTCAACAGCAGACGTCGTCACGGAAGAGTACCACAAATATATTTTTTGCATTCCCATTTGCTCAAACAGCAAAAGTAAAACTATACGATAATGTTTTCATGACTTTCAATCAAAGGAAAAAAAATTGAGAGAGATTGATATCAGCAGTCAGAAGAGAGAACAATGTCAAATTTACCATCCCTCTCATAGACGCAGCATTAGAAACACCCTCGCATTAGCTTGAACTGTTTTTTTGTAACTTGATGAAAAGGTGATATAATACAAAGAATAGTGTTGTTAATTTTTTCATACATTTTTAAAAAAATCTAAATATAAAAAACCTTTAAGGATTTGTTATGCTGATGACCGCTGAAATGTGTCATCGCAGTCTTGTGAAAAGGGTCCAATGTAAAGTGTTACCAACAGATCTGTAACATGATGATATGTTTTGCCAATCAGAATAAAAATGGAGTTCCATTCCCACAGCCGACATTTATAGCATATTTTTATTAGGGCTGGGTAAAAAATAGCGATTTCTTGTTTTTAGTCGATTCTCATCTTTACAAAACGATATTGATTCTTAAATCCCAAGAATCAAGTAGTCTAGCCTGTTTGCAGTTAAAGGAGAAGTCCACTTCCAGAACAACAATTCACAAATAATTTTCTCACCCCCTTGTCATCCAAGATGTTCATGTCTTTCTGTCTTCAGTCGTAAAGAAATTATGTTTTTTGGAGGAAAACATTTCAAGATTTTTCTTCATATAATGGACTTGATTGGTGCACCGATTGTGAACTTCCAAAATGTAGTTTAAATGCAGCTTCAAAGGGCTCTAAACCATCCCAGCTGAGGAAGAAGGGTCTTATCTAGCGAAACGATCTGTCATTTTTGTTTTTATTTTTTTTTTTTTTCAGAAAAAAAAAATTTGTATACTTGTTAAGCACAAAAACTTGTGTAGCACAGGTCCTGGGATGCGTGTTCACATATTGAATCATGTCGAAAGGTCACGCTGGTGTTGTGCCCATTTTCAACTCCTGCCAAATTATTACCCCCTCTCACTGAAATCGCTACCTGATTGCCTATAATACTCAGGCAATACTGGAACTACAGACCCAGTGTTTACAAAGCGAACGCGCAAAGACTAAGAAATGCAAGTAAGTCAAACGCTGTTTACAAACAAAAAGCTGCAGCGATGTCGGATGATTCTGAAGTTGTAGGAGAAAATAAGATGGAGTTTTTCACCATATTCTTTTTTTGTGCTGGAGTACACAGATGATAAACTTAGACGTGATTCGTAGTAGTGATGGGAAGTTCGGATCATTTTACCGACTCGGACCTTTGAGTCTCGTTCAGCAAAATGAACGAATCTCTTTGAGTCATTTCGTTCATTTTAGCAAAATTTAATTAAAATGTTACGTGTTATTTCCCTAACACATCTACTGCTTACACAAACGTTGATCACACTGCAAACAAGACAAAACTATAATGCTATAAGAATTATAATTATAAGATTAATTCATTGTTTACCTGGGTCTTTAGTCTATGATTTGCTCATCTCACCTCTTATCTATCGTTTTCGTGTTTGAGTCGATCGTTCATCATGTGACAGCTCCATGAGATGAACGAACGACTCGAAAAACCTGAAGACTCAAAACAGGTGAACTAATTAAGCACAGAACATGACAGGATGTTGCGCATGTGCGACTGAACGAATCACTCCCAGAGACGACTCGTTCTTCCAGAGTAAAATTAAAGATTCATTCAAAATGAACGAATCATTCAAGAACGACCCATTACTAATTCGTAGCATCGTGAACGCGCATCCCAGAGCCTGTGCTACACAAGTTTTTGTGCTTAAAAAGTATACAAATTTTTATTTTTCGAAAAAATGGCCGATTTTGTTTCGCTAGATAAGACCCTTCTTCCTCGGCTGAGATTGTTTAGAGTCCTTTTAAGCTGCATTTAAACTACATTTTGGAAGTTCAAAATCGGGGCACCAATGAAGTCCATTATATGAAGAAAAATCCTGAAATGCTTTCCTCAAAAACCATAATTTCTTTACGACTGTGTTAGGCCAGATGAACATCTTGGATGACAAGGGGGTGAGTAAATTATTTGTAAATTGTTGTTCTGGAAGTGGACTTCTCCTTTAATAAACGAAACGGATAAGCGCACCTCCCATCCAAACGCAGTAAGCTTTGTGCATTGTTACTTTTGATATATAACAAAGTCTCAGATTTTAAATTCTGTCCCTTTTATTACAATACTCGAACAATAAATGCCGTTTTGGCAATGTTTAATGTGGCGTGACAGATCGCTGTAGCACGTCAGTTTAGAAGCCTCAGAGAAGCGGAAGTGAATTGATCATCTCCTGCGCTTTAAAACGGCATGAATTAAAAATGAATAAATATCCGAAGGTATGTTAAAAGAAAGAGTACAACTTACCGAAATCCATATCCGTGAGGCTATAACATATTCATTATAATTTTTATGTTTTAATAAATCCGTCAAGTTTTTATGATAGCCGCCATTTAAATGTTTATATTTCAAAAAACGAATTGGTTTAGCAATATAATTATGTAGCTGTAAAGTTAGTATTTGTATACAAAAATCAGTTAATTTTAACCCCCAATATTATAATGTAGTACCAGCTGACTCTCTTGTATGTTTTACAGTATTATTTAAAGTTTTTTTTCTTGAAAATATGCTGTGTACTGTATCTGATATATATTCAAAATAATCAATATTAAATCAAATCTAACTGAATAAGAATTGCAAGCTTATGAATAGAAATCGAATTGAATCCTGACATTCATGTCGATACCCAGCTGTAATTTTTTTGTATGATATGTCATATTAAATATTCATCCACCTTTTCTGTCTGTACTTTTACAGATACCACTGTTGCAGAAGATAACAGGTGCTCAAGCATGAAGTCAATCAGTTGTGTCTCCACCATGATGTGTTGTATGCACTCACAGGAACTGCCTTTGGAAGACTTGGAAATCTTTTTTTTTTTTTTGAATGGAAAAAAAAAAAAGCATAACAAAAAACAAGTAGATTTTTTTATACCTCTGGTGCCTTAATGTTTCATAGGACCAGAATATCTGCATGCACTGCTGCTCCCACATTTTTATTTTTAAATCACTTGCCGCTGGAGTCATTGTACATCTCATACATCAAGAGACCATTAGAACAATCAGTGTTGGTTTTTGTTTCATTTTGTTACATAAAGTTGTAGTATCAGCTTACAAGATTTAACCTATCACTCTTTTTCTTGACTATTTTATACACTTCATCTCTGCACTGCACACTAACACTTGATGGTGAGTCAGCTTTAGATTACAATCAAATCTTTTTATCTATCCAAAGTCAAGCACTACTTTTTCCATTTATGCTCACATTTCTAGCTACAAAGAGGCGACTTTACCTTACAGATCCTGCCATGATTTCTAACATTCAGGAAGTCTGCCACTGATGTAGAGTAGCGAGTAGCATTCAGTATACTAAGCTCTTGGGCAAAAGCATTGCCTTACGGGTAAATATCAGTGTCATCTGAGGTAGAATCAAGCCAAGTGCTCCTCTTCTTTTAAAATGTTGCTGACATAAATAGACATGGCCTTTATAAATCAGTTCATTAGTTTTAATTTTTTTTTTGCTTGTACATTTTTAAGATATTTGGATTCTGTGTGATTTTGTTTAATGTATATTATTGGGCAAATTTTGTTTTTAAAAAGAATTTATTTGTTTTTTTGTTTTTTTTTAAGCAAACTCTGAAAAATGTCGGGATATCCAACCAATCCGATGTTGTTAATATAGTTTCATGACGACAGAGTTGAGCCATTTTTAAGATAGTATAGTTTTTGTATAGTTGTATGACAGCCATGCCTAACAAAATCTTTCTAAATATTAACACTAGATACTGTAATATCTGTCATGAGATGAATTGAAATCACCCTTTATGGACAATAATGTTCTGTTCTGTAGTGGTTTATTTAGATTGTGTACTCTTTCGTCACTGTGAAAGTTATATTACCTCGTTTTCCCTCATTCAGAGTTAGTGGCGGTTTGCAGTAGAGTTTGTACATTTATTCTGCTGTATTTAGTAGTGCTGTGAAGGGGCAAAGTCACTTTTACTTGTTTGTTTGTCATGCTAATGAAACACCAAATGATCAAGCAAAGAGATCGCACTCCTCTTTGTAATATAAAGATTTTATTCATAGTTTTTATCTGCTTGTCATCTATGTTGATTAAATCTTTATAAAACTGATTTATTGTTTACCCTGCTAAAAAAAAAAAACAGCTGGTCAACAAGCCTGGTCTTAGCTGGTCATCAGGCTGGTTTCAGGCCACTTCCTTAGCTGGCCAGGCCAGGCTGGGAGACCAGCTAATACCAGCTATTTCCATCTTAAACCAGCCAAGACCAGCCAACCAGCTTAGGCTGGTTTTAACTGTTTTTTTTTTCAGCAAGTTTATTTTGTTTTAGGATAAGCCCCTGAGACTTCTGTTTTTCCTCATAAAAACAGATTCAATCAAACTGTAATATTATTTTAAAGAACATTTCTATGTTTGATTCATTCAGAACTGTTAAAGCCATGTCAGGTTTAGCCATTTAGCATTAGAGCATCATAGACTGTTTATGTGCTTTGTACGGTATTGGTAATGTACTATACTGCGTATTGGACAAACATTATAGGACTGTACGACACGTTAAAGCTCAGATGTGCTTCTCTTTTAGTGGGTCAAATGATACACAAACTAACCCCAAATATGCCATTGACCAAATGGGGAGAATTTGGTAGTTTTATACATACTCTTTACACAGCATGTTTATGGTGCATGTATTTCCAAATGTAATAAATGTAATGTGACCCTGTTTTTGTCCTGTTGTGAATGTTGTCTCATTCCATTAAAGTGCTCATAGAAACTGTGTCAACTTTATGTAATTCAATACGAATGAATGTGAGGTGCTGAATGTGTGCAGAGGTTGTTTGCTATGAAACACTGACACCGTGTGGTTAAGATGCGCAGTGTATGATGGCTCTTTTAAAAGGCAAATCAAACAGTCGCCTCCGTGAAATCACCACGGGCGTGTTTTATCTTAATATATATATATATATATATATATATATATATATATATATGTATATACAGTCGCTAGTACTCTTTTGAAGCTGTACACTAAAGTAAAGGGATCAAAAAGAGTGTGAATGTGACAAAGCTGCTCCTAAACAAGGCAAGTCCAATAACACAGACTACTTTTCCATATGATGTTTTCAGGACCCGTCATCAATCGGCCATATTGGTGGCACTAAATGTAAACAATGCCACTGAACCGAACGAAACTCGATAATTTGCTGATTATTGCTGCTGAAAATGGTCAATTATTGTCATGTTTTGGGCTGCACTAATTGGAACGGGGAAAACATTTGGAGTGCTACAGACTGCCAAAAGTTACAAATCAAGGAGAAGGGTGCAAAAAGGCGTTTGTGTTTGACCAAACTGAACCAGGATTTCCAAGGCAAGAATCTTGACAACATTTGTGTTTGTTCTCATCATTTCCAGTCATGTAGGTGAAATATTAAGCTAATATCTTACTTTATACTGCTTGTACGTATCTTTACCACCTATTAACTTTTGTTTTTTTTTAAATATTGCACCCTTTCCTGCTTACTAAGTCCTTCTCTATATGATTTAGCAGCTTCCACACATTTCTTCCATGGTTTAGACAGCATAAATTAGCAGAACAATGTAGTCAGTAGTACATTAACTGTGCAGTCAATGCTGTTTACACATGAGTATCGCCAATATGGTGATCGCATCTAGGTAACTGACCCAATCGTGATGCAAGTGCACCCTCTATTGTTTTTTATGTAAACGCACTACATGGACGAGTCAAACGTGGGCCTTAAGTTTTAAAAGAAGAAAGATTTGTAAAGAAAAATGTTGAAGGATTTTGATATAAGCTAAGAGGAGACTGGTTTTCCTTTGATGTAAACAAAACCTGGTTTTTGCCAGTCTAGCATATTCTCACCAGAGCTTACGCTATGCCTACGTCCTACGTCATCCGCTGGAACGCCACTCTCTCGTGAACGTGTACATTTAGCGAAAGCTAAAGATTACGGTTTATAAAGTTTTAAATATGGATATTTTTCTTAAACAAATGCATCGATTCACGTCACAAGGCTTTTATTAACCCATCTGAGCAGTGTAAAGCACTTTTTATGATGGATGGGCACACTTTATTGGTCTTCAAAATCTCAACAGCCATTTACTGCCATTATAAAGCTTGGAAGAGCCAGGATATTTTAACTCAGATTGCATTCATCTGAAAGAAGAAAGTCATATACACCTAAAATGGTTTGAGGGTGAGTAAATCATGGGGTAATTTTCATTTTTGGGTAAACTATGCCTTTAATCTGAGCTTATGCACCTCAGCTTTTGAGCGAAAAAAGCATTATTTTTGGAAAATTTTGCCAATGTTTGCTCAAAAACTGAGGTGCTCAGATCTGTGAGGCTTACAATTAGTCCAAACAGTAATACAAAACCTCACAAATCTAACAAGGTGGAGAGAAAAAGCAAAAAAAAAAAAAAAAAAAAAAAAAAAGTATAAAAATTATCGAAATATTGTGGAAAATTGTTGTACCCAGTGTAACACTTACCAGAATGAAACAACGTATTTGTTGTTTACTGTTTATTATTATTATTATTATTAATTCAAGTCCAAATGACTTATGAGAGTAACTGAATCTCATAACAGGGTAGTAAATACACCCACATGATGGAGTTTCTGGAGCAGCTTGTGTGGAATAAAATGAAATCTCCAGAGAAACACATCATATTCGTACATATTATACTCGTCTTAAAGCACATGGGGCTACTTTTCAGCATCAGGTGTCTATGCTTCATAATAACATCAAGCTTTGCGTAATATAAGTATGCGACAGAACTAATTAGGTGCAAAACACATTTAACAGCTTTTCCATCATTATGAGAACATTAGGAGTATTTCAACAATCTGGGGGGCGACTATAGTCTTTACTGTTTAATATCCTGGTGAAGACATTCAATGCACATGAAATATTTTGCGTAATTAAGCCTAAATGCTCAGATGTCAGCTTTTTCTTCTAATCCTCTCAATATTTAATCTGCCAGCGAGTGTGGAGGACTCCACATCCCACCAGCAGATGCTTGTTCCACCACATTAATCCAGATTTTTTAACTCCTTGAACACACATCCTCTAGGCATGACATTAAAATAACCTCACAGCACTTGAGAGAGGAGGAGAACTTCATTTATCTTTGTTCAAGATGTAAAAACCACTACTCTGTCTCTTTGTTGGCTGTGTGGAAGTGTCAGAGTGTCGGTGAGTGAGAAGTCCTGAGGATAAAGCCTGACTGTAATTACTGTGCTCTCAGTCTCAGCAACACAGGCAGCTCGGAGCTCTCCTAACAGCTAGTGCATGCTATGGTGACAATTATCAAGTGCAACCGCAATCATCATGCTCTCATCCACTCTAAACTAACATCTGATGCCATGTGAGGTAACGTGTTTGACACCTGGCGACGTGTTTGCTGTGAATGTGCAATATTCACCTTAAGTGCATCTCAAGTTGAAAAATTACGACTTGAGTGGGAAATTCAAATGACGTGTTGTTGCACTAACCAACACTCGCTTACTTTACCCTGGTGAAAAAAACAGCATCAGCATATGCTGGTAGGTATGTTTTGATGCTGGAATGCTGGTTAGGTAGGTTTTGATGCTGGTTTAAGCTGGTCCTTTGCTGGTTTATGCTGGTCCTTTGCTGATTTTTGCTGGTTATGTTGCTGGTCAAGGACCGGCATAAACCAGCTAAGGACCAGCATAAACCAGCAAAGGATAGATTCCTCGCTGGATGTTTTTTTTAGTGTCACTTGCGCGAATAAACCCATAATGGTGTGTGCACACCAAAAGTGAGTTTAATTATTTGCACAAGTAATTACAAAGGCAATGCAAAGACGCAAATAAACACAAATTCACACCAGGCGACGTGAATGACGCAAACTGGCCGACGCAAAAGTCATAAATGGACGATATTCACTTGAAACGTGTCTTCTGTGCAAGTTGAAAATGTTCAACTTGAGCGGGAAATTCACAATGCACTGTTGCGCAAGCCAAGTCGCTTGCTCTAGATTGCTTGCGGGATGTTTTTCACGTCACTTGCGCGAATAAAAGCATAATGGTTTGTGCACCAAAAGCAAATGTAATTATTTGACTGAGTAGATTACATACAAAGGCAATGCAAAGACGCGAATAGATGGGAATTCACGCCAGGCAATGCGAATGATGCAAACTGGGTGACACGATTGCTGTGAAAGCACAATATTCGTTGAAAAATTTCAACTTGAGCGGGAAATTCACATGATGCATTGTAGTGCAAGCCAACACTCACTTGCTCTAGATTCCTCGCAGAATGAAAAAAGTGAATTTAATTATTTGCGCTAGTAAATTACATACAAAGGCAATGCAAAGACACAAATAAACACGAATTCACGCCAGGCGACGCGAATGACGCAAAATGGCCGATGCAAATGCCGTAAATGCGCAATATTTGCCTTAAACTCGTCTTCTGCGCAAGCTGAAAAATTTCAATTTGAGCGGGAAATTCAGACGACTCGCTTGCTCTACATTCCTCACAGGATGTTTTCCGCGTCACTTGTGCAAATAAAACCATAATGGTGTGTGCACACCAAAAGTGAATTTAATTATTTGCCTTAGATTACATACAAAGTCAATGCAAAGACATAAATGGTGAAATCGCCCAGCATGAATTCGCCTTTATTTGCGTCTTTGCATTGACTTTGTGTGTAATCTACTCACATGAATAATAAAGTTTGCTTTTGGTGTGAACACACCATAATAATGCTCTCACCCATTTTCCAATGGTTTATTTTTGCATTAGTTTTCACATTGGGGAGACTGAGATTCTTAGTAAGTAAGGAAGCAAGCAAGCAAGCAAATAAATAAATAAATAAATAAATTCCAAAATAATAATTAATTTAACTAATATTAAAATAGTAAATATTAAAATCTAATGCTAATTATAATGTTTATTTTTTTAAATGTTAATAATAAAACATATTCATTTTAATCTTACATAAAACAGTATTTAACAATGAGTAAAAGTGTTTTTATAAATTGTATTATTATTATTTTTTTTTTCATTTTTTTTAATTTGTTTTCCTTTCCACATTGGGGAAACCAATGTTAGTTGTCACACTTTTCACTCTCAAGATTGGAACCTTTTTTCTTCCCTAAACAGCAAAATTTAAACAGTAAAAAAAAATACTACTAAAATGGAAAATTAATTAATTAATGAAAAGGTAAATTAATACATTTTTAACTCAATTTTTATATAAAATTATGTTTTACTAATTACCATTATTATCATAAAAAAATGTAAAACCCATAAAATTAGTAAAAACATCTTCGTATTAAATGTTTGTATAATCATGTCATTGCTCTGTTACAGTAAATCTCAACCACAAAGGACTTGAGAGGAGAGATGATGTGTGTAATTGCAGTGCTGTTGCTCATCTTCACGCAAGTCCTAGGGGTTTAACATTAACTTGTTGACTAAGTAACAGACCCAGCCAATGCGTTTATTGAATTTAAGTCTGGATAGCCCTTCTAAAAAGGCAATTTAAGTGCTTTAACCACTTAGCTGCATCATGCTTTAGGAGGAAAAGAGAACTGATGAAATTATCGATCTATCAGAGAAGTACATGAGTCACACAGTGTGCTGGGATTAGGATGCAGCGCCGGCACAACATGACTGCTGCTGACAGCTTAAGAACAAACCGCCTGACAGCCAGCTGCTGTGAATGAGAACCACAGCCATCTTCAGACCTGACAGCTGCATTAAAGTTTCAAATAGAATTAGCGCTGTGACCGCTGCAGAATGAGGTGAGGAGGTGTGCGGGAGCCCTGTTAAAAACTACATGATCCAGTCTCAGTGTCAAAAACCTCTGGCTGAACTCAACCTAAGCATTTACCCACAATGTTTTTTTGGGGTAGGCTTTATTAATGTTTATTTCAGTTTTATTTTTAGTTATTTTAGTATATGAAGTTAAACTTAAAGGCATAGTTCACCCAAAAATTATATTTACCCCATGATTTACACACCCTTAAGCCATCCTAGGTGTATATGACTTTCTTCTTTCAGACGAATACAATCAGAGTTATATTAAAAAATGTCCTGGCTCTTCCAAGCTTTATAATGGCAGTGAATGGGTGTTGAGATTTTGAAGTCCAATAAAGAGCATCCATCTATCATAAAAAGCGCTCCACATGGCTCTGGGGGGTTCTGAAGTTAATCAATGCATTTGTGTAAGGAAAATATCAACATTTAAAACTTTATAAACCGTAATCTTTAGTTTCTGCTAACTTGTACATGTGCTCACGAGAGAGTGGCGTTACAGCGGATGACGCAGGACGTAGACGAATGTGGTGACGAACATGAAAGTGCAGAGGAGAGTAAAAGTACAAGACGAAAATTTGTAAATGACTGGTTTTCATGCAAACAAAACTTGGTTCTCAGAAGACTACCATATTCTCACCGGATCTTACGAAACGCCTACGTCATCCGCTGGAACACCACTCTCACTCACTCTCTCATTTTGTGATAATTATTGACCTAGATAGTTCAGAGAATTGTACTGCAGTGGTTTTTTCCACCTAGGACTAGTTCACAAAAGTAGATTTTTTATATTTTCTCAATCATTTAATAAGCAATTTGATTGGCAGCAGTGATTCTAGGGGCAAAGTTGTCCGAAATGAGGAGTTCTATCGTGTGATATGCGTGCGTATGTGCGAAAAAACGTGCAATGTACAATTGATGCCCTTGAAAAATGCGATATCACCCCCCCAGTGGCAGATTTCTTTCAAATATCTCTTAGACCTTTGGGGCCATGAGTCAAACAGGCCCACCAAGTTTCGTTCCGATCAGTCTCCATTAACCTTGTCTAACAGGTGCTCAAAATTCATTGGCCAATGGCGGCCATGTTTTTTGAGATACACAAATGTCCTTATAGACACTTATGCACTTAGGACCAAAACAGTGCACAGTGATTTTCATGTTGATAAGACAAATGGTTATGCAGTTATAGCCATTTTTATGTTTTTCCCCTCTTATAGCGCCACCAAGTGGCCAAGCTCTGAAATTTTTGTCCTGTGACCTTAGATTGAGATCTTACATAAGTGTTCTGAGTTTGGCAGAGGTATCTTATTCCATTCAGGAGTTACAGGCATTTTACTAAAAGTGGCCCTGCCCCGTTCAAAGTCGAAAGTTCAACTTTTTTTCATTAATTATTGATATTCACTCTCCAGAGAATCTTTCTGCACTGGTTTATTTCCGACTGGGCGAAAAACCTAGGACTAGTTCGCAAAAGTATGTTTTTCTAAAAATGCGAATACCTGAGAAAACACCAGGCTCAGGACTGAATTGTGAGCTTTGTCCGGCGTGAGTCAAGGATTTCAACATCATAAGACACTTGAGCCTGCGACTGACGGTTTAGGAGTTATAAGAGATTTCGTATTTTTGCTCGCTGTAGCGCCCCTGTCAGGCTGATTGGGGCGAGCCTTGGTCACGTTGTCAGCGATGTGAGTACTACCATCTCTCCAAGTTTTAAGTCTGCACGATCAGCTTTATATAGATATGGCCATTCTAACAATTACAATAGGGTTTCAGGGCTACGCACTTAAACCTCTAAAAAAAACACAGTTGCTGGAGGCTGAATTCAGTCGCATAAGTTACAGACACTCAAACTGGGACAAAACACATCACCTGTGAATAAAAGATTATAATACTTTCGCCGATCACATTAAGTTTTCGCAGAGCACCATAATAGACTATTACCTTAAGTATTATGGCAAGCAAACTGAATTTGCTGGCAATTTAAGGCGTAAACTCTACAAATGGTTGAAGGAGACGCATGCTTGGCATACTAAATTTGTCGCACAGATTTTGAAGCTGTTCCCAGACAGATCCTGACAGCATATTATTGTACATATTTAGGCTGTTGTGACAGACATGCTGGCAGCGTCAGACAGACCGGAACAAACGTTAGACACAAACATATAGGACATAAGTGTAAATGTGAGGCTGTGGAAGATATGCACTGAAATAATTGCTTTTCCAACATAGTTAAATATAGCCTATTACCTGTAGGAATAAATTACTTACAGGAATAAAATTAAATATAAAATAAATAAATATTACAATAAATATAAATGTCATGTTAAATATTAAATACACCATTACATTTATAAGATTTTTAAGTATTCCAAATAAATGATGTATTTTTGTAGAAATCCTATAGCAGGGCAAGATATTCTTTTTGTTGTTCTGTATGATACATCATTGGACACAGAAATAAGAATGGTGAATGAAAATCTCAAATTGGTTTCCTGCACTTCAAAAAACACAAAGGTTCAGAATTCTTTTGTTCTGCTATTTTGCTTTCATTACTTACCCTCTGTGAACTTCATCACCTACTCTAAAGAAGAAAGTAGCAGCTATCAGCAACTCATTCTCACAAACCATTGCCCAATTTCACTGCCAATTTGCTGCTGACCTCATTTTGAGACAGTCCCAGATGAGGAAAAAACTCACTATTTACAAATGAACACCTGCCTCTCAATCCCCTTCCCTTCTCTTCTTCAAGAGCTCTATCTGATGGAGCGATAACGTCATTCAGATCCACACAGCTGAGCACATGACTGTTACACCCCACAAATAGTCCACCACGTCAGTTCAACAGCAAAAACTACATCAGAATAACGCATTACATAACGCTGCTTTTAATTGTGGTGTGTGTTCACACCAAACGCGAATTGAATTATTCATGGGTGTAGATTACATACAAAGCCAATGCAAATTCGCGAGTAATCTAGAGTGAGTGACGCGATGCGAATATCCACTTTGCGTTCGTGTGCACACCAAAAGGAAAATATATATTTGTATGGCATTACTGCTCTAAATTACTTGCGGGATGTTTTTCAAATCACTCATTTTCGCGCCATTTTCTGTTACAACCAATGTGATGATAAGCTCTTGCCTTGTTTGTTCTTTGTAATACAAATTTTCCTGCTTGAGTTTAATGGTGTGTTCACACCAGATGCAAATTCAATTATTCGCGAGAGAAGATTACATGCAAAGTCAATGCAAAGAGGCGAATAGATGCAAATTTGTGCCCGGCTTTGCGAATGATGGAAAATGAACGACACGTTTGCCACGAACTCGCAATATTTGCCTTAGTCGCATCCTCTGCGCAAGTTGAAAAATTTCAAATATTTGTACATTTGTACATCAAATTACATTTGCGGAAAATTCACGCAAGCCAGTCGGCGAAGAACTTATTGACACATCCGGTTATATCAGAAAATGGAAGAGATCATTACTGTAGCCCGAAATTTATAATATAGGTATCTGGAGAGTACAACCCTGGTGAAAAAACCAGCATATGCTGGTAGGTATGTTTTGATGCTGGGATGCTGGTTAGGTAGGTTTTGATGCTGGTTTAAGCTGGTCCTTTGCTGGTTCATGCTGGTCCTTGACCAGCAACATGACCAGCAAAAACCAGCAAAGGACCAGCTTAAACCAGCTAAGGACCAGCATAAACCAGCAAAGGACCAGCTTAAACCAGCATCAAAACCTACCCAACCAGCATTCCAGCATCCAGCGATCAACCATTTTTCAACTTGCACGGAGATGCGATTGAAGCACCTTTGCATTGGTTTTGTATATAATCTGCTGACGCAAATAATTACGTTTGCTTTTGGTGTGCACACACTCGACTTTATCCACCTTGTTCTTCAACGTGGAAGTAAGTCTACGGGCGAGACGGTTTATTAGCCACTATAAGGAAATAACGAGAAGAATAACGACGTGCAGTAAATGGTAAAACTGCTTGCACTACAAACCAGTGTGTTTTTAAGACAATACATTATGGTAAGACACACCCATTTGCAATATCAAGCAGCAAAACGAGCTGTTTTGTACAGCTAAAAATAGCTGGACACGGATGAGACTGAAAGCCAGACCCATAAACTTTACAAATGGACACGCCCGCTCTTACGGAAAAAAATAAGATAGGTACATTATTGACTGTTTCAACGTATTTTGGTGCTTTTTAAGTGAATCATGCATGAGCGTTTGAGCGTCACATTTTAAGGCACTGTAAAGTTGTTTAAAAAAGTTATAAAACGCATCGTTTCATTCTCTGTCAATCTAGCCTACATGGTGTAGAATTTATAGCTAACATTGTATTTTTGCTTGTCCTTGGTGTTAATGGGTCACTAAATAACACCAAGCTTCTCTTTATAAAATGTTAAAGGAATAGTTCACCTAAAAATGTTCATTGCTCACTCACAGGTCATCAAAGAAGTAGATGAGTTTTTTCTTCATTAGAACAGATTTGGAGAAATTCAGCATTACAGCACTTACCCACCAATGGGTGCTCTGCGGTGAATGGGTGCCGTCAGAATGAGAGTCTAAACAGCTGATAAAAGCATCAAAATAATCCACACAACTCCAGTCCATCAATAATGTCTTTTGAAGTGAAAATCTGCATGTTTGTAATAATCAAATCCATCATTAATGCATTTTAACTACAAACCATTGCACATGACATACAGAGATAGATATAATTCCCATTACTTTTTAATTTAATAAAACAGGATCATAATGTATTGCCCTTTTTTTTAGTTAAATCATGGCTATGTTGTACTAATTTGTCTCCTTGTTTTAATTCAACCCTGGTAATGTTCTACTAATTGCTTCCTCCTTTTAATTTTGTTAACTCGTAGCCTTACTTTAATGAATGGGAACAAATTAGCACAATTTGATCACAATTTACCTAAAATGAGAAAATGAATTCTGAATTAGTGACTATGATGTCTTCCATGTCATGTGTTGAAATAAATGCTGATAAATTGTTTAAAATAAGACCAGAAAAGTGTACAACAAAGGTAAATATAATCAGTTCTGATTTAATGTTAACTAAAGCTTTGGCTTGAGTCTTCGTTGGAACATAAAACACAATGTTCTCATCAAAACATGCTGATCACAAACTGACCCATTCAAACCGGCTTGAGTCAGAGGATAATGTTGTTATGGGTGTGGCTCCCTGCATTATTTTTAGTGCAATTTTATCTGTTTGGTTCCTCCCATTCTTACTTTCATCTTTGTATTCCGTATTCAACCTCATTATGCCACTTCCTGTTTATCAAGTAATCAAGAACAAGAATGTCAGTCCTCCAGAATAACCAAGGGTCACATGATGCAGTTGTGCGAGGACTCGACATGCAGAGAGGGAATAATGCGAGTGTGGCGAGATCCACCAAGTTACCGCTATGCGGCCAGGCACATCAGTTCCTTGGGCTATCTGGGTGACCTATTTCCTCCTAAACTCTGGAATTTAAAGGTGCAACAGAGAGGAAACCCACTAAACATCCCAGATAGTGGTTAGTAATGTATATCGAACGTGACAGCTTCAAATAAAACTTCAAAATTGAATTATAAGTGAATACCTTTATATGGTGGATTAACCATTCTGTTCCGAATCAGGGTCAGATTTCAGTGATCTTGGTATCTTTGGCTTATGTTGTGATGCAGTGCTTACAACAATGGATGTTAAAAAACGGAGATGATCAGATGTGATGCTTCAAGAACATGCCTAAGACTTCAAAATGCAAAATGAAGATCCATCTCCTCCTCTGTGAACGAAATGATCCCTGCTGTGCCATAAATAAAGCATGCTTGCCTGAACATGTTCTAAAGGAATAGTTTATCCAAAACATGAAAATTCTGTCATAATCAATCTTGCCAAATCTTGAAAAAGACATGAAGGACCAGGTCTGAAAGAAAAAAAAGCCCTAATGTTTAATCATTGTATGAAGAAAGCAGCTTGGACATCCTGCTTTTCTCCATTACTGTTCCAGGGAAGCAATAAATCCACACAGATTTGAAGCAACATGATTTTTTTCTTAAAGGAAAATATATTCGAAAATATACACAAACTCCAGTTTCTTAAAGAAGACATATAATGAAAATCTGACTTCTTCTTTGTTTAAGTACTATAAACGGGTGTACTAGTTCTAGCACCATGGCAAAAGTTCGACCAAAGCATGCTTTGGCTGCACAGATGAGCACAGAACACTTTTTAGAGTCCCAGCCTCAGAGAAAACAATAATGCAGTGGATTTATTAATTTATTTACTGTATATTACGCTGCTGCCACGCAGATCTTAACATAAACATGCAATTTCTTCCCCAGCTGTTTACTTTCACAGACACAACCAACTGTTTTTGTAACTCATTTGTGTTTTTAACAAACTTTTTGTGTATTTGATAGTTAAAGTGCAATAAGACATGAAAGGGAACTTAGTTTAGTACTCACATGCTGTGTGACAGCCGCTTTGTGCGTGTTTCTATTAAAACTCATGATTTGAGCACGATATTTTATCGGAATATCTGGGGTACAACCTGTAAACACACAGCTCTATTCTGGAAAAGGGGGCAGGGAGCAAAAGCTTATTTGCATTTAAGGAGACATGGATGAAAACAGCATGTTTCTGCATCCACTTAAAATAGTTAATTTTAAATTGATATAATAAATTATCTGAGGGGTATTTTGAGCTGAAACTTCTGGGGACAATTGAGACTTATATTACATCTTGTAAAAAGGGGCATAATAGGTCTCCTTTAAAGCGTCTGGTTGTGAAGCAGTTGGAGAGCTATCACTTGTTCTAAGTGTGAGAAATACAAGGTGTGACATGTGAACTGGTAGAAATCCGTGTGTCTCATGGTTAATGCGTGAGACTCGAGAGCCTTGAGGAGTGTCTATTTACATTAAGTGCAAATAGCCTGCTTTGTTGACAGAGGCTCTTTACATTAACTCTATTCACCCGCATGTTCTTATTTTCCCTAATATTTAACAATTAACGATAGCTATTCAATGTGGATCTTACACAAATGCTCGTAGTTTCATTCACGCTTTAATATGAGATGATACAGGCTGCAGCTGTTTCTGTGCCTGCAATTGAAGCATGTGTTCTACACATTATAACAGCTGACAAGACAAGTAAATTCACAGCTAAGTACAAATAGCAATAGCGTATTTTCTTAACGATTGATGCACTAAGTGCAAATAGCAATAGGTTGTATTTACACTGTGTAAATAGCTATAAATTCTAATTACACTGTTAAAATAAATGTACTTTTACTATGGTAAAATAAATATTCAGGGATATCATCAAAAGGCTTTTGAATTTTGGTACACTTTTTTCTCTGTATAGTGTTGACATGGCAAGTAGTAAATACCGTAAATTTGGTTATGCTAGTGTGTGTGGAAATATTTAAAACACGTGTTACAATTAACCCCGCGCACCCCTACTGCAAATAGAGACAATTATCTGCACCTCAGTATTGTAGTACATTATAAAACAGTATGCAGTAATAACGTATTGAGTGTAAATTGTAGTTTTAATTCAAATTATTAAATGGGTGGTGTTTTATTGGGACAATAAACCCTCCCTACACCTACCCCAACCCTAACCGATACTTTATTTTCAACTTTTTGATTATTTCCTTCATTTTTGTTGAAAATAAATGCCTTTCTGATATGATATGAGATTTGAAAAGGGAGGAAAAAAGTTCACCAAAAGGCAGATTCAAACCCGGGTTAATTGCGTCGGAAAGAGTACAGCACACGCTTTACCAACTGCATCACTGAATGGTGCTGAATTTACCAAACATGAACTGAATTACATGTTGGTGGGCGGAGTTAGTGTAAATAGCCTCTGCCAACAAGGCAGGCTATGTGCACTTAGTGTAAATAGACACTCCGCTTTGTTTTTTTGTTTTTTTTCTCCATTTCTGTCACCAATGTAGTTTTGGTTCCTTGCCACTGTCGCCTCAGGCTTGCTTAGTTTTGAACACTTCATTTCTAACAATATGGTCAACTTGATTGCACAGATAGTATTTGAACTGACCTGAGCTTGGACGATGCAACGCGATCACATGGCAATATGTACATAGTCTCAGCCTCAAACATCACGACCACAGATCGTTGGCCGATGCATACAACACACAAAAGAGACACTTCAGGAGTTTCAAAGTCATCATCGGATTGGTTGAATTAGACATGATTTCTGGAAAATGTGCGTGTCACGTTCTTTAACATTCTGCCTGGAAACAAAGATGCCAGGATGTCAAACCCCCTCACGAAAGAATAAAGCTGTCATGTTTACAACTGTGACGACGAGCGCTTATCAGGTTTTTTTTTTAAATATTTAAAGTTTGCAGCACAAAATCTTTAAAATACGGTCAAGAGTTTTACACACCGGTCTGTTATTGTGAGGACATTTCCACGCCCATTTCCACGAGTTGAATCAACTTAAAATTTAAAGGCAGCTGGGTTACTTACCAGTTAGTTAAGTTTAGCAAACACAAATAAATTGTTACTTAGTACAACTTAACATTTCAAGTTGAATAAACTTATTTCAGTTGACTGAACTTAAAATTTTAAGGCAGCAGGGTAACAAATTATTTTAAGCTCACTCAACAAATTGTGTTTTTTATTTTTTACAGTGTACCCATCACTGGGGTCTAGTCATATCATACAAAATCGTACAAAAACGTACATGTGAGGTGTACAAATTCATACGAATTAGCCACCTCGCAAATTACGTACAAATTGGTACAAGATAGTGTTAGGAAGATGACATCCCTGAAGCAATAATGAACTGACTTTAACTGAAAATTTAGTGTTTACTATTGTCCTTTTGCATTATCGACACACTATTTTCTTGTTTAATACTGTAAAGCTGTTTTGACACAATCTGTATTGTAAAAAGTGTTATATAAATACAGGTGAGTTGACCTGACATAGTGTAAATAGCATCTATTGTCATTTGCACGTTGTGTAAATAGCATATGGCTAAGAAAATACTGTTGCTTTAAATTAGTGTAAATAGAATCCATTGCTATTTGCACTTAGTGCAATTAGTAATTGACTCTGTTTATACTAAGACAAAGTAACAGTGCATTTAGTGAAAATATTAAGTCTGTGAGTAATTCTGTATCTACTTTGCAAGCATATGACGCTTTGGTATCGTCCATGTAGTTGAACTGAGTTAAGTGGCGCGCATTTGCTCCACATGCTGTATCCACTCCGTGTTTTCCATCAGTCTCAGCCGAGGTGCTATCCAGCATTATGTGGACAAAACGATTTAACAGGGCATATTAACTGCAGAAAACAGTGTGGATGGCACGAGATGCCGGATGCTCGTACATCAGCGTGGATCAGTGATCAACGTCACAAAACGGCGGGATATGAAATAGCGTTTATAATGAACACTGCGCTTGATGTGGATGAATCCGGCTGGAGATGATGTTGCGTCTGCCGAGTCTCGTAGCTGAAGTGGAGGGATCTTACATACTTCAGCTCATCCAGGGCAAGCACACACGTTAAATCTGACTTCTCGAAACATCTTCTGACATTATTTCCAGCAAAGGACAGTTGTGTTTGTCAGTGAAGACCTCTTAGATTTCACTGACAGACGTCTTATGATGAATGACTGCAGTTTAGGACCCTTTGCTGTGACTCTTTGAAGTATGTAAGAAATTTCCCATGTGGATTTTATTCATAAGAACATATGAAAACGGATGAAAGCGCACAGGACTCTATGTTCAAGTGCAGGATGCATTTTACCAATCCAAAATGGTAAGTGTTTATGGTAAATTTTAAATTAAACTAGCCTATATCAGCCACATGACAGGCATTACGAAAATACAGTCTGATTCAAGTTGCAGTTTCATTTGCTGTTGGGTTATGTTGGAAAATCATATGCATGATTTTCAGAAGCCTGTTGTGGCTCAAAACCAATGAGCTGCCTACCTTCAACATATTGTTGGTGATACGAAAACGTCCCTTACAGGCGGCATAAATGCATTCTGACAGAAAAATATAGGAGAAATTATTTTAATAAAATAGAATGTAATAGAATCATTCAGTGATAAATGATACGGTGATTAAAGTATGGACAGTCGGTCATTATAATTCTAAAAGGGTTTATTTTGTGACAGAGTACTGTACATTATCCAGCTTACAGTGCTAGCAAATAAATACACGGGCAATGGGAATATTGACTTTAGTTCAATTATTTTGTTAATTAAGACCCGCTAAGAAAAATAGTCCAAATATGCAGAAAACAATTTAGCAAGAAAACGGAATAATAGGTTGTTCAAATACGAATTTATAAATTATTATCAATATATAAAGTAGTCATTCCGTACATTTCTTAATTTAAGAAATCTGAAAACTCCTGAACATCTACTCATGTATCAAAAGTTTTATGTTCACTGTAAAAGTAATACATAAGTATTCCGAGGCCAATTTAACATAGTTATTAAGCGCCGAAAAATAAAGCATAACCTATTAATTACTCTAAGTTGCGCTCGCACGACCTGAGAGAGAGAGAGAGGCGGAGTGATATGAGACGCACGAAAGTAGTACCGGCACATATGATAAGCTATTTCACGGTCTATTTTACAGCATTAATTTATATTTATTTCGTCGGTGAATGGTGCGATAAGAGTATTCTAGGGAATGTAATGGAAATAATAAATTATGCTAAGATTTTGCATTTCATTTACACTTAAAAGCAAATCCTTTAACATCTTAGGAAGCATTTTTTTTGTGAAAGAGCATCCAATACTAAAAAAATGGTATGTAGATGTGGGGAGTGTGAGTGTTTTGATATATGGAGTTGTCATACCTCATGGTAGACCTGGGTTTAAGTCCAGACTCGAGCCTAGATCATGCTCTCTTCCCAGTCCCCACTTGAATTCCTGTCTTTACTACCGTGTCTATCAATAAAACAGTCAGCTTATGGTTTCCATAAGTTCAGTGCACATCACAAGCTAAATTTGTTTAATGTTTTAAGATACGATTCACTGGATTCCGAACATCAAAATCTTTCATGGCCTTTGTGATGAGAAGATGGAAAATCTTACTGGTGCTGAATGTGTTTACGATGGCCGGCTTCATCACTTTTTGGGGCAAGTGCAATTTGCGCACAACCAAAGTTGTTGGTCAACAGGCGGCGGGTGCTGATATGAGAGGACAGATGCATCTGAATGGATCTGCTCAGGAGACCAGCATCAGTCATGATGTGCTTTTAAAGAGACTGGGATCTCTGGAAGATGTGGTGTACAGACAGCTGAATGGTAACTTCTTTATTATCACAAGCAAATCCATAAAGTAGCTATATATAGTGATCCACAAAAAAGCCAGTTGAGTCATGTCATTTGTGTTGAATAGGTCTGTCCAAGTCTCTTGGACTCATTGAAGGGTTTGGAGGCCGAGGTAGAGGAGGTCTACCAGCAACACTCATGCCAGAGGAAGAAAAAGAGGCCAAAAACATGAGGGAGAAATATGGCTACAATGCATTTCTGAGTGACAAAATCTCTCTGGATAGATCTATTCCAGATTATCGACCCAGCAAGTGAGTGACACTGGCCTTTTTTATTTCTACCCTGAAAATATCTAAACAAAAACCTATAGTTTTTGCTCTTGGTGTAATATGGAAGGAGTTAACTGACTAGCAACGGGTACTATGTCATATTTGTCATTTATTCACACACACAAAAAAATTAATTAGAATGTCTAAAACCAAGTGCTCAAGAGAGTTTCCATATACCGAGATTAAAAGAGAGGAATTTGACATTTACAGTTTCTAAGTTCATTTAAACGAGGTTCTATAAATATGGTTCATATTTGAGGCCCACTAGGCTCTGTGATTGTTACAGTGAAAATGTGCAAATAAGCAAAGCAAGAAGTGGCTTTCCTTCTGTTAGGAAGTGAAAGGCCTTTGTGTACTAAAGATTCAAAGAAGTTGTTTGTTTTAAACATAATGAGAAGATCTTCTGTGTGTATCCACGTTTGTGTGTTTTCATAGATGCAAAAAGGCCTTTTATCCCCGTGACCTGCCACAGATCTCCATCATCTTCATCTTTGTAAATGAGGCGTTGTCTGTCATCCTGCGTTCAGTCCATTCAGCTGTCAACCACACACCAGCTCATCTCCTGAAGGAAATCATCTTGGTGGATGACAACAGCGATGACGGTGAGAAACAAGGGAATTTTGGCTCTAAATTGCTTGGTACTAAATCATATTAAGTGGTTATTTTAATGGTTTTCTCTTGGAAACCATAAAATGATATGAATAGTCCTCCTGGAAAGTTGTATATACTAGTCGTAATTGTGTTGTCAGGTGTGTTCAAATCACTTTGGTTGGAGCAAGTTTGCATTTTTTTTAACTATTTCTACAATGACTAATAATGTATGAAAGCCCATTTCCACCACTGAATAATGATAATAAAAAAAGGTTATTGCGACTTTTTATCACACAGTTCTGACTTTTTCTCAGAATTACCTGATACAAATTCGCAATTCTGACTTTTTTCTTTGAGAACTGTGAGATATAAACTCGCAATTCTGATTTTTTTATCAGAATTGCGTAATACAAACTCGCAATTCTGACTTTTTTTTTAAATTGTGAAACTGCAAGTTATATCACATTTTTGAGGACAAAAATTCAGAATTGCGAGTTTGTATCACACAATTCTGAGGGACAAAAATCTGAATTGTGAGATAAAAAGTCGCAATTACAGAAACTGGCTTCCATTATAATAATAAATATGTGTTTTTGTATTATCTTAAAAAGTGTGTTTTTGTATTATCTTTTAAAGGTGAAGCAAACTGTTTAATTCTATCATAATAGTACAATACTATTGTGTTTTGTACATTCAACTAGTTTTATTGTAAAACTGGTATTTTCATACGTCAACAAATTTACTGTCATCTACAGATGTTGCGTTCATTGCATCCGCAATGTTTTCTCACTGACACATCCCCAACTCCAAGAAACTCCTCTCGTAATTACGACATCATGATGGTGTTCATATGCATTAAACTCATGAAGAAGATCTTTCCTATTAACGTACCATTAGATGGATCGGTTCTTTTGCCTTGGACCAGTAAAAATCCACTAAACACCCATCCCAAACCCCTAGAAAACGCATACCAATGTACTAAAACCCACTCTGAACACCTTAGAAACCACAGAGCAAATAGAAAATGCAAAAATCTAGTTTCATAAACCATTCCGACAGGGTTTAATCCATTCTGTTGTATTTGAGCTGGAGTGTCAACACTGATAACCTGGAGTAGTTTGCCAAGCGCTCTTTGCTCACGTTGCGCATGGCCATGCTTGTCTATTGTATCAAAGTGTGTGCTCAGGCCTTCCCAGAGAGACAGTTCAATTTCCATCACATTGTTGGCATGAGCCGGTGGCGGAAGGCCAACCGTCCATCAGCGCAGGGGGAAAAGCCTGCATTTGCTGAAATGAGGGGGCAGGCGAACAGCACACCCATTTCTGTCCTCATAATGTCAGTGATTCACGGTTTGTCACCCAGAATGCAGATGACAGTGTTTAACGTGGGGATAGGGAACACTTTCCAAGAATGTGTTTTCCAGGGGGATGGTGTGGATCCCCGTAGCACAGATCAAAGGCAGGGAAGAGTTTTGGCGTAGGAGACACATTCCCTCTGGTCTGGTTTAAACACAGCGATGAGCACTCATGCACCATGAAACGAGATTTCTCCCTCTTTACCGTTTATGTGTGTGTGTGTGTGTGTGTGTGTGTGTTATGCACGACAGTACAACTGAAAGGGCCACTGGAGGAGTATGTCAACAAGCGCTACCCAGGTCTTATCAAAATAGTGCGCAATCAGAAGAGAGAGGGCCTCATCCGTGCTCGCATCGAGGGCTGGAAAGTGGCCACCGGGGAGGTGACTGGCTTCTTTGATGCCCATGTTGAGTTCACGCCGGCATGGTGAGAATCTTGTGCTTGCTACGCTATGCTGCTGGTTTTATAGATGGTCTCACTCACACCTCGACTCCTTAGGCCTTGTTTACACCTGGTATTAACATCCGTCTTGGGTGATCTAAACTGAACTGCTCAGCCAAGAAAGACTGTTTACAACCAGTAGTAACGTGTGTCTCAAATAAGTCTCTTGTGACTGGATTTCAAGTGGAAGGTCTATAAATATATGATTTCACGCAATAGTCACTACACCAGTGGTAAAGTGCGTTTATAAAGCCAAAACCTGTTAAACCTTCATTCGTCTTCGAAACACAAATTAAGTTATTTTTGATGAAATCCGAGAGCTTTCTGACCCTGCATAGACAGCAACGCAACTGACACATTCAAGGCCCAGAAAAGTAGTAAGTAGTGATGGGTTGTTCTTGAACGATTCGTTCATTTTTAACTGTAGGGGAATGTACAGTTAAAACCCAAGGACCAGATATGATGAACAAAGACCAGGAAAGACAAAGGAAAATTTACTGAAGAAAATAGTTTGCAGTTTCATCAGCAGAAGTCAGCTTCAACACTCTCAACGGATTTTGTAGGCCACTCTGCGTACATGTTACAACCACCAGTAATTATACTCTAACAGAAGTTGCTAACTACATAAATGCATAGGTTAGGAGGATTCTGATTGGTTCAAATCTAGATAAACTTAGCAAATCTCCACATATGGACGTCAGACTAAAAGCATATCTCTACATGATTATCTAGGTGACAAGAGAACATGGGTCAGACACAACAGGTCTCTCCAGAGACCTATTTCTGAACAGGATGGTGTCCGGGGGGTAGCTTCTTCAGGGAGTTCATCTCTCCTGTGCTCATTAACAAAGACACACACACACACACATTCACACGGAACTCTTATCTGTACTCCAAGGTTGGCTAGTTCTGCCCTGGATCTTATCAAATATGGTTAAATACACACACAATGAGAGCCGTTTTTTAACAAGTGAAAAGACAGACCAAATGCATATTCAACTTATTTTCTAACATGCATAAATGTTCTAATCACGTGTCGGTTGCATAGATGGCATGTTCTGATGACCCCTTATGTCATGGCACTATGACCTTGAGAAAATATAGAGCTCGGTATGTAAAATGTTACACATTCCATTCTTACCATAGTCTATCACTACTAATATATGTTTTAGCTGCTAACTTTATTCAGTCATCAAACAATCCTGGAGGGCTGCAGCCCTGCAGAGTTTTGTTCCCAACCTTGCTCCAACACACATACTATGCAGTTTTCAATTAAGCCTGAAAGACTTGATAAGTTGGTTCAGGTGTGTTTAATTAGGGTTGCATCTAAACTCTGCAGGGCTGTGGCCCTCCAGGACCAGAGTTTGACACCCCTGATCTAGGAGGTTAATAATAACGCAAGAAATAAAAATTCATATTATTATGAAGTCCAAATTCGATCCAGAATTCCACTCCTTCAGAACGAATCTTTAATGTAACTCGGGACGAACGAGTCGTCTCGGGGAGTGATTCGTTCAGGCGCGCCTGCGCAACATCCTATTAGGTTCTGTACTGGAATTAGTTCACCTGTTTGGAGTCTTCAGGTTTTTGGAGTTGTTCGTTCATCTTATGGGGCTGTCACATGATGAATGAACGACTTGAACCCGAAGACTCAAGAGATGAACTAATCAATTCTCTTTCTGGCTCAGACTGCATAGATGAACAAATTACTCAAACCCGAAGACTCGAGAGATGAACTAATTAATTATTTTTTCCGGCTCACACTGCATTGGTTGAGCTTATGGGGCTGTCACATGATGAATGAACAACGCAAACCCGAAAACTTGTCAGATAAGAGGCGAGGTGAGCAAATCATAGACTAAAAAGCCAGGTAAACAATGAATTAATCTTTTCTGTTTCTTTTAGCATTATAGTTTTGGCATTATAGTCTTGTTTGTAGTGTGATTAACGTTTGTGTAAGCAGTAGATGTGTTAGGGAAGTAACACGTAACATTTTTATTATATTTTGCTTAAATGAATGAAATGACTCAAAAAAAGATTTGTTCATTTTGCTGAACGAGACTCAAAAGTCAGAGTCTGTAAAATGATCCGAACTTCCCATCACTAGTAATAAGGGCATCGTTTTGTGTTGCAAAGATGAACGAATGTCTTACAGGTTTGGAACAACATGAGGGTGAGTAATTAATGACAGAATTTTATTTTTGGTTGTATTATCCTTTGGCCTTGTCTTAAAATGCACTTTAAATGTCTTCTGCACTGTTGCCAACTTCTTTTAATGGAAAGTAGCTAAAGTCTGCTTGAAAAGTTGCTAAATGTCACTAGATAAAGTCATATGCTAATTATCAACTGTTTGCTTCTCTGTGGCCTGTGAAATGTGGCCTGTTAACTAAGACTACATAACCAGCTCTCCCTTCCAAGATGTTATTCTGCACAAAAATCGAACCGTTTGTAAAAATCAAGCTGATTTATAATTGAGCTGTTGTCTGATGAAATCAAATACACATAAGATAAAGACAATGGCTGTGCTGTGATTTTGGTTATTATGCGAAAGTTTCGGGAACCCCTTGCAGAATCTGTGAAAATGTGAATAATTTTAACAAAATAAGAAAGGTCATACAAAATGCATGTATTTTTTTATTTAGTACTCTCCTGAGTAAGATATTTTACATAAAACATGTTTACATATAGTCCACAAGACCAAAAAATAGCTGAAATTATTAAAATAATCCCCTTCAAACGTTTGGAAACCCTTGGTTCTTAGTACTGTGTGTGGTTACCTGGATGATCTATGACTGTTTTTTTTTTTTTTGTTGTTTTGTGATGGTTGTTCATGAGTCCCTTGTTTGCTCTGAACAGTTAAACTGAGCACTGTTCTTCAGAAAAATCCTCCAGGTCTTGCAGATTCTTCAGTTTTACAGCATCTTTTGCATATTTGAACCCTTTCCAGCAGTGACTGTATGATTTTGAGATCCATCTTTTTACACTGAGGACATTTGAGGGACTCAAACACAGCTATTAAAAAAGGTTCAAACATTCACTGATGCTCCAGAAGGAAACACGATGCATTAAGAGCCGGGGGTGAAAACTTTTGAAATGGATGAAGACGTCTACATTTTTCTTATTTTGTTGAAATATCTTTTTTTTCCCCAATTAGTACTGATCTTCATAAGCAACAAAAGATACTTGTATGTTTCCCGGAAGACAAATTAATTACAATTTACCTTGATCTTCAAATTCCAAAAGTTTTCACCCCCCGGCTCTTAATGCATTGTATTTCCTTCTGGAGCATCAGTGAATGTTTGATCCTTTTTTAATAGTTGTGTTTGAGTCCCTCAGTGTGAAAAGATGGATCTCAAAACCAGGGTTCAAATATGCAAAAGATGCTGGAAAACTGAGGAATCTGCAGGACTTGTAGAATTTTTCTGAAGAACAGTGCTCAGTTCAGAACAAACAAAGGACTCATGAACAACCATTGTTGCTAGGCGTTTTTTGGAAAAACAGTCACTAAAGGGGCCTGAAAATAGCTAAATCTAGCGACAAGGTTGTTAAGTTGGCAACACTGGTCTTCTGTGACTACTTGTGGGGTTCCAATCCTGTTCCTGGAGATCTACCTGCCTGCAGATTTCACTTCCAGCTTTGCTCCAACACACCTGTCTGTAATTATCAAGTGCTCCTGAAGATGTTAATTAGCTGGTTCAGATGCGTTTGATAAGGGTTGGAGCTGAACTTTGCAGGATGGTAGATCTTCAGGAGCAGGATTGGGCAGCCCTGCATTTTCATGAATGCGCCGAATGAGGCACACAAATACAGTTGAATTCAATGGAGGGAGTGGGAAAGAAAGTGAATGGAAAAGGATACAAATGATAAAGCTTTGGCACAGCATAACAAAGTTGGAATCAATTTTTTGGAGTGCTTTCTCAAAACAAGCCCAAGGCAAGTTTTTGTGGCTGTTCGATTGCAATCAACCACAAAGCAACCCTTTCGTAGTGGACCCTGTTCACAGCTGTATTTAGTGTTTTGTTCTCATGCCCAAACCAAACAGATATGAATACCATGTGTAAACAGAGTTTCAGTTCATGTTTCCTCTGTAGGTCCATCTAATTGGCTGATGTGAGGTGAGAAACCAGCCAACACATTCTCAAGCCAGGATTAGATTTAGCTCCGCGGCAGAGTCGAAGAAGTGTTATTAGCACTGTGCAATACAGTTTTGCTTATAATGATCTAACCTCTACATCCCCTTGTCAGGGCTGAACCAGTTCTGTCTAGAATCAAGGAGAACCACAAGAGGATCATACTGCCCTCCATAGATAACATTAAAGACGAGACGTTTGAGCTGGAACGCTATGAAAACTCGGGCCATGGATATAACTGGGAGCTTTGGTGTATGTATATCAGCCCACCGAAACAGTGGTGGGATGAAGGGGACACTTCTGCACCAATCAGGTAGGATCCTAGACTTTTCACAGTTTATCATCCATTGTGAACGTACACCTGGGTGTTATAGTTTTTATTTACTTTGGGTAAGTAATTAATCTTGGGTAACCAAGATTTCACACTCTAGACAAGACCTTTAACATTAGCCAGAAATATCTGTGTATGTACCAGTATGTACGCACAGGTTAATAACATTGACTGGACAAATACAGCACACAAAGAGGCCGCAACCTAACCAAATATACAGGAGTATTTTTAAGTGTTTCACTCAAAGGCTCAAACCAAACAGAGTGCATTGAAAGTTCATTAGACTCTACAAAGTGTCTTAATATTTAATGATATTGGCATTGTTTGGTTTCTGATTGGCTTTCTGTTGCTAAACAACTCACCGTAATATTCTAGCACAGCATTGTTTCACACTGTGTACCTTTGGCACTGCTGTTTAGCACTTTAGTATTTCACAACCCACGGTTGGGCGATTCAACAGAATTGGTGCAAACTGCTGTCCCACAGCCAAAAAGCACATTTAAAAAGCATTTAAGAATTCAAACTGTAGATGTTTACTAAGATCCTTATATTATCTATTGAAACCTACAATAATATTTAAAATATCAGTAAGCTTAATATAAAAAATCGTAATTTATTGAGTACTTTCAATTGCAGGGTTGCTGTCCCGAACCCTAACCCCTAAATGTTTCCAACTTTGCACCAATTCTGTAGATAGACCTGGTTATGAAAAAAAACCCAAAAAACTGAGTAACCACTCAAATTTAAATGTATGAAATATTGCTTAAGGCAACGTGGTCTTAATATAGTGTAAACAGTACTTAGAATATTACACTGCCACTGCTTTCAATGTATTATATTATTTTCAATTATTTACACTTACGTTTTCAATATTGACATTCATTATTTTTTCATTAATTATTTAGTATGTCACAGAAGAAACTGCATTAAAAATACAAAATGTAAAATCTTTATTTTTAGGACGCCTGCAATGATAGGCTGCTCTTTTGTGGTAAACCGGGAATACTTTGGGGAGTTGGGCCTACTGGACGCAGGGATGGACGTGTATGGAGGCGAAAATATAGAGCTGGGAATCAGGGTTAGTATGCCACCCACATCCCTGCGCTAAAGTAGAGCATTCGTAACTTAGCCTCCCTACGCTCAGTGCGCACAGCCTTTATTTTAACTTTTTTTCTTCTAACATTATGCCAGAACTGAAGTTTGATAGGTGTATGTGCATTTTCAAATCCCAGGTGTGGCTGTGTGGGGGAAGCATGGAGGTTCTGCCTTGTTCCAGAGTGGCCCATATTGCTAGAACGAAAAAGCCCTACAACAGTAACATCGCCTTTCACGCTAGACGCAATGCACTTCGGGTGGCAGAGGTTTGGATGGACCAATACAAATCTAACGTCTATTTGGCATGGAACCTCCCAATGAAGGTATGCATTTGACATACTTGCAATAACAGTTAGTATACTATATAGTACATTCACTTTCTTTGTCTATACAGAACCATGGCATTGAATATGGAGACATATCCCAGAGACTAGCGCTCAGGAAAAGACTTCAGTGCAAAAACTTTGAGTGGTACCTTGACAATATCTATCCAGAGATGAGGAGATACAACAACACTGTCTTTTATGGAGAGGTGAGTGCCATATTTACCACCATTTGGCAAATTTCCATGGGCTAAAGATCTCCCCACGCAGATTTAACAATAGGTTTCACAAGGTTTTGCCATGTTGACCAAGAGAAAGCTGCCTGGTTTGAAAGTGATTTTTGTGTGATCTGTGCTTTAGATATGACTACATCACATGCTAACTGACAAGACAATGAACCTTTTGCCTACAAAAATTTGCTAATGTGACCACACCTTAAAGGGGTCATCGGATGCCCATTTTCCACAAGTTAATATGATTTTTTTTTCTTAATGAAAAGTCTATAACATGCTTTGGCTAAAATTTCTCAATGGTAGTGTAAATAACACCTTTTTTACCTTGCCAAAATCAGCCCTGCAAAAATCCTGTTCTGGTTTCTTTAAATGTTAATGAGCTCTGCTCGCCCCGCCCCTCTCTTCTCTTTGTGGAGTGACGAGCCTGTTTACTTTAGCTGCATTTAGCCGCTAAACTTGCTAACTAGCACGTTATTAGGAAAGGCGATCGCAAAGATTCATAAAAAAAAAACCCTTATATTCACTTCTGCTGTAAGTGAAGCTGAATCACGAATGATTCGCTTGAACATAGATGGATATATGTAGATCGGGAGGCGCATTCCATTTACAAACAAACGTAATCTACTGCATCTTCAGCGGTTCAGATGTCGGGAGTAAATGACGACACTGCATGGATTTTTATCATTATAGGGTAGATTTGTACATACACTGCCAACACACATTAACGTTCAAACAACATGTAAAAGTGAACTTAGCATCCGATGACCCCTTTAAAGGCAACCTTTAAGGCAATAAAATACTGATATGATGCCATATTGTATGGCTTTTGGTTGTAATTTTCAGTCAAAGGGCAATAAGAGAGTCTTAATTGCTTTCCAAGCGATAAGAAGAGGAGAAAAAAATGGGACGATGCCTGTGGACGAATAAAACCTCCTAAAGACCCACGTCTTTGTTCTCTCCACTTTAGCCCTGAAGCCTTTGAGGCTTTTAGTAGACCACAGCTACTGAAAGGGCTTACAATCAGCAGAGACAAGAAATGCTAGATGCCAGGATGTAAACATGCTGACATTTAACTTGATGCTGCAGCCACTGAAGGAGTTTCTCAGTGAGAATTTCACACAATATCTGGAGGCGTTTAGACTCCTGGTGGAGAAAATCGACAGACTGGCATTTGGTTTAAGCCTATGCTTATATCAATCGCCACCTGTAAGCGCTTTCTGTTGTGGTCATTGTATCAGTATTTTATTTTCCAAGTTATGTTGCGTTAAAAATAGCAACAGGTAGCACCAGTAGCTCACAGAATGCAACCATTTCAAGTCATTGAAATAATGGCCAATAGTCCAAAATATGTATAAAAGATGTGGATTTTTTAAATAACATAAATCTTTCATGGGTTTTCTACTACATATTTCAGTAAGAGACATCGCTTAAGCTGTATGAATGTCTCTGATTAACACAGCTGGCAGTAAATTGGAGTTTTTTGGAAGAACATTATTTGGTTAGTTATTGTTAAATATTCAGTTCACCCAAAATCATTTATTCACCCTCAGGGCCTTCCAAACTTGTTTGACTTTCTTCCATGAAACAAAAACTAATTTTGAAGAACATCCTCAGCGTACATTTTCAATAAAATATAACAGAATAGGGACTAGGGCTGTCAAGCTCCAAAAGTGACAGAAATCAACATAAAAGTAAGACACTTGTACTACTGTATATTCCAAGTCTGAAACCAATGACAGTATAATGTGAAGAGTCAACCAAATTTAAAATCATTATTTAGCTAAAATTCTGCCAAATCATCTTACTGCAGCTTTTGAGTTTTGCATGCGTTTATTCAAAATTGCAGTGATTGCATTTTAGTGACCAATGTGACACCAAAACCTATGGTGTTTAGAGTTAGTGATGCCAAAAGTGACTTCAATTTCAATCTGTTCTTGCTATCTTATGGCATCAGAAGTCATATGAATCCCTTTCGTGAGGCTTTTACGATGCCTTTTTGTCATTTTTGCAGCTTAACAGCACCAGTTTTTGCCATTCACTTCTATTGTATTGAAAAGAACTCTGTAAACATTCTTCACAATGACTTCTTTTGTGTTTCACAGAAGAAACATTTACATTTATGCATTTAGCAGACGCTTCTATCCAAAGCAAAAACAGAGGAACACAATCAATCTGTCAAGGAGCCAACAATATTCATAATATACAAAGAAACTGATGTAGTATGAAAGTGAATAAATGATGACAGAATATTAATTTTTGTACACACCATTACTTCAGGGAGGTACTGCATTATTATAAAAAAGTTTTATCAAAACTGGTTTCATAGTAAGAGGATAACTTTTTAACTAACAAAAAGCAGGCCAAACTATCAGCTGCTTGAGTCTTTTTAATGTGTTCTAGATTCGCAGTACCAATGTGACCCATCTGTGTGTGGACCAGGGCGTAAAGGAAAACCACACAGCAACGCTGCACCCCTGCCATGGCTGGGGCCCTCAGGTAAATCTGCAACTCCTCACAGCTATACATCTCCACAGACCTGACCTCCAACAAACCTCTGCTCACTCTGCACACAGGAAATAGGTTACGTCTATAGGGAGTCTCTTCATGACACAGTTCTCCGCATTCAGTTCGTCAACTATACAATGAAATGACAAGATGGAGTGAAATAAGACATAAAAATTCTGCTTTCTAGTTTTGAATTCAATCATGACTTCTAGGTCTAGTCTTGACTAGTTTACATATCTACACTGGAGCTTGACCCAGCTAATAATTATAATAAATTAATAGTCATTACGGAACAGCCAAAAACTATCTGGCAAAACATCATGAGCTTAGGGTGCCAAAATGCCCCTGAATGACTCAGTGACCCAGTTACCAAATCACTGAATTAAATAAACTCACATTATCCCCTCTGTGGTCTATTTTGTAGCTGGGTCGCTACACTAAGGAGGGTTATCTTTTCCTGGGTTCTCTGGGAAGCACTGGCGAAGATACTCGGTGTGTGGTGGACGATAAAATCAGCAGCTACCCACAGCTCCTGAATTGTGAGAAAGTCTCTAGCGTACGCCAGAAGACTTGGCACTTTGCACAGGTGAATGGGTCATGTTTTATACAGAGCAATTGTCCTTTTGCCTTTGATCACTAAAATGACTCTTTTTATTTTTGTTCCCTGAAGAATGAAGCAATCATCAACCGAGCTACAGGACGCTGTCTCGAAATAGTGAAGGCTAATGTCCACTTCGGCTACGCTCTGATTCTGCGTTCCTGCACTGGCCAGAAGTGGAACATCAAGAATTTGATGAAACAGGACTGAGGGCAGTGAGTCAGTAATCTTGAAAAGCTGGGAATCTCTATGGCCTTCATGGGACTTGGATCCAGTTTTGTGGAATTCAAGGGGTGCCGATTATGTTTGCATTTGTTGGGTTTACTACATTCCATATTACAAAAAGAAACTTGAAGCACCACATACAGTACCTTTTCGAGAACCCCTGGACATCCCTTCAAAAAGGACAGTTCTCTGAGGATCCAGTAAGTTCCTGCAAGAACTGTAAAGAACATCAAAGATTTTGAAGCACATAAACTATTGAAGTTCCTTAGGTTTGCAATATTTGAGGTTCAACCACGAGAGCAACCATGTGACTCAAGTCTTGAGTGCTGAAACCAAAATGACAATTAAGTGTAGATGACTTACTGCTGTATTGCAAGTACTCTATTCACCATTGTATGCATAATTTAAGTCTATTCTTAAATTATATACATGCAAATTTAGTTCATATCCTGCGAAACAGGTTAATGTGTTCATAGCAGCTTTTATAGACTTAAAGGGATAGTTCATCCAAAACTGAAAATTCTGTCATTAATTACTCACTCTCATGTTGTTCCAAACATGTAAGACCTATATTAATCTTCAGAACACAAATTAAGATATTTTTGATGAAATCCAAGAGCTTTCTGAATTGTCAGCAGTGCAACTAACACATTCAAGGCCCAGAAAGGTAGTAAGGACATTGTTAAAACAGTCCATGTGACATCAGTGGTTCAACCGCAATGTTATAAAGTAAGAGAATACTTTTTGTGTGCAAAGAAAATGAAAATTACAACTTTATTCAACAGTTTATTCTCTTCCGAGTCAGTCTTTGCCGTGCGTTCAGAACCTGGATGTGTTGGACATGGATTGTTTAGAAGCAGAAAAAGACGCATGCTGTACAGACAGTTGAGGTCAAAAGTTTACACACACCTTACAGAATCTGCAAAAAAATGACCCATTCAAATGTTTACACACACTTGATTCTTAATACTGTGTTGTTACCTGAATGATCCACAGCTGTGCTTTTTTTTTGTTTAGTGATAGTAGTTCATGAGTCCCTTGTTTGTCCAGAACAGTTAATCTGCCTGCTGTTCTTCAGAAAAATACTTCAGGTCACATAAATTCTTTGATTTTTCAGCATTTTTGTGTATTTGAACCCTTTCCAACAATGACTGTATGATTTTGAGATCCAGCTTTTCACACTCAGGACAACTGAGGGACTCGTACGCAACTATTACAGAAGGTTCAAATGCTCACTGATGCTACAGAAGGAAACCCAATGCATTAAGAGCTGGGGGTGAAAACTTTTGCAATTTGAAGGTCAGGATAAATTTCACTTATTTTGTCTTCTGGAAAACATGTACTGTAAGTATCTTCTGTAGCTTCTGAAGGGCAGACAGCTGTTTTTATAAATTCAACTATTATTTTCTCTTATTCAGGTCAGTACTAAATGAAAAATAACATGCATTTTGTATGATCCCTCTTATTTTGGTAAAATAATTAACATTTTGCAGATTCTGCTAGGTGTATGTAAACTTATGACCTCATCTGTAAAACAATCTTCATAAACATTTTGACCGAGAAGATTTTTTTGCCCAGTTTTTGCCCAGCCTTACTTATTTTCAACCAGAATATACAGACGATGAACTAAGAGGGATGGACATTCTATGCCAGAACCCCGGCTCCTGTGTCAGTGTCTAACCCGTGTCGAAGACTGAAATGGAAACAAGAAATTGTTGAATAAAGTCGTTATTTTTATTTTCTTTGTGCACAGAAAGTTTTCTCATAGAGTCATCATATTACGGTTCAACCACTGATATCACATGGACTATTTTAAACAATGTCCTTACTACCTTTCGGGGCCTTGAACGTGGTAGTTGCACTGCCGTCTATGCAGGGTAAGAAATCTCTCGGATTTCAACAAAAATATTTAAATGTGTGTTCTGAAGTTGAACGAGGGTCTTATGCATTTGGAACAACATGAGGGTGAGTAATTAATACCAGAATTTTTATTTTTGGACGAACTATCCCTTTAATTTTTCGTAAAATTGAGTTGTACTCTGTGTTTCTTTTTCCACTCTCTTGTTTTAGGTTCTCTCTGTCAGCAGCTATGGATCCCAGTGCGTTTTCTGTTTAAATAAGCTGTCTGCTCTGGAAATATGTTATTTATTGCATAGTTTTTTTTCTACAGTAGCCCTACACAAGAATGACATTACGATATGTGCGCAGTTTAACAGTAACTATGGTAACTGAGCTGAATCTGATGCTGAATGAATCCTGTAGTAGTCACACTGTTACTTTGAACCACACAAGGCCAGTATGTAGGCGAAAGAAATATGGGAAAATGATCGTCAGGGATTGTCGACCGAGTTACATAAGGACACGTTACGTGAGTCATAAACTCTACATGTAACTATAGTTTCCTCAGATGTTGTTATACCCATACCGTCTTCCATTTTGACTAGGACCGGTTTGAATAAAATGGCGAACTGCAGCGTTGTAGTGCTCGGTGTCCTAAATCTAAAAAGAATTTAAACGCCGTATACAAGTACCTCACTTGTTACCTGCGGAACTGTCGGCAGCAACAAAGAGGCGTATCTAAAGATCAAAGTAACCCTCCACAAAAAAAATTTGAGGTTGTCATGTGAAGATTAGTGGCAAACACTACAATGTTCATGTGACATGAGGATGATGGGCTACTAAGAAGCTGATCTGACGTGTCAAAAAGCACCAGCTGAGCTTTCTCACACAACAATCCTTCCTTCAGCGATGGTAAGGCTGTTCTAACTTAAAAGGACATCAACTGTGCATACTAATCGACCCTCTGAGCGCCTCCCACCACTGAGCCAAACCTCTCCTGCTGTGATGCTTCAGGCTCTGTGTGACTGACAACTCCCAGTCATGTGAGCTGCACCACATGTTTGAGGGCTGTTAAAAATTCAGTCGATGTTTATTATGCATTTACAACTCGAATTAGGCCAAATATTCTTTTTCATCTTTCCATATGAAACAACTCTGGCAGCTGTATAGACAGCTCTGCAGTATAGGCCTATCGGCTTATGGATTTTCTTTGTTGTCAAGGCTTTTACATTTTATAGGAGGCTTGTTTCATTTTATGGCAAGCTGTGAAGCAGTGAGTAATTGTAGCGGTTCATGGCTCTCGAATAATGACTTGTAGTTCATAGTAGAAGAGTAAATAATTAAAATAGATGATACGCCCTCATAGTTCATCACCGTTGATATTGATCATCATGATTCATTACCGGCTCATTAACTTAGTGATTCACCCTCAGAGCTTAGAGGCATGGCTGATGTGTGGCTGTGAATAAGTGTTGAGTGGCTTCATATTTTGACTAAAAACCATTACTTACCGCTCGTCTTTGTGCTCTGCATTTCAGTTCCAAAAGTGGTGGTACAGTTTAACTGCACTAGGACTTTGTATTAAGGCACAGTCACATTAACCAAATATTACAGACAAAAAAAGGATGGAGTCACTTTTAAGCCTAGCACATTTCTGTTGGTTATGCCATGAATTTGCCTGACCAACAAAGAACAAAATCTGCAAGGGGGACTTTACATTTTTGCAGCTAAAATCCAGTCAGTTGTATAAAAGAATAAAAAAGGGTAATTATGACACTATCTTACAAATGAGGGAAACAGTCAAGTAGTCTCGTTTGGAACTATTTGCAGTGTTGGGAAGGTTACTTTGGAAATGTAATAGGTTACAGATTACAAGTTACTCTATTTAAAATGTAATAAGTAGTGTAACTTTTCAATTACTTTATTAAAGTAATGTAACTTACTACTTTTAATTACTGTTTGATTACTTTTCAAAATTTCTAATATTTTCAACTGTTAATCATTTTTAAAACATTCAAACCAGGCAGAGTTAACCTTACAGCAGCACTCAACACTGATTACTGTCAGACTTTATCACTTAAATTAAGATTATAATAATTAAGGGATAATATTTTGCAATAACAACTGGCTAGATGTACATTATCCCACTTATCACATAGCTGCTTGCCACAAAAGTAAATAATTATTCACAAAACACTGATCTGAGTTGAAATATTTGAACGCAAAGATTCCATGAAGAAATCAGTTGCTAGCAAGCGGCAAGTTGACAGAATTAAGAAATCGTACACATAATATTGAATTGAGTTTTAATACTTCATTAGCTAACCAAACGCAAAGCTTCCACCAAGAAAAAATATCACGCGTATAACGCCGACTTAAGACGAGTCTGAGTTAGTAGCTTTTAGCAGTTGTTATGGGGGAATAACATACCTTGTAATGTCATGACAGAGCCATGTAATAATTTAATTTAAAGCACAGTTACTACAAATTCAGACTTAACACCTCTTATTTGCTTTGAGATCATTCTGAGGTAAAATACAGATATGAAATCATAACAAGAAATAGATTAATAGCTATGACACTGGTTTTGAAATCAAATGTTTGCACAATTATGATGGAATGAAACACTGGCATCTAAAAATGCCTTGGAAAAAAAATTAATCTTAAAAAATAAAGTATATGCATAAACCCAAATAGGAAATAAAACAGTTAAGAATAAGCATGTGTCCTATTCTGTGTCCTAAACTCCTGAAACATTGGTGTCTCATTATAGAGCAGTCAGTGCGATTCTGGAAAAGTCAATTAAATCTGTATGTGGGTGTGTGAAAAAAATTCAGATGTAACCATCTTTGTAATCATTAACATTTTTAAAAGTAACTGTAATTTAATTACAGATTTTTTCTCAGTAACTGTAACTAATTACAACTACATTTATTTTGTAATTAAATTACATAATTCCGTTACTTGTAACTAGTTACTCCCCAACACTGACTATTTGGAACTACAAAACAGACAATTGTAAAATAACTGGCAATGCTAATGTCTCAATACCAAGAATGAACTTACCTGCATCCTTGTGACTAGGACTGTCACTTAGTCCTGACGATTATTCTGACGATTAATCGAGTAATCAGATAATTATAATTCTTTTTTTGTAGTAATAACAACAGACCTAAGTGAACAATAAAATTATTTTAAAAATATATAATATACACTACCGTTCAAAAGTTTGGGGTCAGTACATTTTTATTGTTTCTTTTTTTTTTTTTTTTTTTTTTTTTTTTTTTAAATTAATACTTTTATTCACCAAGAATGTATTAAGTTAATAAGTAAAACTTTATTAAAAGTTCATAATAAATAATTTACATTGTTATAAAATATTTATATTTTGAATAAACACTGTACTTTTTAAACTTGTTATTCATGAAAGAATCCTGAAAAAAAAATCACAGGTTCCAAAAAATATTTGGCAGCACAACTGTTGATATTATCCAACATTGATCATTCTAATAATAAATCCGCATATTAGAATGATTTCTGAAGGATCATGTGACACTTAAGACTGGAGTAACAGCTGATAAAAATTCAGCTTTTCATCACGGGAATAAATTCTATTTTAACGTATGTTAAAATAAAAAACATTATTTTATATTGTAAAAACATTTTGCAATATTACTGTTTTTTTTCTATATTTTTAATCAAATAAATGCAGCCTTGATGAGCATAAGAGACTTCTTTAAAGACTATTACAAGTATTACTGACCCCAAATTTTTGAACGGTAGTGTATATATATAATGTAATAATTAATTGAAACAAAGTATCAAAAGCAAGTAATCATATGGTTTTACTAACCAAATCTGTTAAAAAATATTATAAACAATATAACTCATGTACATTACGCATTATAATAAATGACTGCAGATGGCGCCAATGGCCTGAGGGTTGCTTTTTACACACTACTATGCGATATAATCCTTGTTTAATGTTGACTAAACAACATTTAAGTCAAATATCCAGTCAATCTTTAATATTCGTCCATTTCTTCACAACAGAAATGCTACATTCACTGTAATTTCATGAATATGTGGACATCAAATGTGTAAACTCGAACGGAAACGTGTGAACGGAACCACTCAGAAGCACGTGTGCAACCTACACGCACGGTGTTGCCAGATTCAGAGCCGTATAGAGAGATATATACGGCTCTGGCCAGATTAAGATGTCCAAGTATCTTAACAGAAGCTCAAAATAGGGATGCATGTGCCTCGTTAAATATGAAGCTGTTTTACTCAAGATGCCTTCAAAGTAGACACTAAAGAAAATCATAACCGATGTCCATCACATATGAGGACTGATATATAAAAGTTTTTTATTTGTATTCTTTTCGCTAACATTTATATATAAAAGTTGAATAAAACAACAATAATAAACACAGCTACCTCACTTTACTAATTGCCTTAAAAAAGGTCAATTTTTATCGCCATTATTTAATATGCTATTTTGTTTGTAAACATTCGGGATGCGCGCGGATCATGGTTGCAGAAAACCCGGGAGAGATAGCCGTTACGGCTAGACAGTTAAGATACGGAACAAAACAGTAAGATTTAAAAATAGTATAGATTATATTGATTAGATGTCATTTTCAAATTGTTCTCCGCATATTACAATAGCTTGTCACCCACCGATAAACACTGTTCTTCAACGAAATTGACGTTAGATAGTGAAATAGTCTTAAAGATCCGAAACACCGATGACGGTTTTTTTTTTGTGGGCGGAGCATATCTGGTGGCAGAAAATGACGGTTTTCAAGTAGCGGTCTAAGGAGCCGTGGAAGAAAAGAACAAAAAAAGGTCAATTTGATTTTATATTTCAAAATTCTGACTTTATTCTCGCAATTCCGAGATTATATCTCACAGTTCTAAAAAGGAAAAAAAAACAACTCTTTTCCCCTCAGCTCAGAATAGGAGTTTATATCCCACGCCTCTGACTTTTTTCCCTCAGAACTGACAAACTCACTTTTTTTTGAGTTAAATCGAGTTATAAAGTCTGAATCAGGAGAAAAAAAGTCAGAGCTGTAAAATAAATTAAATGTTGTGTAAAAATGTTAATAGTAATAGGTTTAAATAATATTTCATGCTAACTGTAGGGATAATACAATACGTCTCCAATGAACAGCATATGTGAATATTACGTAGACCTATTGTTTAAATCCAATTTTGCTTTAAAAGTAGAGTAATCATTGCAATTTTCATCCATAGTACATCTGCATTTAGCTTCAAATGGTGTCTTTGATGACAGTATTCTATTAAAAAGTATATGCATTCCAATTTTGACATTAAAAGGCACTTTTTTTTTGTTTGTTTTATTCCATGGATTTCACCCGATTACCTCCACTTGTGACCAGTGTTTTTCTGCAAACACTATGCGCGCGCAGCTACAAGTGATGTAACCGTGACGTCTACTCCAAACAAGCGGAAGCGATGAGATCTGTTTTCCAGGTTTGGTCAGGTGACGTTGGTGACAGGTGACATATACCCAATTATTGAATTTGAAAGAAAATGATCGTACAAGAGTCAAACGTACAGAATACAGCTATTTATCTTTAGACATGAGTTGCAAATTACCACCGGTAAGTAACTAGGTGTACCTTAGTGGGAAGGTCGAAACCCCACGTCTGAGTCGCTGTCATCAGAAGCCTGTATGTTGCCAGATGTTGCCTTTGTGTTACAGAAGGGGTGGGGGAATGGTGATCCTCAAGGGCCGGTGTCCCTGCAGAGTTTAGTTCCAACCCTGAATAAAAAATACCAACCTGTATCCTGAAGACCTTGATTAGCTTGATCAGGTGTGTTTGATTAGGGTTGGAGCTAAACTCTGCAGGGACACCGGCCCTCGAGGATCAACGTTCCCCACCCCTGTGTTACAGATTTGATGTCATTTTTTTTTACCTTAAAAGAGAAGTTCACTTCCAGAACAAAAATTTACAGATAATTTACTCACCCCCTTGTCATCCAAGATGTTCGTGTCTTTCTTTCTTCAGTTGATAAGAAATTATGTTTCTTGAGGAAAACAATTCAGGATTTCTCTCCATATAATGAACTTCAATGGTGCCCCCAAGTTTGAACTTCCAAAATGCAGTTTAAATGCAGCTTCAAATGGCTCTAAACAATCCCAGTCGAGGAAGAAGGGTCTTATCTAGCAAAATGATCAGCCATTTTCGAAAGAAATTGAGAGTTGAGGGTGAGTAAATCATGGGGTAATTTTCATTTTAGGATGAACTATCCCTTTAAAGGGGTCATCGGATGCTAAGTTCACTTTTACATGCTGTTTGAACATTAATGTGTGTTGGCAGTGTATGTACAAATCTACCCTATAATGATAAAAATCCATGCAGTGGTTTTTAATTAATCTGTTAAAATAATATCCCCTTTTTCAAATTGAGCCATTCTCAGATGCCTGTCGTTGTGGCGTCACACCCACAGAGGCCGCTCCCTCAATAGTTGATTGAAATGAGCGTCTTACCTCAGATCAGCTGTAACAGTCAGACCTCTTTGTTGATGCTGGAGCAGGGATGTAAGTTAGACGAGAATATCTCCGACTGAGGTGTTCTATGTTCGTGCAAATCATTCATGATCCAGCTTCACTTACAGCAGAAGTGAGTATAAGGGTTTTTTTATGAATCCTTGCGATCGCCTTTCCTAATAATGCGCTAGTTAGCAAGTTTAGCGGCTAAAGTATGGCTAAAGTAAAGTATGTGGCTAAAGTAAACAGGCTCGTCACTCCACAGAGAGAAGAGAGGGGCGGGACGAGCAGAGCTCATTTGCATTTAAAGCAACCTCGACCAGAATGAGATGATTTTTGCAGAGCTGATTTCGGCAAGGTAAAAAGGGTGTTGTTTTACACAACCATTGAGAATAACCAAAGTATATTACAGACTTTTCATAAAGACCCTAAAGAATTATATCAACTTGTGGTAAATGGGCATCTGATGACCCCTTTAAGTCTGTTCATGTAGTTCACACAAACACACACACACACACACAACAGAAGACCATTTGATTTACATGATGATAAACAGAGCAACAAAAACAGTATTAAACAGTGTTATTAATGCACCCCCAATGATTAATTATGGATTAACAGTGTAATATGTCTTACTGCATGCTTTTCTCAGGAAACAGAAAAGATACCACAAATATTACAAAAATGCTTTATTGCATAAACTCTATGCATTTGTCCTGTACATATTTGAATATGTATATTAAAATCATCTATTGGCAGCTTGCAACAAGCCTGTCTGAACTACATAGCTAAATATTCTGCATGCAAAGTGTACAGATCTATCATTAAGTGAATAACTGTAAATATGGTTATTTACATTTTTACAATTAATTTTAATGTACTGTACCGCCTCATCTCCCTTGTTTTACAAACCCTAAAGTATTCATTTTGAAATACAATCCACTTCAAACACAGAACCAATTTATACACTGTTCAGTCTGATTTCAAGGGATATTTTGTTCACAAATGTGCCTTTAAAAGGCTGTTTTACAATATTGTCTTTAAATAATGACATCCATTTAAATAATTGGCTGTGTATGTATTATTAACTGTATTGTTTGGTACAACATTCCTTCATTTCTAAAATTCCAACCCACCAACCCCGAAATACAATTCATGTATAATTTTTCACATTCACCACACAGTTGTGGAGATCAAAATAATCTAAGCACATAGCATATATCATTTTATCAACCCATCCAGATCTTAAGTTGAATGCTACAAGCTAATGTTACATTCTGGATCAGACAAGGACAGATATGAGGACAAACACAGTGAATGAATGAATCACATCGACCACCAGGTGTCGCCATTGTACCAGAATAAACTCATCAACTCGTTCCAACCGCACATGGATCGACATTTGAGTGAAAAAAAGGGGTTGGACTAACATTATACCTTTATAATTTCAGTGTATGCACCTTTATTCTCTTCAGTACACCTGTGCAGACGAATATGGCTTTAGTCAGGGGTCTCGGGGGGAACGGAGTGCTGGCAGACACGTATTGATTTCAGCCGCCCCCTCAGTAGCCCTGACACGATCTGTGCAGAATGTACTGTTTTAAACGATCATGCACAAACAGAAAACACACATGTAAAGCTATTTACAGAGTTCTGCTCATTCACATGCATAATAAAGTAGAAGCAGACCTCAGGAAACATGGTGGACAACATATACCAGTGCGTTTTCTACAGGTGTCCAGAGGAGACATTCATGAAACACAAAGAGAAGAACTGCATCAGGCACAGAGTTTTAGCCATCGCACCTGTGTGAAAGATACAATCATCTTCCAGTATCATTCTTTTTCTTTTTACAATCCCAGTATTGAAGACGTGAAGCATCTTCATTACATACATCTATTGAAACATCAACAATGCAGTGCTACGGTGGCTTTAATGCAGACAGAGAAATGAGATGCAATAACACGCACCATAGCTTTAAACATGACTGTGGCTTATGGTAAAGTAATGGACATCTTCAGCGCAGCTCCAAAAAGAAGACTGGCGTAATAAAACGAAAGTAATTGAAAGATTTTTCTAGCAGGTTTGGGGCATATGGGCTTATGGGAGTAAAGCAGTGCAAAACAACCCAAGCTCATCCACCAACATAAATCTGAGAGCCATCATAAACCTTTCAGAAATGCTGAAAATGTGTATCTCAACAGGTGGAACTCTTAAGGACAGCAATAACTCGCCATAAAGTACCATTAAGCCACATTAAGTGTCTCGAAGTACTGTAAAACCCAGGTAAAAACATCTTGTTCTTCCCTCATTAGGCCTAGGTGGAACATTTTCAGCTCTAATTTCGTCAGAGAAGATTTGGAATGAATTTAAATATGGTCAAATGTGTTAAACAGACCTGAGGGTATAACTGTTTTAATGGTAGCTGAAAGCAGAATCAAATTATCTGAAATATAAGCAGTATTTTGTCTTGTTTGAAGAGTGTTTCTAGTGGAAAACAAGATAAATTTACCCAAGAAGAATAACTTTGTGAGATAATATATTAAAATATACATCTTAAAGTTTATAAATATTATACAATTATATAGTTATACTGTATATTATTTATATAATCCTGTTATAAATTCATCATATATATATATCTTTAAGAATTTTAAAGAAAAACGTCAGATAGATTTAGGGGCTTTTGCATCTGAAGTTCTCATATATATGAAGAGTTCAGATGCAAAACCAGCTAAATCCATCTGACATATTTCTTTAAAATGAGCATTTCTTTCTGTCTACTTTGTATAGGTTTCTATGTAAGTACTGGCAATTCTGATTGGGCTGAGGCTGGAATTTAGCGAGTTTGAAGTAACAGTATTTGATGGACGTATACTATGTGTCAGGAGCATTCACTCAGTATCATTATCTCATTTTTGACCAAGATGGCTTTTAGCTGGTTTTGCATCTGAACTCTTCATATATAAAATTTAAATACATTTAAAATTAATGCTGTCAAAAAAAAATTCAAAATGATATAATTTACTACTATATAATTTATATATAATTTAAAATTAGCACTGTCAAAATTAATGTGTTAAATTGTTTTGAGTCGCTCAAGTATTACAATAAAAAATTAATAGAGACATCAGTAGTATTTTTAATCGATTGACAGCACTATTTAAAATTTAAAATTCTTATTATTTTAAAACTTATCTTCTCAGGTCAACTTATCTTCTTTTGCACATTTTTATCGTTATGCTGTGTCGTTTTCCATTCTCTAAAACTGCAATTTGTCATTTTTAAAAGGTCATACAACTGTGTAAGAATTGAGTTCATAATAATTAAATATAATTATTTATATAATATATAATTCTTTAAATATGTACTTTTATTGGATTACAAACAAAATGACTGCTTAAGAAAGTTACATGTACAGTTATGCATTTAGCATAATGTAATGTAAATGTATTTGCAAAACAATTTTTTTTTTGAAGACATTAATGTATAGAGTGCTGCAGCCATGAAATAACGTCAAAACCCAGAAAAGTCATTTCCTTGAAGTTTTCCTATGGCCTTTTTTTTATTGGGGTTTTCAATTATTGAGTAAAATAAGGTCTGTGAAACTTGGATGTTTTTTGTACAACATAAAAGCACGCACCCAAACCATTCTTTGTAAGTAGTTACTATGTAGTTACTATTAGTTATGTAGTTACATATTACATACGTGTTTTTAAAACAAGCATAACTGCTTCAAATTCACATTTTTAGTATGGGTGTGTTTAATTCAGGGCTCCAGACTGTGACCAAATTGTCACATTTTGTTCAACTAAATTTTGTTCATCTCATAAGCGCTGCCGTTGCACATGAGAAACATCACACGGCAAACGAAACAATAGTGCACTATTCGTCTGAGCTGCGCAGCACGGACCGCAACGCAAACAAACTTGTCCAAGCTCAGAACAGCTTTGCTCAGGAACCAAAGTTGATTTCGCAACACTGTTACTGAGAGATCCAGTGAGAAGCATTCAAATATTGCAAAGAATTCTCTGTTAAAAACAGTGCTGATGTACGTCAGAAAACCAGAAGAAGTAGGCTAACGCTAACTGTTTCAGCAGAAATAGTCTAATGTTATTACATTATTTATTTCAGCGTTCGTACAACCTCTTGAGAGAGAAATTCAAGCACTTTCCAATGGCTTTCAGGCATTTCACATAACTAAGGCTCTAAAATGATCCGATTTGAATGTTGTTTTTAATGGGATGGCCAAAATGTACTTTGTGGTAAACAAACATTAATGTAAAATTTAAAAAATGCATAAAATCACTATTATAACCAGTAGATGGCAGCACAGGAGCACTTATTGGCTACTTAGTCATTAATTTATACTTTTTGCTTTATATTTTGAAATTATAAAATCACTATTATAAAAAATATTAAATCATCAGTTCCAAATATCATAGAAGAATAATAGTACATTTAACAAGAGTAGAATATATAAATTTTCTATATAAAATTAGATTTTGCATGTTACTCTTGTTAATAAAAGTAAATTTTGTATGCTTCCCAACTCAAGCTTAGTGTTTTATTGTCATATCTGTATAAATAAGAAATAAACGTAATATTGTTTAGTAACTGCACTTATTAATGCAAAACAACAGCAATTTTATCATTAAATTACCTATGTTTTTAATACTCCCACACATCACCTCCCAGCGTTACTAAATCTGCTCCTGGTGCCACAATCTGTACAACTTGGTGGTGCTGGTGCCACTACTCTCAAATGTTCGTCTGGAGCCCTGTAATTTATGTTGTAGAGCAAAACGCCCAAGTATCATTTTTACCACAGACCTTGTTTTACTCATAAATTGAAAAACCCCATTATAAAAACCCATAGGAAAATCTTGAGGGAACCCATTGCGAATTAGAATTGTTTTGATGTCACAACTGCAGCAATATATAGGGTAGCCAATTTCACCCAAAACAACCTAAAATGCATTCAAGATACACATTTTTTTTTTATATAAATATGCACTCTACAAAATGCTGGGTTCGACTTGTTAGGTAATTTTATTGGGTTATTCAATTTTTTTTTGTTTTTCTGTAACCAAGTTGCTGGGTTTCTACCCAAACACTGGGTTGAGCCCATCTCTGACGAAACAACCCAGCTGCTGAGTTACAGTCAGAGCGTGGGCTTTTTGTGTCCTCTACAGGAGACAGCGGTTCTCAGTGCCGTCAGTTTGGTGCACTTCTTCAGCAAAATAAAGGTTTGTAAACATGTTATTTCATTTAAAAAGTATTTACTGTGCTGAAAATTGCATTATTTTACGCAATGCAACATAAAGACGAAATATCAGTTAGCTGCGACAGCTGCGGATGTATTGCACGATGGAAACACCTTTTGCCCTGCATAAAATAAATGAATTTTATAAATTACAGTACTGAGTTTAATTTAGTTTGATGTTAAAATACATTCTCTAATGTCAGTACTGTTTGTTTATGGGCAGGTTTTGGAGTCAGTCACAGCATCTTTCAGTTACGAGTGAAACGCGAGGCCGTGGTCTGAAGTTCGCAGTTACACCTGCAAACAGCTGCCCTTCACCGGCTCAGATTTCGACAACTGAATACACTAAAATTAAAATGCTACTTTCAAATGTTACATTTTTATGTCTAAAATGCTTCTTAAATGAGTTTAAATGTATGTAATATTGTAAACTATGCTGTATTCACCCAAATAAATTCAGTTTGTCTTGTATTTTGTCAGTGTGTTTTTGCTTAATAATAAATGTCGATCTTTTGATTATTGCTGTTGCTTCTAGTAATTTCCAAAAGTTCTAGTCCATTTTAAGCCAACAATATAATAATTAAAAAAAAAGTTGACTTAAATAAAATAACCCAGCATGTTTGGTAAAAACATTTAACCCAACCAGCTGGATCAAAAACCCAGGATGTGTTCTGTCCAATATTTACCCAGCGCTGGGTTGCCAAATAACCCAGGCTGGGTTGTTTTAAACCCAGCGTTTTTTAGAGTGTGTGCATTTCCTGGGAATCAATCCTGTTTCTAGCACCATGCCCTACCAGTTTGAACAAAAGACAATTGGGACAAACATGGAAACAGAACTTATGAATGATGGCAGTTCCAATTTTGTGGAAACCTGCAGAACTTTCTGTTGCGTTTCAATACTTTGCGTGGGAGCGCTCATTACAAAGCACTTCAGAAAAAGCATTAGACACAGGAAGATCGCACAATCGAAGAGCAGAACACATTCGAAATGATTAAAACTATGAGTCAAGCTCATGGATTTTTGGAGCTGACGACTATGGATTTAATTATGGACTACAACGAGCGCTCCTTCCCCGGCCTCCCACCATCCCCTGAGCCAGAAAAGCACTCTGGCAAGAGCAGACATAAATAGTCTCCGGAGTGGATGCTGTAACTCTCCCTCCACAAAGGTGTAATGAGTTGCCAATTACTTTTGCCTTCCTACATCGACAGCAGGCCCAAACCCAGCAGAAGCTCATCAGTGAATCCCTGCTGAAATATCTGAAGCCACGGAGGAGACGGCGACGGCTTATGAACTCCTGCGTGTTATTGCATTAGGGAACAGAGGTGGCACGAAAAGCAGAAAGTCAGCCCTTTAAAGTCCCTGCCTGAGAGATGAGGCCCCGTGTAACATGCTGGCTTGGCTCGCCGTACGCTTCCTGTGTCGCTTGGTCCGCGTGGAAAAGTAACGGGAGGATACAAATTAAAAAAAGAATAAAAAGCTCCTCTTTTCAGTAGTGAGGTGTTTGGTTTTGTTCCTAGAGTTTCGACAACTTCATCGACAGGCATGCACATGCAGGCTCCGCCCCGCTCACAGTGGTGTCGCTACTCCATGCCGTTGCGCAGCATCTGATTGGCCGCGATGAGCATGACGCTGATGATGAAGGCCATGGCGAACGCGCATATCAGGCTCTTCCGCACACACGTCTGGCGATTCTTCTTTTTGGGATGAACTGCAATGACACAGAAACAGAGATTTAGTCTGAGGATAACAAGCAAGCGATTAGCATATATGCTAATCTGAATGCATTTTCTACTTGTGTCTGAATGAGTAGGTGTCGATTTGCATTCTAGTCGACCGCCTTTCATCTGCCAATCTGACCCGTCTAAATAAAGCAGCGTTTCTTGCGCAGCTGCGAGGTGGAGGTGTTTTTCGCCAGGGCTCGTGCTTCACCTGAGCACATGTGGCAGCGTCTGGGGTGACGGTGGGGTCTGGGCTGAGAATAGAGCCGGTTATTAGGAGCTTCTGGGAACACACAGCGAGACAGATTGTGTGCCAACCTCACCCCGTGATATCATTTTCCGCTCCAGTCCTCCTTCCGGCAAAGAGCGCTAGTCAGCAAGTCCCGCCCCCTGCAGCCAATCCTCAGCCTGGTTTACGGTAGAGAGGAAGCGCGGTAATGAGCAAACGTAGAGACTCTTCTGCCTGAGTGTGTTGCTAAGGAGAACATTTTGTTTTTGCCCCTCTATCGCCTTTCCAAATGGCAGCAGATAAAAGTCAAGATAAAATGTCTCACTGCGTGCTCAGCATGTTTTGAACTTCAAAAAGCCTCGACAACCCCTTTGTGAAAAAGAAGTGCACTTGTAGTTTACTTTAAAAGTATAGTTTTTAAAAAATATATGATATATCTGAGAGTATTCTGACCGTGCATAGACGGCAACGCAACTACCATGCCCAAGGCCCAGAAAGGAAGTAAGGACTTAATTAAAATAGTCCATGTGACATCAGTGGTTCAGCTATAATGTTATGAAGCTACAAGAACACTTTTTGTGCGCGAAGAAATCAACAATGACTTTATTCAACAATTTCTTCTCTTCAGTGTGAGTCTTTGACACACGTTCACATGAGTACCACGACACATTTTAACTTTTTTATCGATGTCCTTACCACCTTTGTGGGCTTTGAATGCTTCAGTTGCATTGCTGTCTATGCAGGGTCAGAAAGCTTTTAGATTTCATCAAAAATATAATCATTTGTGTTCTAAAGATGAGCTAAACAAAGGTCTTACAGGTTTGGAATGACATGAGGGTGAGTAATTCATAACAGATTGTTTAGTTTACTTTTTGGTGAACTATCCCTTTAAAGAGACTGTTTCTTAACTCACTTAAAGGAGAAGTTCACTTCCAGAACATAAATTTACAAATAATTTACTCACCCCCTTGTCATCCAAGATGTTCATGTCTTTCTTTCTTCAGTCATAAAGGAATTATGAAACCATCGATTATTTTCTTAAAAAAAAATTACAATTTACATACTTTTTAACCTCAAATGTTCATCTTGTTTACACTGTTAAATACAATTTGTTGAGTCAACTTAAAATAATTTGTAACCTGGCTGCCTTAAAATTTTAAGTTCAGTCAACTCAAAAAAAGTTTATTCAGCTTGAAATGTTAAATTATACTAAGTGACAACTTAGATATTTGAGTTGAATCAACTTCAAATTTTAAGGCAGCTGGGTTACCCATCTGTTAAGTTTAGCAAACACAAATATCTAAGTTCTTACTTAGTACAACTTAACATTTCAAGTTGACTAAACTTATTTTAGTTGACTGAACTTAAAATTTTAAGGCAGCAGGGTAACAAATTATTTTAAGCTGACTCAACAAATTGTGTTTTTTATTTTTTACAGTGTAGTTCTGTTCTAAACTCTGTTTTCTTTCCAGTTCAAGACTTTTCGAGTATGTCGAAAAACTCTCATCATCTCATTTTCTCCATCTTCAAAATCGTCCTACATCGCTGTTTTACCTTTTTTTCGTAAAGAGCGTTTGATCTTCTTTGCATGTTCACTTTGTAAACAGTGGGTCGGTACTTCTGCAGCAATTTAGGAGAAAATGAGATGGGAGTTTTTCGACATATCCTAGCTATCTTGAACCAGAAAAAACACAGTTCACGCAGACCCAGACAAGACGAGCGTTTGAGGTTAAAAGGTATATAAATTTAAACTTTTTTAAAATTACCGATCATTACACTAGATAAGACCCTTATTCCTCAGCTGGGGTCATTTAGAGCCCTTTAAAGCTGGATTAAAAAAAGCATTTTGAAAGTTCAAACTCAGGGGCACCATAGAAGTCCATTATATGGACAGAAATCCTGAAATGTACATTTTTGTTCTGGAAGTGAACTACTAAGTGAACTAAGTGAACACACTTAAAAACTTTACGAAAATGCACTTTGAAAATGCATGATAACATTATTTGTGTTGATTAACATTACTTTTAAAGTTAGTTTTAAATGGACTAAATAAAAAAAATGTAATTACAAAAAAATTTAAATAGAAGACATATATGTTTCAATAGGAATGACATTAAAGTTTATTTTAGTTTATAATAAATGCTTGTCATTATATTTATCAGTAAACTTACTAACCATATTTCAAAGATCATCTAATTATTAAATTACATATAAATAGTTAAGTGGGTTGAAAAAAATGCTAATTACATTTCATTTAAATTAAAACTAATACACTTTCATTTAATTGCAATTATGAAATTAATTGTCCGACAACATTACAGGATTTTTCTCCATATAGTGGACTTCAGTGGGTTGAAGGTGCAGCTTCAAAGGGCTTAGCTGAGGAATAAGGGTCTTGTCTAGCAAAGCGATTGGTCATTTTCTAAAAAAATTAAAATATATATCCTTTTTAACCACAAATGCTCATCTTCCACTAGCTCTGCGATGCACATGCGCAGCTTCACATATTATGTAATCACGTTGAAAAGGTCAGTTAGTTCTTTGGTCGGTTAGTTCTTTGTCTGTGTACTCCGGTTCAGAAAGGTAGGGTAGGGTGAAAAACTTCATCACATTTTATCCTCCAACTGCAAAATCGTCCGACATCACCTTTTTTTTTGTAAAGGGCGTTTGACTTTCTTTGCACATTCGTTTTGTAAACACTGGGTAGGTACTTACACTTACATCACACGTGACCTTTCCAACGTGAGGTCGAGCTAGTACAAGATAAGCATTTGTGGTTAAAAAGTATATATATATATATATATATATATTTTTTTTTTTTATAGAAAATGACCACTCATTTCGATAGATAAGACCATTATTCCTCAGCTGGGATTGTGTAGAGCCCTTTGAAGCTGCATTGAAACGATGCATTGTGATTTGGAAATTCAACCCGTTGATTCCTATTGAAGTCCACTATACGAAGAAAAATCCTGGAATGTTTTCCTCAAAAATTAATAATTTTAATTTCTTAATTTCTTTTTGACTAAAACGAAAAGTTAAATCTGTATTCCCATTCATCTCAATGGCAATTATTTGGCTAGTTTTAGTTAGCTTTGCTTGTGTCTCTAGATTCATTAACATAGTCTCAGTGTGTGGTCTGTTAACAACACCCAAGCTCGGCCCAGGTGCCACCATGAATGATTCATAAAGACACAGAGGGCCCAACAGAAGGTGTGGATGAGTGTTGCTTTGGCGCTGTGGACATCTGTTACTGCTGGTAGGACAGAGACTTACACCGTTGGCATAAGGGATGTGCTTGACCCCTGCAATGCTAGCACTGTTTTAGCGCAGTCCATACATATTGAACATTCATACACTGAAATAATTCACTAAGTAGGAACACAGTTCTTTCCAATGCTTACTGTTGCATAATATGTACTAATTTAAAATGCAAAGTGTGGCTGATACTATAAAGATACACAGGGATTATTATTCATATGGCAGAGACAATAGAATGCAAGTATTGTATTGTGAATTTAGCCATCGGCTTCTGTTTATCATCTGCATAAAGAACTACTTGATAAGTATAGAGATTTTGCATATATTTGTTTGCTGTTTTGCACTGTTTTTACTTATAAACAGTGCTTGGTCTGTGCATATTTCTCTCCTAATTCAGATAACTTTTTTTTACTATAGAAAGAAATATTGCCAGATGCAATGGTTTGAAGTTAAAAATACCTTAATGGTGGATTACTTGTGGATTATTGCAATGTTTTTATCAGCTGTTTGCTGAGCAAGCATAATGCTAAATTCTCCAAATCTGTTCAGTTCATGAAACAAACATCTTGGATGGCTTGAGGGTGAGTAAATTGTCAGCAGATATTTATTTTTGAGTGAACTATTACGTTACTGTGCTCCCCTATACTGTATAACAGTGAAAATTAATCTTTAAACACATCTGTTAAAAAAGTACTATTCATTTATTAAGTTCACAGTAAAACTTTTTAATGATCTCAGGCACTCAAAGTCTCAAATAAGCTGAATATAGTATATCTGCATCATAATTTCAAAACTCAGTTTCATGGGATGATTATAGTTTGTTTCAGGAGATCTCATAATGTAGTGTAGCATATGCTACAGTGAGCTCTGTGACCCTGTAGATGGCGTGACGACACCCACTTGTGTATCTGCAGATGAGCTGCCCACTCAAAAACCGAACTAGCATCTTTAATTCACTCCTCTGATTTTAATAACCAAGTAAGCCTCTAAAAATTGCACCTGATGTCAATAGGCTGTGAATATCACATACTGTAATAGAGCTCTCCTGTGTACTAGCATGAGCAACACTGTGCTAGTCATCACAGAATGAGATGAGCCTATAGAGGTGCAGTAACAGAAGTATCAGCATGCATGAAACAACAACATCGACATCAGCCCATATTAGTTTGGTAGAACAAACAGACCGGAGCAGAGAAGCCTATAATGACCTCAAGAGAAGCACCCACACATCATTACAAACACTGCTTTTAATGTTAGATGAGTTAATTATTTTCATTATTTAACTTTTTTATTTTCTACATACATGAGTTCATAAATATTGTAGAATACCTTGATATTTGAAATGCATTAAATTGCAATTTCATCATTAGAAATGTAATACAAATATATTTAAAATACATGACAAACCAGTTTCAGTAGAAATTATATTAAAGTAATATTTTAGTTTATCACAAATGCTTGTCATTATGTTCAACAGTACACGTCACCCCACTATAATAATTAAGAAATTACATACACTACCAGTCAAAAGTTTTTTTTAATGTTTTTTTTAAAGAAGTCTCTTCTGCATTTATTTGTACAGCAAAAACAGGAAAAAATTATGAAATCTTCTTACTATTTAAAAGAACTAAATAAATCTAAATTTTCAGCATCATTACTCCAGTCTTCAGTGTCACATGATCGTTCAGAAATCATTTTAATATGCTGATTTGCTGTTCAAGAAACATTTTTATAATTATTATTATTATTAACAGTTGAGTACATTTTTTTCAGGATTCTTTGATGAATAGAAAGATCCAAAGTTTTTGTACCATTATATACTATACCATTCAAAAGCCTGGAGTCAGTACAAGAAACTGAAAAAATTCTACTCAGCTGTTTTCAGCATAATAATAATAATAATAATAATAATAAATGTTTTTTGAACCGCAAATCAGAATATTAGAATGATTTCTGAAGGATCATGTGACTGGTGTAATGATGCCAACATTTTAGCTTCAAAAATCATAGGAATAAATTAGATTTTAAAATATATTCAAATAGAGAGCAATTATTTTAAAGAGTAAAAATATTTCAAAATGTTACTGTTTTTGCTGTACGTTGGATCTAATAGATGCAGACTTGCTGAACAGAAGAGACTTCTTTAAAAAAAAAAAAACTTCAAAAACTTTTGACTAGTAGTGTATAAAAATGATAAATAAATAAAATTAAAGTCAAACACTGCACATTTTTACATGTGCTGTAAAAATATTTCCACCTACAGTATTTTTAACTGTGGAAAATTGTAAATTCAGTTGCTACCTTACATTTTGAAGTGTAATTAATTTTATATCCTACACTTTTGGCTTTTCCCCCTCAGAATAGTCAAACTCGCTATCGTTGAGTTAAATCGAGTTATAAAGTCAGAACTAGGAGATATAAACTTGCATTTGCAAAAAAAAAAAAAAAAAAAAAAAAAACTGAATTGTGATATGGGATAGGTAAATGTTACATAAAATGTTATAGGCTTAAATAGTATTACGTGCTGTAGCTGTTGGGCTAATATAAAATGTCCCCTATGAACTGCATATGTGAATATTATGTAGAGGTATTGTTTAAAACAAATGCATGCTTTAAAAGTAGAGTAATCATAGCAGGTTTCATCCATAGTCTGTCCGGTTAAGCGTCTGTGTTTAGCTTCAAATGGCGTCTTTGACAACAGTATTCTATACAAATTATTTGCATTTCGGTTCTGACATCCAAAGCAGTGTTGCCAAGTCTGCGGTTTCCCCGCAGGCTACTTTAACACTGTTGCCACGGGCTGTTGATGTCCATGAGCTGAATTGCCCCCAATAACGTTATATTTAGCCCCTAAATGTCAATTTACCAGGGGAACCCCAGCAAAAAAAAAAATGCATTTTATTCCCCAGAACGTGATTTTTAACAGGGGACCCCGTCGGAACAGATTCAGTGATTGGGCTAGTAGCAATTGGGCAGGTTTTGTTGTGAAAACCTGGCAACCCTGATCCAAAGGCACAACAATAGATATTTTTTTCTTACTCCATGGATTTCACTCATTTCCCTCAACTTGTTACCAGTATTTTTCTGCCACCAGAATGCACGTGCAGCTGCAAGTGACGTACAGTAACTGTGACATCTACTCCCTGGTCCATAGGTATATGCGCACTGCGCAGGCGTGTAGTGTTTCTTTAACTATTGGCCTGATCCAAATACAGCACTTTTAGTTGTTTTCGCCGATCCATGTGAATGGGGATTGTTTTGACAATGTTGTCTTGTATACAAAACTTTTCAAAAACACAAAGGAAAACTTTTCCGTTTGTAGTACTGCATACCCTAAAACTCTACTGGTACACAGTCAAGGCAGCAATGTTTACACTCACCTCCCTCAAACTCTGTTTGACAGTTCCCCGAGTTCTCGTTCAGGCTCTCCTCCTCATTGATGATGATGTTCTCAATGTCCTTCATCGTCAGGTGGTCCCGGAAGGCATGAAAAAGGATGTGTTTCAGCTCCTCCAGTGTTATCCGTTGCATGTCAAACTGCAAAGACAAATAGCAGAGTTACTCAGAGTTACTCAACTGAATTCAAACTCTTCAAAAACTCTGTGTTGCATGTTTTATGTTTCCATCAAGGGATAGTTTACCTCAATTTTTAACATTTACTGTTAATTGTTTTAGCCTTATGCATTGTTTAGCTTTCAAACAGCACAATAAAATGAATTTTGCAGTTGAGTACGTAATATAATTAACTGCAAGAAATTCAAAGGACATCTGAGGAATACTGTCATTGGGACTGTAACTCATGTTCAGTATTGAAAGTTGATTTTATAACTTATATCCAGAGGGTGTTTATGAGCTCCATCCCTTTAATTACCCAGGCAACATTAGCCCAGCAGTTCGATTTTTCAGGAGGTAAATGAAACTGTGTCGCACCGGCTTAATGCCTTATTTGCAAAGCTGTCAGGTTAGAGAACAAACAGTCATTAGGAACGCTGAGAGAACCGCGATACAGTCGGCTACATATTAATACACCACTAAATCATTCAGCCTTCCCCTACAAACAGTACTGTGGTAACTTTACTGACATAATCATATACCAGAATATATTCATCTAATTACCACAGCAGTTGTCCAAAAACACTTTATAATGACATTCCTAGCACTTTGTGTAGAAGTCAGAAAAATGTATAGTTCACATCTAACTTTTCCTTAAAACATAGTGATAAAATACAGAATGGAAACCTCCGACTTTGTGACAGGAAGCTCACAGTGCACTTCTGTGGCTCTGGAGAAAGACGCTTGACAGGATGTGCTGCCATTGCAGCTCATGAGGAGAGACAGCAGGATATTACAATAGCTGGCAAGCTAATAAATCTGACAAGCCATTAAGTATTACAGCCTCAGTATGCTCACCTCCACAGTAACTTGTCAGTTCTCGCCACTTTAGCAAGTCAGTAAGAATGAAAGCAAAATGCTGGTTTGTAATACTGCATGCATGATGCAGTAAACAGTGCAGAACAGGTCCATAACTCATTTTATAGTTATGTTTATGTGCAAACCGGAGAACCCACTTACTGCACAGTTTTATACAATGAATTCTGACCTACTGACCTATCCTCAGTTTATATGACATAATACATCCAGAAGCCTGACTGCAGTTCATCGTCGTAACCGACTCGAGTGGGCAAATGCTCACATTCGATGGCATCTGGCACTTTGGAGAGTTGTTCTCTTCATGGATAAATCCCGCTTTTCACTGTGCAGGGCAGATGGCAGACAGCGTGTATGGCGTTGTGTGGGTGTGCGGTTTGCTGATGTCAACATTGTGGATCGAGTAGCCCATGGTGGCGGTGGGGTTATGGTATAGGCAGGCATATGTTATAGACAACGAACACAGGTGAAAAAGTCTTAGATCTTTGAGTTCAGCTCATGAAAAATGGGGGCAAAAACAAAAGTGTTGTGTTTATAATTTTGGTCAGTGTAGATTATTCCTCACTAAATGAGTAGATTTAGAGGATATTATTAATTCTCTTTATGCAGTTTCATTCATGGTGATTTTTGCTGGTGGAAAGTTTTGCTGGTGGAAAGTATAACAAAGGACACTGATAGACTTAAGTAAGAATGAAAAAGAGGCGGGCAGTTTTGATTTCAGAATCATACTAGGCTAATTTACCAGAAATATATTATATACAATTACTGTATACAGTTAAAGTCAAAAGTTTACACACACCTTGCAGATATTGCAAAATGTTAATTATTTTACCAAAATAAATAATTAAACATGGTTTATTTAGTACTGACCTGAATAAGATATTTCACATAAAAGATGTTTATATATATGGCAAACAAATAAAATAATAAGTTACATTTATAAAAATGACCCAGTTCAAAAGTTTACATACACTCGATTCTTAATACTGTGTTAATATTGGTAAAATAATTAAAAATTTGCAGATTCTGGAAGGTGTATGTAAACTTTTGACTTCAGCTTTAATAAAATTAATCACAGTAAACCTGTACTTTATTACTGTATTTTATATTTACTGTACTTCTTAGCTACTGTAGAAGCACTGTGTGTGGTGGAGGAGCAGCGATGCCACAGGACAGGACTGATATGTGATGGAGCATCACTTAATCATTTCTCCTGTGTTTTTCTCCTTCTCTATCTTGCTTTCAGAACAAGAACCACCTGAAGATTCCCTGTAATGAGAACACCTGTGAAGAGATGACGCCAAGCCTTGAGAGGACTTCAGATGACGCCAACTTCGGATAAACACAAAACTGCCAAATTTTCTTTGCACTGTAATCAACATGATCATTGCTTTAATGTGTTAATTGTTTCTGCTAAATACATGTTAACGGCATGATTTGTATAGCCTAATTTAAGAACATTTCTGCCATATGAACATTACTTTGACAGTTACATCTTTTAACAGAACTCTTATTTGGAACGTAGAAACATTACTTTTCTGTAAAACTGCTTTGAAACACTGTGTATAATAAAAAGTGCTATACAAATAAATGTGAATGGAATAAAACTTGATGCATATTTTTTTCTCCTCTCCATGTCAGTAAGGGAAACCATACATTCATTCTGCTTTCTGTGAGTGATTCTGGAGCATTCCCATGTAGCACAGCAACCTATAAGGACAACATGCTTTTCTGTTTATTATAAATTAATAAATCAGTTGCTGTAAATAAGTGTATATCAAAAGTCATAAATATATGATTAAATGTGTAAAAACTATGTTTTAAATTGAATATAGTATGGAAAAATTTATATATGAAAAATTATGGGGTGAACAAGAATCAAAAACATTAAACAAGATTCATTTCCCTTAATTTAATCTTATAATTCACTTATTTGGTATTAATTTTCTAAGACAACATACCAACAAGACAATACCATTTCAAAACACCTAAAGCTGTTAACTAAAATATTATAATATATTTACTAAAATATGTTAACAAGGCAAGTAGCCATAGTTGACCACATTAATCCTCAAATATTAGCGTATTTTATATTTTAAATACAACACTGATATAACTACATATACATACTACCTATACATGTCAGTGCATTTTATAAATAATGTAAATACATTCTTTTATTGTCTACTAATTACCAAAAATAGCACTTTTGCTTCTCCAACACAATATATTCCAATTGCCCGCTATGAACTTCCTGGAACTATCTGAAGTCTACACGAATCACGTGACAATCAAGTGTTTCGAACTTCCGTTGTCGCATCTCTTTCTCTCTACTGCTCTGGGTGTGGGGTAATTGACCTATCGGTAAGTCCCTCCCCTTGAACGCAGATGAGCCAATGGCAGTTGAGTATCAGCTGCACAGAGACTGGAACTTGGACATCTTTAACATTGGAAGATCCGAAGATCTTGTCGTTTTGATGGTGTTTATGCTACAAAAATAATAAAACAATGTACCTGGGGTACTTGTACTGGGGTACTCTGCTCAAGCAATCTTTTAACCTGTTAATATCTCTGGCTAAAACTAGCTAATGTTAAAGTTACTAAGTCCATGTTAACGTACAAACCTCAGCTAACTATTCTCACGTCATGTACAGTATAGGTCAAAAACGCATAAACGAAGGTCTACATTTCAGTGACAAAATGTAAATTAATTAATCATACACTGCGGTACATTAACAGAGTTGATCCTGGATGTTGTCAATGCAATTGTGACAATTGTAATATGAGATGTCTCCTGAAAACATGATCTGTGTGAGTTTTTAGTGAGTAATCAGGCTGGTGAAATTTAAAGTAAATCTTAACCTATATTTACCAAGCTTTCTCTGATGGTCAGAGAAACGCAAAAATAGTTAAAAGTTAACTATTAAAAAGAACAACTGAACATAAATTCACAAATAAAAATTAAATTCAGGGAGATGAATTTACATTTGATTTTTAAAAAGAGAAAACACCACTGACTTCTACAATACGGTACATGATTTCTGAATTCATGCCTATAAAACAAACTGTGTAGGGTGAATAATAGATGTTTCATTTTTATTCATTTTCAAGATCAATAAGCATGAACTTGTAAAGTGTGGAATCCTGATCAAAAAAGAGGGTAAACGATTTAACCGAACGGGAAAGTCATCTAGGGACTCTCATGCAAACCAGCTCTTTAGCATCAGACAGTAAAGCTGGGAAGCTTCCAGCCTTACCAGAGAGAAAGAGTGGGCACTAAATGCATTGATGTAACCTTTGGACAACCCACAGCCACAGAGACGGAGTTGCCCGAGGGCATCAGATCCATCTGTTTTCACTGGAGGCCATGAGAGTGGGCAGCAGAGCAGCTCATTAAGAGCCCTCATGCTAGATAACAAATCCCATTTTCTTTTCTTTCCAACACACTTTCTTTGCGCTGAGTATTTATATATCAGCAATGGTGGCTGCAATGACCTTCAAGGTTGAATGGCTGTGCTGAAGACAGGGGTAATCTTTGTCGGAATGGTGTGTGTGTGTGTGTTTTTGATGCCAATTTTCAGACAGGTCAGTACCTGCTGACTTTTAGGTCATTTTAGATCTTTGTTTTAAAGTATAAAGACACCTATAGGTTAAAAGAACCAGCCACAGCTTGGCAATATATTTGAAAACCATAGATAGATGGCTGGCTGGATGGATGGATAGATGCGTTGATGTTGTGTCCGATCGGACGGGGTGTTGGCCTGTATTGAGTTGTCCCTATATACCAGCGCAGGCGTATCGACAGCCTCTGTTCATCCCAAACATCAGGCCGCTTAACAGCAATTAGTAACACATTAATGGAATCTCCCTGCTGCTGCAGGAAACTGACAGCTGTGGTCATTGATCCGGTGCTCCAGCTCCACTACAACACCACATACTGCAGCCTCTCTATAGAGATGGACAAGATGAAAAGAATTAAAATGTTTGAACTGTGTATGTGGAGAGATAAAAGATGTGGATGAAAGACAATCAGAATGTGTGTCAATGTTTTGATACTGACCTTGATAACATTAAAGTAACGAGGCATGCTCTGATAACTAACTATTAGCATGAAAATATATGTGATCTGTGCTGAGTCGCAATGAGCAAATTTTCAGAAATTTGTTATTTTTATTTATTTTTACAAACTCCATTAAAAAAACTTCAAAATGACTGAGCTGAACTCATCTAAAGTCGATAGAGTTAAAGTTTTCTGAAGCAAAATCATCTAGCAATGTTGCATCTTCTCCTCCACTTCTTTTCTTGAAGGATTAGTTCACTTCAAGAATAAAAATTTCCTGACAATTTACAATTTTTTGACAATTTACAATTTACCAAGATAGCATAGGCTGAGCGTGTGTAAGGCTGAGGAATGCTTAGCCTTCTCCTAGCCACGGGGACTTGGGGCAAAAAAAATGGCACCAAATTAGACAAAAATTAAATCTGCACAAACAAATTAAATCTATTACGTCTGTTGCTAACAAAGTGAAAATTAATAGAAAGTGTCGATTGCGGCACTGAATTAAGATATGCTCATGTTGCACTGCAATTCTTTTCAAGCGTTTTATAGTGTTGCGTATTATAACCTATCACACGATTCTGTTGAGTTTAGGAATGTTATGGCCAATCAGAAGCCTTCAAATGAGTTTTGAATTTGAATCACGTTTTAATGAGTGGGGTGGGGCCGAGAGCCGTGGGAGCGGAGTGAGGTCGGTGGAGTTTAATGATAATAAGCGACACCTGCGCCACTCACCGTCTTGAGGGTACTCCACTGGCCTGCAAGGGGCAATGGGGGTATGTAACGAGTGGGGCAGGGCCGAGAGCCATGGGAGTGGTGCGAGGCCGGTGGACTTTAATGATAATGAGCGACACCTGCACCACTCACTGGTCTCGAGTCCCATGGAGGACCTCCAGAAGGATAAAAGGAGGAGTGACAACAGTGGAAGACAAAACAGGACCAAGCCTGGACTTTATTTGTGTTAGTCGTCCGTGAGGGGCTTCCGCTTTACTTTTGTGTTACTATTTTATTATTAAAGTCTTTAAATGTTCGCCCGTTCCCGCCTCCTTCTTCCCGTTCTACGAACGTTACATTACATGTTAAATGCAAATTCAGTCTCATTAAAAATATTTTATTAGCCTACATGACACCCATGTCTGGTTCTTTCCTACAAAGACAAGATGATGATGTTTGTATTTAATAGATTAAGCTGCTTTTAGCCTTACCCTGGAGTTGGTTCACCCTCCGCCTATGCAAGATGTTCATGTCTTTCTTTCATCAGTCGAAAAGAAATTAAGGTGTTTGAGGAAAACATTCCAGGATTTTTCTCCATACAGTGGACTTCAATGGGGATCAATGGGTTGATGGGATGATGGTCGAAAAGTTGTAATTTCAGTCCAGCTTTAAAGGGCTCTACACGATCCTAGCCAAAGGTTCTAATTTAGCGATTTGTCATTAAAAAAAAAATAAAAGAAGTATTTTATATACTTTTTAACTACAAATGCTCATCTTGCACTAGCTCGACTTCACACATCACATAATCATGTTGGAAAGGTCACACGTGACATAGCTAGAAGTCAGTAGGTAGGAGCCAGTGTTTACAAAGCAAATGTGCAAAGAAAGTCAACCGCCCTCTACAAAAAATGGTAAAACAACGTCGGACGATTTTGAAGTTGGAGTTTTTCACCCTACCGTAACTTTTTGAACCTGAGTACTCTGACAAAGAACTAACCACGCATGACCTTTCCAACATGATTATGTAATGCGTGAGGTCACGCATGCGCATCGCAGAGCTAGTGCAAGACGAGCATTTGTGGTTAAAAAGTATATACATTTTTTTTTAGAAAATGACCGATCGTTTCATTAGATAAGACCCTGTTCCTCGGCTGGGATCGTGTCGAGCCCTTTGAAGCTGCATTGAAACTGCAATTTGGACCTTCAACGCATTAATCCCCATTGAAGTCCACTATGTGGAGAAAAATCAAAAACCTTAATTTCTTCTCGACTGAAAAAAGAAAGACATCAACATCTTGGATGACATGGGGGTGAGTAATTTATCAGGAAATTTTAAGTCAGGAAGTGAACTAATCCAGCATGAGTTTGAACATCACATTTCACTGGTTCAGACTCATGCCACTAAAAATTTGCTATGAATATTCACTGCTGCGCTTTACAAGTATACCTCCCGCTTTGGGATCACTAGACGAGGACTTAATGAAAGGACTCAAACGAGGACTCAAATTCAACAAAAATTGGCAACCAAAAATGGCATGGAAAACATGGCAAGACTTCATCAGCAAGGAAGAGCAGTGGGCAAAACCTTAAAATAATTTTAACCATCAAGTCCACAGGAAGGCTTGTGTCCAAACAATACAGTGACAGCAAACCACAACATTCACCTTGAAGACCCTGTTTCCACAAACACTGACCACAGAGAAATTTACAAAGCCAACATCCATGAAAGAGCTGTAATTGCTAAATCTTTAATTACAGACATCAATGCTAAATGGGACAAATTTATGGTGTCATAATCATAAAACACGGACTGGTTCCTATGCATATGATTTTATAAACAACATTCAACTGAGTACGAAAAGTTTAAAAGTTGTATGATTCAAATGGTTTTAAAACACCAACAATTCTTCTGTATTACTCTATATGTCTACATTTGGACTTGCTGTCCAGCACTGTGACCTTCTCTGACAGCCATTTAATTTTCACCCATTCTCAAGTCCCACTTCAGTGGAATATCAGTACAAATATTATGGCGCTCACGTTCTTGAGCCCAAGGGAGTTTTTGAGCACATAATGAAGAGCGGGACACTTTATGTCCAGCCTGTAACCTGGTTTTTATCCGTCCCACTGAGAACATTTCAGCTTTGGCACTGCACACACTTGTCCATAAGTCACATGACAGATGTCCTTTTCGAGACACAGTGACACAAGAAAAATTATTGATTCATCATTCTTTTTATAGATGTATCAGTGTATCTTCAGACTTGCATTTTTGACATTTTTGTCCTTGTAATGACAGTCAATGGGGTCCAAAATATTGATTTCTTGATTTTAATCAGTTCTCATTTTTACGAAACAATATTGATTCTTAAATCACAAGAACTGATTAGTCTAGCCTGTTTTTAGTTAATGAAAGTAATAATGTAGCGCACCTCCCATCCAATAAATAGCAATAAGCTTTGTGCTTTGTTACTTTTGATATGAAACAAAGTCTCAGATGTCAAATTCTGTCTATTTTTTTATAATATTCAAACACTAAATGAAATTTTGGTGCTGTTTAATGTGGAGTGACAGATCGCTAGCACCTCAGTTCAAGAGGAGCAGCAGCACGAAGCACGAATCTTTAATAATAGTTTCAGCCCAAAATAAACATGAATGAACATCCAAAGGTATGTTAAAAGAAAGGATATATTCATGTAATCATTAATTTAGTGTTTCAACCGTGGAATCAATGTAACAGTTTGTAGCCTAAACAATACATCACATATTAATGATTATCAAAATTTGACAAATTTACCTTAGAAAAACAAACTTGTTAGTCAACTAGAAAAAAGAACTCTAGAGAGGAGTATTTTGATAAATATATGCACCACATAACATGTTCATTATAACTGTTACTGTTCTTCAAAGTTTATGTTTGAATAAAGGTTTTATGAATATATATTTTTACAGCATTAGTTGAGGTTTTTTTCTTCAAGAAAATTTGACATGTACTGTAACTGATATATATCCAAAATAAACGGTATTGAATTGAATCACAAGTTAAATTGAATCGCAAGCTTGTGAATTAGAATCATAAAATTTGTCAAAATCCAGCCCTAGTGCAAAACAATTTTGATTATGTGAACAAAAATGACACATTTTTCATTTTTTTTTAAATAACTCTTTCTTTAATTGTTTTTCCATTTTTTTTTTCATAATTATCTTTGATTTTTTCCCCCATTTTTTCAGATTGATTCAACAGAAGCATCATTAGAAAGAAATTCATACCAGCTTGGATTGGCATAAGGGTGAGTACATTTTTATTCATTTCACTTTTTCCCTTTAAGCTAGTACTAAAAGACTTTTAGTTCTACGCTTCAAAAGGCTTCAAAATGACCCTTTTATTCAGTATACTCTATATAAATGACAGTACTTTGAGTGTATGAGAGTGAACTGATGACTCTGCAAGATAGTTATCCATGAGGCATTGTACATGCATAATGTACCCAGGTATATTTATAGCAGAGAGCCACTTTAATCTAAGAGAACAAGCCTTGAAAGTAGCTATAGATACAAAAGAGTTATGATATGCCATGCAGTTTATTACTAGCATTGGGTAAAAGAGATTTGATCATCCTTTTTGTCGAAACAACAGCTTGGCAAACAGTATCAATCCCTCTGCAGCCTGACAGAAGGATGATGACTTTGGTTATTAAATGAATCGAATCCTATTGACAAATCAAGACTAACAGCCTTCGTATGTTCAAAAGCACACAGCGTGTGCGAATAAACCTGGTACGCCAACTCTTTTGTCGACTGGTGGATGCTTTACTGGCCATGCCTCAGGCTGGGTGAGAGCAAAATGATGTGACCCCATTCGATGTGTACATTGTTCAGCCTACAGCAGCCATTAGACCTTTCCCAGAATCCCTGCTTCAGCCGGAAGCTCTGGTATTGCTGGAAATGGACTGGACAGATGGTTTGTGTCAATGGTGGAAAAGATGACAAAAACATCACATTTAAAGTCCCCTGATGTATTAATTACGTTTTTTAGGATATTCTCTAGCTCTTTCCTTGGCCACAGGCTCTTTATATTGTCTGATATCCAACACAAGTCTTCTGCCGCTGCCCCATGAGTCTGTGCTGACCAGAATGCAAATTATCGTGACCTTTCTGTAGCGTTATTGTCTGAAATGGGGAACAAAATGCAGGAGGCTGGAGATTTCTATAGCGTACATACTAGCGGCTTCATACAGAACCATAGACTAGAGTAATTGAATCATCATCTTCTCGTTGAGTTTCATTATGTCTGCTGTCAGCGAAACCATAATGATGAGGAAAAGCTTTATGTCACAAAAGCAATACAAGCCGGTTATAAGGGATATCAAGGCTCTAACTGCTGTTTCTTTGTGCTGGGTAACTATTCAGATGGTTATGAGCCGCAGAAAGGCTTTCGAAATGGAAACCTGCATGAAAGCAAAATATTAAAAGAGATGGCTTTAATATCTTGATTGCTTCTCCTATAGCAATGAGATGAAGAGAGAGCAAATCGAGGAGCTTAAGTGTGCTTCTCCTCTAGAGTCAGAAAAGAGTTTAATGTCATTTTATCTATCAATCTATAGTTGAGGTCAAAAGTTTACACCCCCCCCCTTTCAGAATCTGCAAAATGTTAACTATTTTACCGAAACAAGATGGCTTATACAAAATGCATGTTACTGTTTATTTAGTACTAACCTGAATAAGATATTTCGGTAACGCTTTAGATTACAACCCGCAAAGAACTACGTAAGTATACTGCATTTACGGTGTATGTTTCTGTAATTATAGTGTACCTATAAAGAACGTACATGTAGGTATAAGGGAACAAAATGTTATATTTGGGTAATAAGGGGATAACAAACCAGATATTCAACCTGCAAAGAACTACATAAGTAAACTGAATTTACGGTGTACGTTTCTGTAATTATAGTGTACCTATAAAGAACGTACATGTAGGTATAAGGGAACAATATGTTACGTTTTGGTAATAGAGAGTAACAACCAGATATACAACCTGCAAAGAACTGCGTAAGTAAACTAAAGTTACGGTGAATGTTTCGTATTTATATTGTACCTACGTGTAAGTATAAGGGAACAATAGGTTACGTTTGGGTAATAAGGGGGTAGCAAACAGCTATGCAAATAATTTATAATGGATTAATTTAAAAAAACTTAACAGGTACCTGTTCTATTAAATCGTAAGTTTGGTGTATCTATACGTAAGCTTTTTAAAATTACTGGGAAAATATACTCTTGTTCCATGTAGTTACAGGGTAAGTGTGCCCTCTGCGGGTTGTAAATTAAAGTGGCGATTGTTCCCCTCTTGTTCAACGAAGTTACAGGGTTGGTACATATAACAACGCGACGTAAAATGTGGTTCTACAAAATGTACATTTATTTACATTTTTACAAACATTAAATGTACAATACTGACATATTTACATCATCTAAACATTTAACGTTTACTTAATATGAAATTATAACATTTCATTCTGTTCTGTGTGATTTCTGTTGCCAGCTCGTTTCCAAGAAAAGGTCTACATAATGTTATCATGACTACACGTTAAACCCTTAAAATAAATAATATTTCTGCAATCGTTTAATCATTCATGTAATATTAACTTCGTTTGCCGTGGTGGAACACAAAGGCATTTTCTCCAACATGCTGTGACTAACAATAGAACCATAAAATACACCGAACACGCATCATAATTACAAATTAAACCATTTTATTTGTGTGCTGTAACCCAGATCTTGAGAATCCATACGATTTGCGAGGACCAGAACCAAATTCAAGGCTTTGTCCGGCGATCTTCATCTCCATCTCTAGCAGCGAGTCCAGCAGCAACAGCCGTAAACCCGTGCTAAAGTGCATTTTGCGACAGGAAAATCGGACGTTCATTGGCTCTCGCCTGCATTCGTCACAGATTACAACATGCCGTGTTTCTGGTGAGATGTGTTGGAATGACGCGCGGGCGCCTTCGAGGAGTGGATCAGGACAATAATCTGGATAAAATTTTAGCGATTAACAGTTTAAATTCTGCTCTCATCCTACTGCACCTCAAACCTACTGTATTCCGCCAGAGAGGACTGCGGCTGCAAACGCATCGTTATTTGGATTACTTTTTGTATGGCTGTTGACATTTTTGCAATAAATAAATGATTGTGATTGCACTTTCCTGTTTTTTATATTTTTATTACTGTTCAGTCATAGTTAACGTTAGGTTTAGAGGTAGAAGTGGGATTAGCGACTATAAAAAATATTTTTAGATATATTTTCAGATTGTGTGTTTATGTATTGTACCTACCCTGTAACTTCCTTGAACAAGGGGGGAACAATCGCCACTTTAATTTACAGCCCGCAGAGGGCACACTTACCCAGTAACTACATGGAACAAGAGTATAATTTCCCAGTAATTTTAAAAAGCTTACGTATAGATACACCAAACTTACGATTTAATAGAACAGGTACCTGTTAAGTTTTTTTAAATTAATCCATTATAAATTATTTGTATATCTGTTTTCTACCCCGTTATTACCCAAACGTAACATATTGCTCCCTTATACTTACACGTAGGTACAATATAAATATGAAACATACACTGTAACTTCCGTTTATTTGCGCAGTTCTTTGCAGGTTGTATATCTGGTTGTTACCCCCGAATTACCAAAACGTAACAGCCTATTGTTCTCTTATACCTACACATACGTACTAATAGGTACACTATAATTACAGAAACGTACACCGTAAATTCAGTATACTTATGTAGTTCTTTGCAGGTTGAATATCTGGTTTGTTATCCCCTTATTACCCAAATATAACATATTGGTCCCTTATACCTACACGTACGTTCTTTATAGGTACACTATAATTACAGAAACATACACCGTGAATTCAGTTTACTTACGTAGTTCTTTGCGGGTTGTAATCTAAAGCGTTACCGATATTTCACATAAAAGATGTTTACATATAATCCACAAGAGGAAATAATACCTGAATTTAAAAAACTGACCCTGTTCAAAAGTTTACACCCCTTTGCTTCTTAATACTGTTTTGTTACCTGAATGATCCACAGCTGTGTTTTTTGTTTGTTTGTTTGTTTGTTTGTTTTTTTGTTTTCCAGTATTTTTGTGTATTGGAAACCTTTCCCACAATGACTGTATAATTTTGAGATCCATCTTTTCACACTGAGGACAACTGAGGGACTCATATGCAACTATTACAGAAGGTTTGAACACTCACTGATGCTCCAGAAGGAAAAAACATGCATTAAGAGACGGGGGTGAAAACTTTTTGAATTTGAAGATCATGGTAAATTTAACTTATTTTGTAGTCTGGGAAACATGCAGCTATCTTCTGTAGCCTCTGAAGGGCAGTACTAAATGGAAAAATATGATATTTAGGCAAATTAAGAAAAATATGCACATCTCCATTCTGTTCAAAAGTTTTCACCCCTGGCTCTTTATGCATGTTTTTTCCTTCTAGAGCATCAGTGAGCATTTGAACCTTCTGTAATAGTTGCATACAAGTCCCTCAGTTGTCCTCAGTGTGAAAAGATGAATCTCAAAATCATACAGTCATTGTTGTAAAGGGTTCAAATATACAAAAATGCTGAGAAACCAAAGAATTTGTGGGACCTGAAGGATTTTTGTGAAGAACAGCAGACAGTTTAACTGTTCAGGACAAACAAGGGACTCATGAACAACTATCACTAAACTGGTCATTTTTATAAATTCAACTATTATTTTCTCTCGTGGACTGTATGTAAATATCTTTTATGACAAACATCTTATACAGGTCAGTACTAAAAAAATCTATCTTGCATGTTTGTATGCATGTATTCACTTTGCACAGTATAAATGTATTTTTTTACATGAAAATAAATACTTCTACTTTCTACTGTTCCACACAAGTGGATCATCTTATAATGGGTCCTTGGCATTAAAATGTTAGAAAATCCCTGCTTACAGAGATGTCCACAAAGTGTCACTAAAACTGCAAGCAGATGAAAACATATGTAACTGTCACTTCTCTTGTTTTCCCTCCGAATCTTTTGGTGGAGAAATACAAACCGATTCAGGACTCAGCATGTCTCTCCAGCAGCAGTGAAGCATTTGTCAGAGTGCCAACGTCGTCCCATTTCCATATCTGAAATTAAAATGAGCTCCACAGAAACGCCAATGTCCCTTTGACACACTGCTTTAATATGCACACCCTGCTGCACGCTGCCCGTGACAATAAAGAGCAAATACATTGCAGCAATACAATACACAATTGATACACACTCGCTGGCTGTCCACCTCTTACATACTGAACAGCATCAACAGCATTTCAAAAAGAATGAACTATGTGATAAACAAACAGAAGGACCACAACAGGACGAGATTATTGCAAGTTCTGACATGACATGAAAATTCATCAGCAGCACAATATTAAAGGAGTATTTCATCGAACAATGAAAATTCTCATTCACTCATCAAGTCGTTCCAAAGCTGTATGACTTTCTTTTTTAAAGAAGTAACAGTTACGGGCCTATGATTTCCGTGTTGCGGAAAACGCGGATGGAATCATGGAATCTAGTCATAAAATGTCATTTACCGTAGCCTATAATGCGGAATGTCACGGAATTTGACAAATTTGGGATGAATAAAGCAAAAGTAGGTCAATGTACTTTAATCAAAACGTGTGTATGTGAATATATAGCCGGAAAAAAATGCTATTTAAATATGAATCCTGGATGTTCTTTGTGTGAATGAATGGCACAGACGCATTGTTTCGTTTGCTACCCACATACTGAAGCACACAACGCTTGTTTTCAACCTTTGCCGCCTTACTATATGAGTACATCAACACATGAACATAATCTCTAGAACTGCTCTAAGTCATTCCATGAGCATTTTACCATTTCTTTTGAGAAAAACTACCATTCATATACCAACAGAAAGGTCTTCACAGCAACCCGTCAAAAAAAAAGTTTGGTTTAACTTGAAGAAATTGTGACAGAAATATATTATGTAATGTAATGACAGTACTGCTACTAATACCTTTTTTTATTAAAATATTATTGTTTAAGGAATATTTACCAGAAAAATATTTACCACAATTTATTTACCAGAAAAATGTAAATACACAAAACAATATTTCTGAAAAAAAGAAAGAAAGAAAATAACAATAAATTATTTTTTAAATAAAATCAATTAATTAGAGATACTTTAGATTTTTTATAATTTAATGAAACCATTAAAATAGAATCCAAAAAAATTAATGGAAAACACAGAATTTGGTAAAAAAAAAATTGGGAAAAAATAATATGGATTTCATAGGGCCCTAAAGAAGTCTTTTCTGCTCACCAAGGCTTCATTTATATGATCACACACTAATATTGTAATATTAAAATTTAAAATAACTGTTTTCTATTTTAATATATTTTAAAATGTAATTTATTCCTGTGATGCAAAGCTGAATTTTCAGCCTCATTACTCCAGTCTCCAATGTCACATGATCCTTCAGAAATCATTCTAATATGCTGCTTTGCTGCTACAGAAATGTTTCCTACTATTATCCATTTCACAAATTCAATCTGAATGACTAAATCACAAATTTGACTAATGTGGTTCTTGGGTAAAACTTACTAACACAATGATTCACAGCCAACAGCTATTGAGAATGGAAGATTTTCTGTGAATAATGAATTTAATTTCAGTCTGTTCATAGTCATGGACTTTCCTACTGGTCATATTTAGTTAAACATCTCCTTTTGTGTTCCATGGAAGAAAGAAATTCATACAGGTTTGGAATGACATAGAGTAAATGCTGACAGAATTTTCAGGTTTTTATGAATATCATTAACTCTTGATATGAATATCACAAATGCACTGGAACATCGATCATACAATGGCAAGAAAATCAACTAATCTGCTGAATGCCAGTCCGATTTCACAGAAAAACACCTCAATTCTCCCTACTCCTCTGGCACACTATTCCCAGCATTTAACATGCCCAGGATTTGTCAAGCTTGCAGAGAATACTAAAATGTTCAAATGAGACATTCTCCAACTTAAAGAGATAATCGTATCTAATAATAACCAATTAAAATTGTGGTTATTTCCGCCATGCACTCTGTCCTGCTGGGGAAGGCTGTGTAGGTCTGTGCTTGTGCGTACCTGATTATGTGTGTGTGTTTGTGAGGAGTGCAGTGCTGTAATTTTCTCGGTGTGTGTGAGTGACAGCTGCCGCACTGGGGTTGTGGAAACAGGCAGAGGTAGGAGAGGTTTGCTGATTGCAGAAGGAAAAGCTCTCAGCCCATTCTCAACACTTGCCTCCATTTCAGAGAGCGAAGGAATGAAAATGAAATGCTGAAGAGGTGACGTGGACGTATTTGAATGAAAAACAATAAGGAGGGCAAAACAGCAAGGCAGAAACAAAGACATCTATTCATGTTGAGCTTTTTTTGATATTCAATACGGCATTTAGCATCAGACCGTAACACTAATCAGACGTTTCTGAGCTAAATTAATGCATTAAAGAAACAAAACAGCCAGGTACCATTAGCAGCCGTGAAAAATGAACCTACTTATCCAAGAGAGCATCATCTGTCATCATATACTCACCATCATGTTGTTCCAAACCCATATAAGCACAAAAGAATTTTGCAGTTTTCCATGCTGCACTTTTCCATATACAAATGAAGGGGGCTGGTGCTATTGAGATCCAAAAAATCACTATAAAGCATCATAAAAGTAACCTTTATGTTAAGTCTTCTGTAGCCATAACAGCTTTGTGTGAAGAGAAATTTAAAAGGATAGTTAAGCCAAACATGAATGTCGTTTCAAACCTATAAGACCTTCGTTCGGAACACAAATTAAGATATTTCTGGTGAAATCTGAGAGCTTTCTCACCCTGTACAGACAGCAACGCAACTAACACGTTCAAGGCCAAGAAAGGTAGTAAGGACTTTGATAAAATAGTCCATTTGGTTGAACTGTGATGTTATGAAATACGTTTAGTAGTATTAACTTTATACAACAAATTCTTTTGTTCTGTCTCAGTCTTTGATGTGTGTTCACGAAAGTATCTCAATGCATGTGTGTGGTGCTGCTGACGCAGGAGCCGACGCTAAGTAGAATTAAGTAGATGAGGTTGTTTCAAAAATTGCACAGATTTGGAGAAATTTTGTATTACATCACTAACTCACCAATAAATCCTCTGCAGTGAATGGGTGCCATCAGAATGCCTAAACAGCTGATAAAAACATCACAATAATTCACAAGTAATCCACACAACACCAGTCCATCAATGAATGTCTTGTGAAGTGAAAACCTTGATGTTTTTAAGAAAAAAAAAAACAATATCATTAAAGTGTCTGAATCGTCGCTTCTGGCCAAGAAAGTCCAGAATCCATAATAATGCTTCCTCCAATTAAAAAGGCCTTCCTCTGTTGTCCTCTCACATTAAAGTTCACTGACATATTTGTTTAGAACTGTTTTGGTTTGCTTTTGCTTGTAAATGCTTCCGGATTTTCTGCATATTTCTCTCCTGATTCAGATGAGATTACTTTTCATTGGAAAAAGCAATATTATGGATAGAGGACTCATATTTCAGCCGGAAGCAATGGTTTGAAGTTAAAATTGTCTTAATGATGCATTTGTTTCTTACAAACTTGAAGCTTTTCACTTCACAAGACCCATTCGGACAAGGTACCTATTCGGATTCACTCGTCAGCAAGTGACATAATGCTAAAATTTTCCAAAATTTGTTCATATAAAGAAACAAATTCATCTACATTGTGGAAGGGCTGAGTATGAAAGCCTGTTTCAGCCACTGAATAAAAACGTACCTTGAAATAAAAAAGGTAATTGCGACTTTTTATCTCACAATTCAGATTTTTTCAGAATTCAGAATTGTGAGATATAAACTTGCAATTCTGAGAAATGAAGTCAGAATTGAGTGATATAAACTCACAATTGCAAGTTATTTCAGAACTGTGAGATATAAACTTGCAATTCTGATATCAGTCTTTTTTCTTTATAATTCACAAGCGAGTTTATATCACAATTCTGAGAAAAAAGTCTGAATTGCTAGAAAAAAAGTCAGAATTGCAAGAAAAAAGTCTAAATTGCAAATTAATATCATGCACTTCTGAAAAAAAGTCATAATTGTGAGATAAAAAGTCACATAACCTTTTTTTATTTATTATTCAGTGGCGGAAACGGGTTCCCATATCTGAGGGAGAGTCCAGAAAATATTTTTATTGTTGGATGAACTATTCCTTAAGTGTCAAACAATGTTGACAAAATTAATTTTATGGTGAAATATGAAGCATGGGCTGTTCCATATCTTAGACTCGGTTGTTAGTTTCCCAATACAAAAGGCAGTTTATGACAAAGCCCATTACACAATCCTCAATAAGGCATCATGAGTTGAGCCAAACAAAACTGTTTCATAATCAATGATGATCTGCACTGACAGGCATCACATATTTCCTGGAATAGAAGTATAGTTTTTAGGCTGAGGTTCAAAAAGAATCATGTGGGTTTTGATTCCAGGTCATTTCTCTCCATCACCGTGAAACATTGAAAAGAAGAAAACCATATTCACTCACTTTCTGTGCACTTTTTCTATAATCAGCTATTATGCAGACGATATCATTTGTCATGCATTGAAGTCGGCGCATTACATCATCTCATGCGGAGCTGAAAGACTAGAAGCTTGCCGCTGACATTTTACATTCATATGTGGGGCGCGTTTGACACAAGATTATTACTAAGACCTTTCTTTTTGCAGGTAGGCAGCACAAGAAGCACAATTACCCCCTTGTGCCGGCCACTCAGGAATGGAGGGAGCCACGTCATGGTGAGTCACTGCAGGCCATTGCCATGTTTCAAATTTATAACCTTTGCTTATAGAGCAAACCTGCATTATTACAAAAAATCCAAAATGAACCCTGTTTCCATCCTAAAACACTCTGAAATATGTCCAAAAAATAGTTAAAATGGTTTTATTTTGACTTCAAATGTAAAATGTACACTAATATCAGAGCCATGAGCTGTACACGTTCGGTAACATTATTTAATGTTACTGAAAGAAGTCAAGGATGCATTTATTTATTTGCATTTATTTAATAGCTCCTGTCAAATAAAAACATAACATGGCCCCAAAAAGACAGAGGAAGAGGCAGCATATCAGTATTTTGCTGTAGGTACCTGGTTTTGCTTTAATGTCTCAGCTAATGTTGTTCTTAAAGACTGTCACAACAAGAATATGAAGTTGAGCTTCATGAAGGTAGAAAAGCTCCATCTGTGCGATGCCTTTGAACCCGCTGCCTTTGTTCATGGCGAAACACCGGTGGAACAGACCTTTTATGGATTTGTTTAGTTAAAGCAAATAGTATAAGAGGCTGTTATCTCTCAGTATTTTGTAGTGTATAATGCAGCACTCAGGTTATGGCAACCATTTTTTTACTTGATAGTGGGTTCTGACACAGGCTTTCTGTAAGCTACACTTGACTGTTATCAAAGTCAGCACTTGACAGCCAAGTATGGGTCGGAATAAGTGCTGAACGGAAATACAAAGAACCTTTCAACTCCGTTTGAGTCTCTGTACTGTTAAATCTCAAAACTGATGATTTTATATTGGATGAATGGCAGAGACTGACGTAGAAGAGAAGAAATTGTTGACTGAAATCATTATTTTTGGTTTCTTTGCACAGAAAAAGTATTCTCATAGCTTCGTAAAATTCCAGTTGTCACATGGATTATTTTAACAATGTCCTTACTACCTTTCTGGGCCATGGACGTGTCAGTTGCGTTGCTGTCTATGCAGGGTCAGAAAACTCTTAATTTGTGTTCTGAAGATGAATGAAGGTCTTACAGGTTTGGAACAACATGAGGGTGAATATATAATGGCAGATTTTTTATTTTTAGGTGAACTATCCCTTTAAATTGACAACCGCTTGTAACCTAACACTCATTTTCATGCCATTGTGTAAATAATCAAGCATAAGTGGCTCAGCTAGACAAGATCATATTTCTGAAAATCTGCTACATACCGTTTTAAATAAATACTTCACATTCACAATTACTGTGTAGTCACTTCAAACCAATTCATCATAATAAAGTCCTAACGAATATCTGTTTCCTGTAGCCACTTACTGTCAAAAGAGTGGGCTTAAATCACCCAGAAGAGTTCTCCGATCACTACCAAAATTAATCAATGTGTTTTGTGCATTATTCAGTTTCTTTGATTGGTTATGGGAATAGAAAAATAAACAAACAGAGTCACCACACATTAGAAAAAAATCATGAAAAATTAATTGGGTGTTAATTTATGAAAGTCAATCAAAGAGACTCGGAAATCTCTGGTGTTATAATGTAACAGCACAACAGCAGGTCTTTGGGTTATTTGAACATTTTCAATGAGCTGAGTGTTGCAGAAGTGCTGAGCTCGACTACAGCTGACGGCCTGTGACCTTACTTGTATAACTTTACAAGAGGAGTCAGTGTACAAGCACAAAACAATTACTTTGGCAAATTAACATGATCACACACTGCCAACTCCTGTGCAACAACATCTGCACTTTTAGATGGATAAAAGATGCAAAATACAGTGAATGGAGACATTTCAAGTAAGTGCCGTTTATGTTAAAACATTCATTCTGTCACTCAATGTCATTCATCTGACATAAATCTGGCTTAAAGGGATATTTCAATCAAAAATAAAAATTACCCCATGATTTACTCACCCACAAGCCATAGTAGGTGTGTATGACTTTCCTCTTTCAGACTGAGTTATATTAAAAAATACCCTGGCTCTTCCAAGCTTTATAATGGCAGTGAATGGGTGTTGAGATTTTGAACTCCAATAAAGTGCATCCATCCATCATAAAAAGTGCTCCACACAGCTCTGGGGGGGTTAATAAAGGCCTTCTGAAGTGAATCGTTCGTTTTTAAACCGTAATCTCTAGCTTTCGCTAAATTGAGAGAGGCATAACATAATCAAGCGGATAACATAGGATGCAGTCGTAGCACAAGATCCGGTGAGAATATGCAAGTCTCGTAAGAACCAAGATTTGTTGTTTACATCAAAATTCTCAGAGATTTTTCTTTACAAATCCTCATTCTAATTCATGACCGGTGTTTTGTTTTGCTCTATCCTCTGCACTACTGCGTTTGTCACTTGGCTTTCTGAGTTTTAAATATGGATACTTTTCTTACACAAATGCATCAGTTCACTTCAAAAGGCTTTTATTAACCCCCGGAGCTGTGTGGAGCACTTTTTATGATGGATGGATGCACTCTATTGAACTTCCAAATCTCAACAGCCATTCACTGCCATTAGAAAGCTTGGAAAAGCCAGGATATTTTATAATATAACTCTGATTGTATTCGTTTGAAAGAAGAAAGTCATATACACATAGGATGGCTTGAGGGTGAGTAAATCATGGGGTATATTTAATTTTGGGTGAACTATGTTTTTAAAGAAAAGTTCACCCAAAAATGAATATTTGTGTAGAATGTGCTCACCCTCAGGCCATCCAAGATGTAGATAAGTTTTTTCTTTCTTTCATTTTTTTTCATCATAACAGGTTTGGAGAAATTCAGCAGTATCTTTTTCTCACCAATGTATCCTCTGCAGTGAATGGGTGCCGTCAGAGAATCCAAACAGCTGATCAAAACATCACTATAATCCACAAGTAATCAACACAACTCCACTTTATTTTATGAAGTGAAAGGCCGTGTGTTCATAAGAAATAAATTTATCATTACAATGTTTTAAACTTCAAACTTTTGGATGGATTTCTTCACTAGAGGAAGGATTTTGGACTAGTATTTTGGTTTAATGTTAAAACCAAATGTTAATGTTTTTAGCAGCTGTTTGGACTGGCCTTCTGACGGCACCCATTCACTGTAGAGGATTCACTGGTGAGCAAGTGGTGTAATGTTAAATATCACCAAATCTGTTTCGATGAAGAAACAAACACATCTAAATCTTGGATGGCCTGAGGGTGAATACGTTTTCAGCAAATTTTCATTTTTGTGTGAACTCTTCATTAAAGTGTCCAGATAATTTTAGAGAACACTGTATCTATTACATATCAACTTTTAAAGAGAACTGTGGCACTACAATGGTGAAGATGACCCACCTATCCTCACAGATTACGCCTAGTGAAGCACCACTTCAATACATCTTTTTATGTCACTTCACACTAGTGAGGTGAAGAAACAGCCTTTACAGCCAATCATCGTCTCAGCCTTGGTCAAGTATGGAACGCTATTTATCAACATCCTTCAAGGACAACCATTCCCACTGAACTTAAACAATGGGAATAAGACTGCCAGGTTTAGAAGATTCAGCATTGTCTGAGAATAAACCAAACACACATAAAGGCTGCGGAACTCATTTGAGGTTACTGATATCTAACATTTCAGCATTTCATAACAGAAAAATCATTTGTGATAATAGTTGTAATAAACACAGACACATTACAGGAAAGCGAGAGCGCATAAAGCGAGAGCGCATTTGGTCAATTAGTTGCGGCTGCAAGTGTGAGAAAAGGTAAGTGTGTCATAAGTGTCAAGTTAAAAATGGTGACAAGGACTGTAATCACCTGCCGCCCGCTGCGTCTCCTCTCATATTTTATTCCACAGATTCTCATAATTCATTCCACCTACACGACAATCTCTATATGTATAAGATCCTGTACCGAACAGTCTGGCCAAAAATAAGGTTACATATTATTTTTTTATGAATGTTTCTTTTAAAGTTCTTTTTCAGAACTTTTTTCAAGAACCCACAAATTCTATATACTTACAAATCATAAAAAAAGTTTTAGAATTAAATGACAAATTATACATATGTGTGTATATATATATATATATATATGTAATTTCTGGCTTTTTTTGAAGGATCAATGCATAAAGAATAGTGATATAAGTCTCTGAATATGACAGTACTTATTAATATAAAATGAATAAAATTTTAGAATGCAATTAGATGTGACACTAAAGCCTCAGTTCTTGCAACTCACATCAATGATTCACAACTTGACTTTGAAAGTAATCACCAAAGAAAAAAAAAAAAAAATTTAAAGGCCATCAACCACAGATCCTGTCTGGTCTGCTTTTCAAAGCTGTTGCCATTTTGATGCAAAATCTAACATGTGCATATTGAGCTAAATAAATCTCCTTAATATTTAATAGAGATCAACAAATCTGCATCAATTGTATACTCTACTTCTGACGAAAGCCTAATGAAAGAAAATGGCTTCATCGTGAGCTATTTTTCTTGATGTGAAACCCTTTTTCCCTTTCATTTATAAATCATGTCGTCTGCTAAATCAAAAAGTGCTTGTGGTTACAGCTATAGATCATTTATTTTAAGATTTCAGAAAAGATTAGAGACCAGAGAGCTCCTCATGCATAAACAATAAGGTTATTTAAATTTTCTGATTATTATAGCAATAAAGCACAAGTCAACGTGCATGCTTGGCAGGGGTCTAGCACATCAAAAAAATGGGTTGTGTTTCTAAGAAACACACAAAGACTTCCAAGCAAATATCAATTTCATCTTCTCAGATCTCTGAGAATTAAAGCGATTGATCTGTTTTATGTATGTGCATAAAATCTTGCCGTTCTGGAATCCATTGGAAACTAAATTGTATTAAATTATGTTCAATTAAACTGTGCTAAATTAAATTAAAATGTAAACAACAAATAAATATGTTCAGCAAACCTGTCTGTAATTAAGTAGCCCTGAACACCTTGATTAGCTGGTTCAGGATCAGGTATAAAGACATTTGTTCATAAAGCATCGTATATATAACTCAAAATGTCCAACATCCAAAAATGCAGACATAGGTATCATTTAATTCAGAAATAAATTTAGGTATCATTTGTTTCGGTACGCTGCTCTGAATCTAATAAGACCAATCTTACTATTTTTGGCCAAACTGGTTGATAACTTTTTGCCAGCATTGTCTGAAACGTTCAAAGAGTAGATTTTTCACAGAATTTAAAATAGCAAAAAATCTTGACTGTAAAAATTTTTATTTTGGTGTCTGCACTTTTAGATGGGACAAAAGATGCAAAACACAGTGAATGGAGACATTTTAAGTAAGTGCCATTCATCTGACATTTTAAATGTGGCTTAAAGGGATAGTTCACTCAAAAATGAAAATTACGCCATGATTTACTCAACCACAAGCCATACAAGGTGTGTATGACTTTCCTCGTTCAGATTAATACAATCAGAGTTATATTAAAAATGTCCTGGCTCTTCCAAGCTTTATAATGGCAGTTGAGATTTTAAAGTCCAATAAAGTGCATTCATCCATCATAAAAAGTGCTCCACAGGGCTCTGGGAGGTTAATAAAGGCCTTCTGAAGTGAATCAATGCAATACTTTTAAACCGTAATCTCTAGCTTTCGCTAACTTGAGAGCGGCATTCAAGCGGATAACATAGGATGCAGTCGTAGCATAAAATTTGCAAAAATATGAGCAATGCAAATTTGCCCTACTGGTGGCGCTAAAGAGTTTGAGATACAGACTCCAAATTTGCTACGGTCAATATTGAGACTGTCCTCTATCTGTGTGCCAAATTTCATAACTTTTCCGCAAACAGTTCTAAAGGTTCTAAAAGTTCTATCACGACCGTTGCAGCATCCAAGGGAATTTCGCATGCTCAAAGTCTAGCGTGACCGTGTCTTAAGAGCTGCCATAGACTTACAGATCGGAGGAGGAAGAAGCACGGCGCAGGTGCACTTAGGGCGTATCCGAATCCACTTTTGCTATCTTTTATTCGCGGGCCGAAACCCCTCAGATGAGTTACTGTTCCATCCTCTCCCCTCCTTGCTGAACGTAATTATTTTCGAAAGCGAAAGTGAAACCAAAAAAACACAGAGAAAGCGATTGACTAGGCCTATCCATTATAACATGTAGGCATTTTTATATTTATGTACACAATAATAATCTTTTACATAGTATTCCTTTCATTTTTAATATTTGGCATGCTTGTGTGCTACTGCACGTCCCTGTGTGTGTAATAAGCAGAGTGTATATGCATTGTGCACCTGCCTATATTACCAACATGCTCTTTAAATAACAAAAAAAATATGAGCAGTTTTCAGTTGGTCAATGGCGCGGCCTATTTCAGTTGCCTCGAAATATCAACACGCCAACGATGTGCCTGAACACACCTCGTTTTCACTCCAGCACGCCCATGAGCGCACAAATGGGCGCAAATGCATTTGCTATTTAAACAACGTGGCACAGGACATGAAAATGATAACTGTGTCGGGCTGAAACTAGCAAAAAACACATGCGTCGCGTCTGGCACCGCATTGCGCCGGGTGTATGATAGAGCCCATAAGCAGAAATGTCCATTTTTGTACATCTTTTGACCAGTAAGTGGCGATGTACCGAAACTACTCCTCAGGTCATGCTTGTTACAACGAGTACCAAGTTCGAGCAGAATCCGCTAAAGCATTTGCGAAGATGTAGTCATATTTTTGTGCATAATTTTTCGATTGTCTGATTGTGCGACTGTCTGAAGAATTTGAAAAAGTATATTTTTGCAGAATTCAAGAAAGTCAAGAAAAAACTTGACCATAAAAATGCCGATTTTGGTATGCATTTGACTTGGCATGAGCCAAGAAATCAGAGGAAAAAAGAATTTTGCTTGTAGACCATAGGTTCAAAAAGTTATTAGTGGAAATATGAGTGCAAATTTGGCCTGTTGGTGGCGCTAGAGAGTTTGAGATAGAGGCTCTAAATTTGCTATGGATAATAATAAGATTGTGCTCTATCTGTGTGGCAAATTTTAAAACTTTTCCATGAGTGGTTCTATGGGCTGCCACAGAATTCCAGAGTGAAAGAAGAAGAATCACTGAATAAACAAAAAGTGGCTTTATATGTCAACATATAGTCTTGATTTATTTATATTTTATTCAGCATGACAACCCTTGGTTTACAGTCAGCATTTTTGACAGCCCTAATATAAGCTTTAGCCTAAACAAAACTGGATTAGGAGTGACTGATCATTTGCTAGAAACTCATTCGCCTGCACAATAAAATCAACATATGATCACATTTGAAGACTGCAGCTGGTGTGCCGCCAACAGGAATCGAACGCCTCAGTCTTTCAGAAGGGACATTAGATGTGACACACTGAGTAATTGTGTAGTTATGTTTTGAAGTGGGCTTTGGCAACAGATTTTTTCACGCCTCTAATTTTCTCATCATTTCTCATTGAGTGCTCACGATGATCCATCTTTATCCTTCGGCATCTCTTCGACAAAATCCTTGTCTCATTAGCGAGCCGCAGTGTGGTCTCCCGCTCCGGGACAGATTAACAAACCTGACACATGCTGATAATTAAAAGCCAGACATTAATTCACTAATCTGGGCTCGAATTGAACATTTCATGTTTTTTGGACTTTGACTGGGTGCCAGTTTAAGGGTAAGTCCTGTGTGAATATCAGTTTCATCCTCTCAGATCTGTGAGGAATAAAGGCTTTGGGTTCAGTCTCTTGTATCAATAGATGTCCTTGCTTCTGAGACTTCATGCTGTGTCACACAGCAGAGTCTGCATTCATGTTTTTTAAAGCAAAGGTTTCTTATGCCGTTGCAAAGAGAGGTACAGAGAACATTAAAACAGAGGGCTTTTGGCTCTAAAGGGATAGTTCAATATGGCCAAAATGAAAATTCTGTCATTAATTACTCACCCTCATGTCGTTCCAAACCTTAAAACCTTTGTTCATCATCGTTCATCTGACCCTGCATAGACAGCAATGTAACTGACACGTTCAAGGCCTAGAAATATAGTAAGAACATCGTTAAAATAGAGTGGTTCAACCCTAATGTTCTGAAGCTACAAAAATAGACGATTAAAAAAGACAATTGTGCTTTCCTCTCTGAGGTGAATATATCTGTTGTGTTTGTCACATGAGAAGTTGTCAATGACATGTGGTACATCCGTACGACTTGTCCGTCCTCTACAGTCATATGACGGATTTGTGTGAGAAACTGGCTGAAATTTAAACTGTTATTTACTGAAAATTGTCTCCTTCCGTGAGCAGCTAGCAGCTCAAACTGGATCACATGGAGTCAGTGAGCTGAACTTCACTCTTATAAATAAAGGTTCTTTATTCACTCTCAGAAAAAAAGGTACAAAAGCTGTCCCTGGGGCGATACCTTTTCAAAAGGTTCACTTTTGTTCCTTTTAGGTGCTGATATGTATACTGTAGGCAGCCTACTAATATGTACCTTTAAGATACCGGTATGAACTTTTCAGTTACAAAGGTGCACCACTTGAAAAGGTACCACCCAAGTGACAGCTTTTGTACCGTTTTTTCTAAGAGTGTTGGTTTTGACGGTTCAGTGAAGAACCTTTAACATCCATGGAACCTTTACTTTCCACTAGGGCGATATGGCCAAAAAAAAAATAGTCAGTTTTCCTTAACAAAATAAATATCTTAATAGAAAAAAATAATTTCTTAGCTTTGCATGATTTAATAAGTAAAAGTTGCTTCAAAACAAGAAACAGGTTTGTGTTATCTGATAATATTAATAATATTTTTTTGAAAAACACATTTGTTGTTGCTTGAGTAAGGATGCAGATGTAGATTTACTATCAAAATCAGTAATACTGTATCTGTAAACATTGTAGAAATGGTGAAATTTATTCTGTTTGAGTTTTTTTTATAACCATTGCTCTTTAGATCATGATAACAGTTAAATCCACCAACATAGCACCTCAATACCATGGTAAAAATGTAATATGGTTCCTTTGTATGAAAAACAGTAGTCTAAATACATTTAGTATAAATGCCTAAACGCTATAGGTTAATCACAAAAATACTGCAATTATATTCCTATATATAAATATATACTCCTCGTTCAATTCTTTTAATACATGACTACATTAATAATATAATAAAATCCGACACAAACACCCACATTTCTGACACAAGACCACTGTGTAGTTAGTGCTACTACAGTAAATCTATGGTAAATAATGGCGATTCGTAGATTAAAAATCCTTCTGACGGTATGGTTGTGCACAGTGTTTCTCCTGTTTGTCATCTGGCTTTTGTGTTCTTCACTGAATTCAAGCACTTCACAATGGCGCTGTTTAGTGAGAGTCTCATCAGCGAGTAAACGCATCTGTTCTAGTAAGTTCGCTTCGCGCCACCGTTTGAACGTTGATCCGAGCAGATAAAAGACTAGCACTCATTTGTTCCGCCTTTGCCGCATAAACATTATATCGAACATATGTCGAACTCTTGTTACCGCTTATCGAGGAAATTCATATCGCGCTGTAATTATCGTTATCGATTTATCGCCCAGCCCTACTTTCCACTCAGGGTTCTTTGCCATGGAAAAAGGTTCTAGATTATTAAAACATGGTTCTTTTAAGATCTGTTTGCTGAAATGTTCTTTGGGGAACCAGAAATGGTTCTTTTATGCCATTACTGAAAATAAAACCTTTATTTTTAGGAGTGTTTACAATCAGATTCAGATCTGACTCAAAGAATGATTCATTCACTCTAAACTTCACTCATACACTTGCCAACGTGAGGTAGGGTGGATTTAATTTAACTTTGCTCCTCATGCAACATTATGGTATGACTTCTAAAGACTTTAATATAGCACACACATATATGAATTATTAATATACTTTAACAGTCTTTTTTTGTTTGTTTGTTTAAAGGAGCTTGCCAGTGTAAGTCACCGTGCACTTTGGTTGTATCGAAAACAGAAGCTTGGACGTGACTGAGGGTGAGTAAATGGTGACAAAATTTCCATTTTTGAATGAACTATTCCTGTCAAATGCAAAGTGCAACATTTGGATGGAGATTTTGGACATTTGGATGATGTGGGTGCTGTACTACAAAGCTGTTTAACTCTTTTACTCTCCAAATGCCTTCATTACTCTCTAAATCATTTTATTTATACCCATTTGTTTCTATAAATTTACACTGATTTGCTTTGTTAGATGCTTTTAGCTGTAGCCTGAAAATGGCCATTAGCTGAGGAAATGTACTGTAGTCACTGAAACAATATCGCTGTTTTTCAATACAGTGTTTTGTAGCAGTAAACAGAAAGATTCTGATTAGGGCAAAGTTATCAAACGTTTGATCTAGACAATCATCAGTATATCCTCAAAAGTATAAACCATATGGCAAAATATGAAATAAGTACATTAGCAAATCTTAGGTATATATAAGTATATATATAATCTAGATACATATACTTAAGTATTTTATAGTATAGTATTATATATAGTATATTTAAAATATAAAATAGTTCTAAAATAAAATATACAATCTAACTATATATTTCAATGTATATCTATACTACTATAATATAAAATAGTATACTTGTACATTTTAAATGTCAGATATTTAAATTGTGCAGAATTATATTTAAAATATAAAATCTATAATACTACTATATGAAATAGTATAATATTCTTACATTTTAAATTTCTAATATTTAAATTGTGTATATTTATATTTAAAATATAAAATCTATCTAGCTATATATTTAAATGTATAATATCTATAATACTATAATATAAAATAGTGTAATATTTGTATATTTTTAATTTCCAATTTTTAAACTGTGCATATTTATATTTAAAATATAAAATAGTTATCAAATAAAATATAAAATATATAGTACTATAATATAAAATATTATAATAATTTAACATTTCTAATATTTAAATTGTTATTTAAAAAATATAAAATTATAAAATATAAAATATATCTATATATTTAAATGTATAATATCTATTATATAAAATAGTATCATATTTTTACATTTTACATTTCTAATATTTAAACTGTGCATATTTGTATTTGAAATATAGTTATAAAATAAAATATAAAATCTATAATACTATACTTTAAAATAGTATAATATTTTTACATTTTAAATTTCTAATATTTAAATTGTGTATATTAATATTTACAATATAAAATAGTTATAAAATAAAGCATAAGATCTATCTATCTATACATTTACATTTATAATAACTATAATAATATAATTAATATAATATAATATAATATAATATAATATAATAATATTATAAATACTATATTATATTAAATACTAAATATAAAATAGTATAATATTCATTTATTTTAAATTTCAAAATTTTTAATTGTTCATATTTATATTTAAAATAAAAAATAAAATACTATAAAATAGTATATTTTTTAATATTTAAATTGTGGATATTTATAGTTCAATAATAGTTATAAAATATAATATAAAATCTATAATACTATAATATTAAATAGCATAATTTTTTACATTTTAAATTTCTAATATTTAAATTGTGTATATTAATATTTAAAATATGAAATAGTTATTAAATAAAATATAAAATATGTCTTCTCACCTCAACAATAAACATTTTGTACCCTATTTATGGAGTGATCACCAGAAAGTGCATCTTACAAACATAAACATCCACATAATAAACCAAAGTACTGCAGGTACAGAAGCCGTAAGTAAACACCAGTAAGTAATGTATGACCCAGCTCTGACTGGAGAGCCACTCTGAGTGCATGAGAACGCTGAAGCGATGTAGCACTGATGGAATAAACCTGACGCAGCAACACAGAGGAAAATAAATACTTTAGAGCACAGTCCTCTGTAAAGTCTGGGGAATGATTCATAAAATATAATTAAAGCTCTGGCAGCTACAGAATGGTTCAAGATAACCTCTGTTGTCATGTTTCAGAGGAACGCCACAGGAAAGGAACAGCTCAGGCTTCTCAGAACAGTATAGACAGAGCATTTCTACAGCAGCGGATCTCAAACGGTGGGTCATGACCCAAAAATAATGGGTCACTAACAATGGAGAAAAACATTTCTAAATGCAAATAACATGCAGCTAATCATATTATCATGCAAATCTTTTTGTGAGATGGTAAGATTTTTTAAAATGTTCACCAAAGCTGCACTGATTTGATATCATCACAATTTAAAACAGCTGTTTACTATTTGAATATATTTGAATAAAATGTGATAGCAATGCCACATTTTAGACAGCCATTCATCCAGTCCTCAGAGTCACATGATCCTTCAGAAATTATTCTAATATGCTGATTTATTGGGTTTTTTTCAGGATTCTGTCCATTTATATCAATTTAAAGCATCCATATAAATATATAGGTAGAAAAACACACTTCTCATTTATTTTAGTCACTGCTTGTCCAATGTCAAATGTTGGTCCTAAAGCAAAATCATGTGAAGAGCACTGCTGTAGGGAATTGTCCCGTCCTCTGCTGACATACACCAGGAATAGTGAAGGCACACAGGAAGTGACTCTCTACCAGCGCTGGCTGGAACTGGATATATAACAGGAAAAACGTCCTTCATAATGGGAAGGTTGATTCATCCTACTTCACACGCAGATGATGGATGGGGGCGTCTCAGTGATCCTTTCCCCTCACAGGGGGAATGAGCCACTCTTGGGACTAGATTAATTTAGACAGATAACACCGCAAGATCAAACGCTCCGTGTCTAAAAACAACAAAAGGACACATATCACTTAAATTAGCAGCGGAACGAGTCATCACACTAAGCATATGCTAACAATTTTTTGGGTTTACACGATTAAAAAATCATGTACAGTATATGGGTAATTCCTGGGATTCGGAGAATGTTGGATATCAAAGCTCTTAAAAAACAAAACACATTTTTTAAAATCAATTCTTGTGTAATTATGATCATTTTGGTCAACCATAGGTACGTATATACATTTAAAAGAGAAGTCCACTTTCAAAACAAAGATTCACATAATGTACTCACCCCCTTGTCATCCAAGAGACATCCAAATCATAAAGAAATTATATATTTTGAGGAAAACATTTCAGCATTTTTCTCTGTATAATGGACTGATATGGTGCCCGATTTTGAACTGTCAAAATGCAGTTTAAATGCGGCTTCAAACGATCCCAAATGTGGTTGCAAGCGATGCAATCACAGCCGAGGAACTATGTACGCTAAATGTGTCCACAGTGTTAGGTTTTTTTGACTTAACAGGGTGGACACTAACAGAGTGGACATTTTGACCTAAAATCAACCATTATCATTCCCCAAGTCTGAGGGGAAAAAAGCTAACACAGAAGGTCTGTCAAATAAATAATGTTTTTTAAAATGCTACTTTTACAGTATTTCAGTTTACTTTTTCATATTCCCCTTAACAGGGTGGACATGTTGAAGTTGATCGCATCAGATTGGAAAGATAAAATAAGTAAAAACAGACAATCAGCATTTATTTATTGGCCAAGTATGCATAACATACAAGGAATTTTCTGCTGGTATGAGGCATACAAAAAATCTAAAATAGCCAATAGTTGAATACAAACAGGGTGGAAAGTATTTTGAGGAACAAGCTAAAAAATTTATTATTATTATTATTTTTTTTATTTATTTGTTTGTTTGTTTGTTTGTTTGTTTATTTGTTTGTTTTTTTATGTTTAATGAATTTAATACTTGGAAAATATGTATACACTAGAGAAAACTATTACTGATATACCAAACAAGGTACATATATAAAAAAAAAACCTAGGAGAAAAAAAATCACTCATATTAGGTGTTGCATTCATCATCAGAATGGCAGACACAGGCCTGGGAATATAGGAAAAAATATGATATTTGGTAGTTTAAAATGTTTATTAATATCATATGTTTATTATGTTAATTTTTTTTTTTTTTTAATTAAATATGCTTTATGTTATTGACATCAAAGACAACTTTAAAACTGATGTGGTAGAAAATTTAAAAGGCAATCATGATCTTTACTGGGGACACAAAACGGCACCAAATGCCAGGAACAACCCATATATGAAAGCAGCTAGAGTTTTTTTTTTTTTTTTTTTTTTTTTTTTTTAAATGATTTTCATTCCTTAATAAAAGGAAAAATTAGAATAAACAGAATACAGAATAAAATATTAGAAAAACGTAACAAAAAATATAGAAAACAAAAAATAGAACGGTTAACTGAAACTGAAGCTGAAGTACTAAAACTATTAAAATTTAAACTGAAATAAAAGGAAAAAAATGAATACAATGACAAAAGCACATGAAAATTATTTAAACAAACTAAAAACTGAATATATAAAAATAAAAGCTAATTCAAAATATTAATAAATACTATAATAGTATACTGTAAATAATACTACAGTAACACTGGGGCAGGTGTGTGTACATGATATTGTAATGCATTTCAGAGTTTCTGTACGCAAATACTTACGCAAAACATCTTGTATGATGTTTTAAGTAGTATTTAACCACATTTTCAAACTAATTTTGTGTTTACTTAAACATGAACTCAAAGTATATTTCAAAGGCTGTGAAACCTGTGAAGAACCAAATAATTGTCATTTAAGTATTCAGCATGTGCTCATATAACAGTGTTTTTGGCCAAGAGGGGTTCAGAATACCCAAAACAGTGACCCAACCACTGTTTTCACACTGATGATAATACGGAAGTTTCTTGAGCATCAAATTAACATATTAGAATGGTTTCTGAAGGATCATGTGACAGACTGGAGAAGATGCTGAAAATTCAGCTTTGCATCACAGGAATAAATTACATTTTTAAATTATATTCAAATAGAAAAGTGTTATTTTAAATTGCAATAACATTTCATAATATTACTGTTTTTTAATGTAATTTTGATCAAATAAATGCAGCCTTAGTAAGCATAAGAGACAGAAATTCAATCATTGGTTCAAAAACATATTACAAAAAAAAAAAAAAAAAAAAAAATTACAGACCTAAAACTTCTGATTAGCTACATAAATCTGTTGAATTTTTAAATTATGTCAAGTAATTTCACTGTGCATAATGAAAAACAGATGCTATTAAGGAGGTGTTATTTAATGTTTTTGAATAATAAAACCAAAAGGTGCCTGTCAAGTTATTGACAAATTCTTTATGCAAACATTTATTGCCGCTTATAGGATGTCAGGGTTCTGGTAATGTCTATTACAAATCTCCCTGATCGTTCAAAGAGTGAGTGATCTGGTCTCTGTAAACACTGAGTTGTCAAACTCATCCGGGACAGTCCCTCCAACGGGGCCAGCCAAGGTCAGGAGCACCTGTCTCAGCCAAGTGGGGCTGGCATGGGCTCTGCTTCATCTTCTCCAATATCATCACACAGCACTCCATCACAATCCTGAGAGATCACTAAACCCACAGAGATCCTCAGCACTCAGCCAGAGCACGACCATGCCAAACACTGCCATCACCCAGACCAAATCAGCTGAATGCCATTCCAGCAAAACACAATCAACACACAAACGTCAATAATGTAACAATATCCACTCAAGCCTCCCAATCCTGTTATTCAGAAAAACAAGCATCACACCAATAAAAAGGCTTATATAATATAGCAATTTTAAGACTCTTTGAAGTTTAGTCCTGCACAGCCACCAGTAAATTACCCTCCACAGCATCTTACCTGCCAGAATATGCTGTCGATTGTGTTTCCAAGGAAACCTTCCCGTGTTTCAGAGGACAGGAGCTTCGGTCCAAGTATCGTCATGAACTCGTCAAAGTCCACCTGTCCATCACCTGAAAAACAAATTAACATCAGAATCCGCTCACAAATCCAAAAAGCTATATTTAAAATTGATGGCATCATTATATGACTGGAGGCATTAAAGGTGTAGGTGGGAAAGCACGTAGCAGTGACATTTTGTCGCGACTGACCCAAGTTCGAATCCCCCTTTTGCCAAACTCGTTCTTTTCCCTTTTCACATCACATATCAGATCGGAAAGGAATGAACGAAAAAATGAATGAAAAAATAAAAAAGTTTAAAATAAACTTGGGGTATGTCGAAAAACCCATCGTATTTTCTCCCTCAACTTCAAAAATCATTTTAAAATCATCCTACATTGCTACAGAAGTACCGACCCACTGAACATGCAAAGAAGATCTAACACCCTCAGCAGAAAAAGTAAAACAGCGATGTAGGACGATTTTGAAGTTGAGGAGTTTTTCAACATACCCTAACTGTACTGAACCGGAAAAAAACTAAGTTCAGGCAGGACAAGACAAGACAAGCGTTTGACATTAAAAAGTATATAAATTGTATTTTTAAAATGAAAATAAGCAATCATTTTGCTAGATAAGACCCTTCTTCCTAGCGGGATCATTAACAACCGCATTTGAGATCGTTTAAAGCCGCATTTAAACTGCATTTTGGAAGTTCAAACTCGGAGCACCACTGAAGTCAACTATATGAAGAAAAATCCTGATATGCCTTCCTCAAAAAATGTAATTTCTTTACGACTGACGAAAGAAAGACATGAATATCTTGGATGACAAGGGGGTGAGTACATTATCTGTAATTTTTTGTTCTGGAAGTGAACTTCTCCTTTAATAATTTGAATTAAAATTTGAATTTAGACTCAGTAAGTTATTATTGCATACTGTTTTCTAATGTACTACAATACTGAGGTGCAGATAATTGTCACTATTTGCAATAAGTAGTATAAATAGCAGACAATCCTGCTATTTTAACAGTGTAAATAGAATATATTTGCACTTATAGTGTAAATAGCATGTATCGCTAAGAAAATATGCTACTTCCACATAGTGTAAATAGAATGCATTGCTATTTGCACTTAGTGTAAATAGCCTCTATCACCATTTACACATAGTGCAAATCCCCGCTGCCATAATTTTAATAAAAATTATCATTTACACTCAATATGTTATTATTGCATACTCTTTTATAATGTACTACAATACTGAGGTGCAAACATCTGCCACTTGCACTGAGTAGTATAAATAGCATTCAATATTATTGCAAAGAAAATACTGCCATTTTTACATAGTGTAAATAGAATATATCACTATTTGCACGTATGTAAATAGCATATCATTAAGAAAATACTGCTGTTTTCACTTAGTGTAAATAGAATCCATTGTCTATCGTTAACTAAATTGCCTAAAATATCTCGGTTTTGGCTTTGTTTTTCTTATTTACATGCTCTGCAGTCCTCAAACATTAAATGTACGTGTATTTGCATTGCTTTGCCCATTCTTTGTCTCTCATTACACGGATGGTCGATAATGTACAATACCAGCATGCTATTGGTCAAACTACTTTTCAGGAATTATGTGTCTGGGGAAAAGAAGATGTATGGTCACCGTTTTCTGTTCACAAGTATTGCTTTAGAAAGCATCAATAATAATTATTTACAAAAAATGAATGCCAACACCTGCTGATCTTTCACTGTTTGGCTAAACTGGAAGACTCAGTTATTGGTTTGACAGAGTCACGCTGGGATATAATGAAGTATTTTAACATTGAAACATACTCACTTCACCATTAAGAGAGTAAATATATGATAACACATCACAGCTAAACACATGAACACATCAGCTGTTATGAGCAATCAGTCTAACAAACATTAACATGCTTTAAAAAAAAAAACGCTTGAATGAGTGCGACCTGTGCTTGCAAAACTACTTATTGGCTTCCTCAGACAATGTAGCCCTCCTGAAGATGACTCAATGTGACAAACTTCAGCTGAACTCTGAACATTAATTTGAATCATCAAGCACTACTGCACATTGGATTACATCTGCTGGCCAAATTCATCTGATGTCTGGCAGTTCGACTCACTGCAGGTGACTATGGCCAGGTATTATGGCTCTTCAATGTACAGATGTGCTGACAGTGATAAAGGTCAATTGAACTCATTTTGATTTTTATCCCACTGTTTTTAATTGACAGTCCATATCACTATCTGAACTTCAGAAGCAGCATTTTGGTTTAAACAGTAAAGAAGGTAAAATGGAAGGTAACATTTAATACATATAATAATAATTAAACAATGCTTGCAACTACTCTCATTTCCCCACTTACTTCTTTTTGGCTGCTAATACCACTGAGTCACATTATTTGATTTACATGTGCCCGCTGTGCACCGTTATGCTAATGCCACTGGGGTGGCGGTTGTGCTGGTGGCTTGGGCCCGTGATCAGTGCTTGCAGCTATATTTAAATTTTTTTAGTCACTCATTTTTCTTATTTAGTAAAGCAATATATTGTTAAATAAAACATAAGTTTTGTTTTTAAATGTTACACAATATAGATTATGTGGAATAAACATACCTAAATTTAGTTGAAAATTGAATGAAATTTATATATCTAGCTTTTGCTTTTTCCCCTCTAAACGTCTAAGAACGTTTTTTTCTTTTTGCATTTTCTGTCCCCTCATGTTATGTTGTGACATCTTCCCTTCAAAAATAAAGGACTAACCGTTCTTAAAGGGATAATTCACCCAAAAATAAAAGCTCTGTCATAATTGAATCACTCAAGTCATTCCAAATGAGTTTCTCTCAGCTGTTGAACACAAAAGAAGATATTTCAAAGAATGCTGGTAAACAGCTGATGGCAGCCATTGACTTCCGTAGTATTTTTTTTTCCACTACTTGAATACTTTGAACACTACTTCAGTAGTATTTTTTCTATACTATGAAAGTCAATGGCTGCCATCAACTGAAATTTCATTTTTTACAATCATAACTATCAGTATTTATTATGTTTACACCTAAATTACACCTAAAAGCCCAATAATTCAACTATGTTATGGAAAATTTGATTTTTTTTTTTACCCTCAAATATTTAGCTTTAGCCGTTCACTTTATGACAAAAATAGATATCTTTGTATTCATAACCAATCTCCTAAACAGTATATCTATCACTGATGTATCATGCTGTTTAATATTATAGATTCATGGCTTTAGGTTCAAAGTAAAAGATCCTGATAAAATGCCCTCAGATGACTAGGCAAAGGCCTTGACTCACAAAAAGGAAAATTAAAAAAAAAAAAAAAACACTCTATTAAAATGTTATGAAATTTTTATTAAAACAGAATTTAGCTGGCATAAAAAATTAATGAGGGGCTCCTAATCTAAAGCGAACAGCCTGAAATCAAAAGGTAATGTCCAGTTACTGTTTTATGACCATATGTTAATGAAGCAGGAAAATATTACTGTTTTATTAATTCATTTCCACTTAAACTCCTCATGCAAAAAAAGAGAGCCTTCTCTACGGATTCACCAAAAAATATGTCAGGCCCAAAAGCCTGTAGATTAGTTCTGCTGGCTTAGAGAAGATGAAACTGAAGCAAATTGCTTTGAGAATGAAAACTCAATAAAATAAACACAGTGACATCCAGCAGTGTCTGCAATCGACAGTCTTTCATCTACAAAGCAGTAGCTGAATCTTTATGAATATGAATTACAATCAGAGCGTCACATACAAATGAATGCTCCTGTCCAACTTACTGAATAATATAAATAATAATAAATGTTATACATTGTTATACATTTTTTTAGTATACAACACCATTCCAAGTTTGGGGATCACTGGGATTCTTATGAAAAAAATTAATACATTTATTCAGCAAGGATGCATTAAATTAATCAAAAGTGACAGTCAAGGCATTTATAATGTTATAAATGTTCCTTTTTAAAAATAAATGCTGTTCTTTTGCACATTGCAACAAATCAGCATATTTGAATGATTTCTGAAGGATCATGTGACACTGAAGACTGGAGTAATGAATGCTGAAAATTAATTACATTTTAAATATATTCAAATAGAAAACAGTTATTTTAAACTTAAACTTTTATTTTTACATTTTTAAGGCACTTTGAACTGAACTGAGAGTGTGTGTGAGTCAGGATTTTCTTACATTATGGGGACCAGATCATTCTAAATACTGTCCTTAAGGTATAAGTTTAGAGGATAGAAAATATCCTTATTGCAGTATAAACCCAATGGAAGTCAATGCCAGTTCCCACCAATGACGGGAAAGCAATTGTGTGTGTTGGTAAGTAGAGGAACTCACCATCCATGTCCAGTCTCTGCATGATGATTGCCAGCTCCACTTCACTGGGCATGTACCCTAGTGAGCGCATGGCCATGCCAAGCTCCTGCTTGGAGATGAACCCATTGCCATCCCGGTCCAAGACCCTGAACGCCTCCCGGATCTCTGCCAAGACAAACAAGTGTGCGACTCAGCACCTCAGGTGGCTTCCCATCATAAGACATCTCACTAGTTGTCCTCCACTGAGCAATGATTGCAGTGATTTGCCACCTTCTCTGCACCTGCTATTACACCAGTGGCAACACACGCTGCTGCGCTGTTTCTTTCCTCAAAATGCTTGTCACATTCTCACTTTACTGTTCATTTTACTGCTGAAAGTAGCACTAAATATCTGAATTTTAACCAGCCACACAAACACACTTTGAGGCCAGGTTTTTCCTGGCTTTTTCTTTTGATATCTGCTCTACAGAGGAGGACTCTGCCTCTGAAATGCATATATATCTCGAATTGTGGAGACGAGGAGTCGGCTCCATCAAATGCATATTTTATAAAGGATTCTTCTGTGAGGAGAAAACTTGTGGCAGCAAAGGATTGGTGTTTTAAAATAGAGCTTGAGTGTCACATCTCTGAAGAACACTACGGCTGCGCTGCACGCTCGAGCACACAGCAGTACATAGGGTAATTTTGCCTACATATCACGGCATTTGAAGTCATGCAACCTGGGAATTAACACACATTATACAAAAGCTTTGACAACACGCTGCACTATTCTCATTCATCTAAATCAAGATTTAAAGAGCTAGTTCACCCAAAAATGAAAATTACCTAGATTTACTATTCTACATTCTAAAAAATGCTGGGTTATTTTTTTAACCCAAACGCTGGATTCAGCCCATTGGGTCATTTATTGAGTTGTTTTTAATATTTTTACCAAGGTGCAGGGTTATTTTTTAACCCATATGCTGGGTCTAACTTGGGTCATTTTTTGGCTTATTTTAATATTTTTTACCCAGGTGCTGGGTAGTTTTAAGCTGCTGGGTCATTTTTAACACTGGGTTATTTTTTTCTGCCCAACTGCTGAGTTAAGCCTGTCTCTGACGAAATAACCCAGCTGCTGAGTTACAGTCAGGACGCAGGCTTTTTGAGTCCTTTAGGAGAGAGAGGTTCTCAGCACCGCCGATTTGGTGCACTTCTTCAGCGAACTAAAGGTTTGTATACATTTTATTTCATTTATAAAGTCTTTACTGTGTTGTAAATTGTATTATTTCACACAACGCAACATAAGGACGAGATGTCAGTCAGCTGCGTCAGCAGCGATCATTTTGGATGATGAAAATGCCTTTTGCCTTGCATAAAACAAATGAATTTTATTCATTTTAATACTGAATTTAATTTCATTTGATGTTCTCTAATGTCAGTACTAGAGTAGTCAAAAGGTACTGGGTTCGGTACTTTCAGTACTGAAATCTTAAAAACGCCCATTTCCCGCTCACATCTGATCACTGTTGAGATGATTTTTTAGTCATGTCTGTTGAGCATGTGAACACTATGGACAATCAGTGATGTTTAAAAATCGTCTCAACAGCGCTCAAACGTGAGTGGGAAATGGTAGTTTTTAAAATTTCAGTACTGAAAGTACCGAACCTGGTACCTTTTGGCAACCCTAGTCAGTACTGTTTGTTTATGGGCGTCTTTGATCTACAAGTGAAACGCAAGGCTGCGGTCTGTCTAAAATGTTTGTTAAACAAGTTTAAATGTAGTATTAATAATAAACTATGCTGTATTTACCCAAATAAATTCAATTTGTCTTGTATTTTGTCCATGTGTTCTTGCTTAATAATAAATGTTACATCTTTTGATTATTGCTGTTGCCTCTAGTAACTCTAGTGTTTTTTGATAAGTTCTAGTCTATTTTAAGCCAGCAATATAATAATTTTTATACAATAGTTGACTTAAATAATAAAAAACAGCATGTTTGGTAAAAACATTTAACCCAACCAGCTGGGTCAAAATAACCCAGCGTGTGTTCTGTCCAATATTTACCCAGTGCTGGGTTGCCAAATAACCCAAGTTGGTTTGTTTATAACCCAGCATTTTGTAGTGTAGTTGCACAACTTTCTTTTTTCAGGTGAATACAATCAGAGTTATATTAAAAAATGTCCTGGTAATTCCAATCTTTATAATGGCAGTGAGTGGGTGCTGAGATTTTGAAGTTCAATAAAGTGCATCCATCCATCACAAAAGGTACACATGGCTCTGGAGGGCCAATTAAGGCCTTCTGAAGAAAAAAATATACATATTTAAGACCTTCCACTCATTGTCGTACGCATGTACACAAGAGAGTGGCGTTCCAGCAGATGACGTACAGTAGGACGTAGGCAAACACCGTGATAAATGCACAAGCGCAGTGGAGAGAGCAAGGCAAAACACTGGTCATGAATTAAAAGTGCAAATCAAGGATTCGCAAAGAAAAATGTGAGAGGATTTCGATATAAGCCAAGAGGAGACTGGTTTTACTTTGCTGTAAACAAAACTTGGTTCTTGCGAGATTAGCATATTCTCACCGGAGCTTATGCTACGCCTACGTCCCTAGTCATCCGCTGGAACACCACTCTCTTGTGCACGACATTTAGCAGAAGCTAGAGATTTCGGTTTATAAAGTTTTAAATATGGATATTTTTCGAACACAACTGCACCGATTCTCTTCAGAAGGCTTTTATTAACCCCCTGGAGCTCTGTGGAGTACTTTTTATGATGGATGGATGCACTTTATTGGACTTCAAAATCTCAACAGTCATTCACTGCAATTATAAGCTTGGAAGAGCCAGGGTATTTTTTTAATATAACTCTAATTGTATTCGTCTCTAAGAAGAAAGTCATATAAACCTATGGTTTGAGGGTGTGTAAATCTTGGGGTAATTTTCTTTTTTGGGTGAACTATCCCTTTAAGATTACACATTATCACAACAACAATAGGTCATATATTAAATTACACATTTGATAAGAGAAACAGCAATTAAAAAAATTATATATTTATTAAGTTGATAAATGAATAACAATTATTTTGACTTTAATTTTTTTTTTTTTTTTTTTACATATCCTGGACAGTGTGACTGTACAGTGGCTACTGTATGATTTTTTTCTTCTATTATAATAATAATATTTTGTAAGCCCTGAACAGCTGATTAACACTAAATTAATGTTCCTAAAATTTTAAATTGAATTTCCATAATTTTTCATGATATTTCCATGCACTTTTTAGACTAATTCATTTTTAATATAATTTTATAGAGAATTCTGTGGCAGATTTTCTTTTACATTTTCAGGTCAACAGTCATTTTCAGACTATGGAATTTTTGAACATAATTCCTGGGGCAGATTTCTATTTGAATTTCAGGTGCCAATTCTTTGCCACTGTCATTTTTTTTTTACAGTAAGTATACATTAGATGAGAAGTGATTTTAAAAATAAAATATTACAATACTGTTAAGAATTTAAAAACAATAAACTAAAAAAATAAATACACATAACAACTAAATTATAGCAATCATTAAACCATAGATTTAAATCACTTTCTAGTAAGAAAGTCTCCACATTAAAAATAAAGGTTCTTTATTGGCATCAATGGTTCCACAAAGAACTTTTACCATCCATGGAACCTTTTATTCCACAAAAAGTTCTTTAACCCTTTAACTGTCACTCCCATTTTTGAACACAGACATAAAAATCCACTATCCAGACTTAAATTTTTATAATTTATGAATGAAAAAATTTTGTAATATGATTTTAATGTACATTTTCCATAGTAATGCAATGTCTGATTTTAAAACGCCTTTCAAAGGATGAATTTTGAGAGTTTAAGTTTTGAACTGATATATAATTTCTTATGATTTCCAAAACATGAGGCAACGAAGAAAGTCTTTTGTGACAAAGGTCAGAACTAGATTTTTTTAAGTTGCATATATTAATGTATTACTTTTCCTACATAATTTGTAGCACAAAAATATGGTAAAATATCTATTTAGGAGTCTTAGACCTTTCCAACGATGTCATGATTAGATTAGGATTTATTTGTAATACGATGAAGTAAACTTAGGCGTCCCACAGAGGGGACGGTGACAGTTAAAGGGTTAAAGTGGAAAAGGTTTCTTTAGATTATAAAAAGGTTGTTTACACTAAGAAAAAATGGTTCTTTTCAGAACTGTTCACTGAAAGGTTCTTTAGAGAACCAAAACTGGCACTTCTATGGCATTGCTGTGAAAAGCCCCGTTTGGAACTGTGATCTTTAAAAGTGCAGTAAAATGAAAATGGATGAGTCAATGCCCATTTTATTCTTAAGAAAGACGCAATATTTGCCACCCGCTGAATGCCATGAGCACTTATCCTCAATGAACAGACTGATGTTATCGGTTATTAAATTTTACTTTACAGAAGGGCTCATGAAAAGCAATATCTAGTGAGAAATTGGAACGTTTCACAGCAGAGCATGACTATAAAAATCAACAGTGACAAGAGAAACACAAATTACTTTCCATGATTTTTAAAACTGTATTCATTTCCAATATCTTTCCAGTTGTGAAAAACTTTTAAATTCCCTGATGTTTACAGGTTTTCCATGCCTGTGCGAAACTCAACTCTATTCAACCCTATTTCATTTTTATCAAACATGACGTCTGCCAAGTAATCTGCATCTCAAACCAAATCAGAATTAATCAGGCAGAAATTAGGTAGGGGAGTACATAAAAACATATCTCTAAAGGTATTTATCAACCATTACATATTTTATGTATACTGTCACAATTATAGCCACACAAAGTGTTTTATATCTACAGCTATGGACATTTACACTGACAGTTATGTTTCAGAGCCAATTAAGAACATCTGTCTTAGAAAAAGGAGGTTCATAATTGTTATTCCACACAGACACACAAGAAGATTTTAGAAGCGGTGCAAAGTGTTTGCACAGTAAAGGCATTAGATTTTGTACGTAGAGGCAAACTCATGAATATATGCATAAGGAGTCTGTTGCGGATGTAAAGCCTGTTTGAAGCACAACGTTTCAGAAACATTTCGTCCTCTCAATCCTGGCTGTTCATCTGACAAGCACTGTTCATTATAAAAACAAAAATGACAAATGAAGTAATACTCATGTTTTATCAGATACCTGAAGATGCAATGAGATTAAACGTTAAGATATTTAATAGAAATGCCTTTCCTTCCACAAATGTGCTCTTGATTAGGCTACCGACCATTACAAATGTACAGAGATCATGTGAAATTTGCCTATTTTGAACATTTTTCACATCTGAGACAAATTATTATTCAGCAGTTTGTAAGAATAATGTTCCTCTTTTTATTTTTGGGTGAACTATCCTTTTAACATCTAGAAAACCTTATTGCTAAATTGTTGCTACCGTATTTTTTACAGTAAAATTCTGGCAAACACAGCTTTTTTACAGCAATTATAAGGTAAAATGCAGTGTTCGGAAGTAAAAAGAAATGTATAATTTAAAATGTTTATGAAATGTTACTACCGTATTTTATACAGTAAAATTCTGGCAACCACAGCTTTTTACAGTATCTGGCAACAGTTTATTTTACAGTATCCTTGTTACATGTGTACCATAGCAATAAGAGTAAACTAGATTAAAAAAAGTTTGTCAAAACAAACTTTAAGTTGGCTTGAGAAAGCCAGACCAGAAAGTTTGAAAAAGTTTGAAAAGTTTAAAAAGTTTAAGAAGTTTTTTTAAAAAGTTTTAAGTTTGGATGGTTTTCAGTCTGAAATAGTTTGTTTCTAACATGATTAGCAAGTTGCTAGCATGTTTTTAGTATGATTAACAAGATGCTAACATGTTTCTAACATGATTAGCAAGTTGCTAGCATGTTTCTAGCATGTTTCTAACATGATTAACAATTTGCTAGCATGCATGTTTTTAGCATGATTAGCAAAATGCTAGCATGTTTCTAACATGATTAGCAAGTTGTTAGCATGTTTCTAACATTATTAGCAAGTTGCTAGCAAGATTAGCAAGATGTTAACATGTTTCTAGCATGATTAGCATGTTGGTAGCATGTTTCAAGCATGATTAGTAGGGTGTTAGCATGTTTTACTATGGTTAGCAGGTTGCTACCATGTTTCTAACATTATTAACAAGTTGTTAGAATGTTGCTAGCATGTTTCTAGCATGATTAGCAGGTTGCTAGCATGTTTTAGTATGATTAACAAGATGCTAACATGTTTCTAACATGATTAGCAAGTTGCTAGCATGTTGCTAGCATGTTTCTTGCATGATTAGCAAGTTGCTAGCATGTTTCTAGCAAGATTAGCACGTTGTTAGCATGTCGCAAGCATGTTTCTAACATGATTAACAATTTGCTAGCATGTTTCTAGCATGATTAACAAGTTGTTAGCATGTTGCTAGCATGTTTCTAGCATGATTAGCAAGTTGCTAGCATGTTTTTAACATGATTAGCAAGATGCTAGCATGTTTCTAGCATGATTAACAAGTTGCTAGCATGTTTTTAGCATGATTAGCAAGATGCTAGCATGTTTCTAACATGATTAGCAAGTTGTTAGCATGTTTCTAACATGATTAGCAAGTTGCTAGCAAGATGCTAGCATGTTTCAAGCATGATTAGCAAGTTGCTAGCATGTTTTAGTATGATTAACAAGATGCTAACATGTTTCTAACATGATTAGCAAGTTGCTAGCATGTTGCTAGCATGTTTCTAGCATGATTAGCAAGTTGCTAGCATGTTTCTAGCATGATTAACAATTTGCTAGCATGTTTCTAACATGATTAACAAGTTGTTAGCATGTTGCTAGCATGTTTCTAGCATGATTAGCAAGTTGTTAGCATGTTTTAGTATGATTAACAAGTTGCTAGCATGTTTCTAACATGATTAACAATTTGCTAGCATGTTTCTAGCATGATTAACAAGTTGTTAGCATGTTGCTAGCATGTTTCTAGCATGATTAGCAAGTTACTATCAGGATTCTTGTTGCTAGGCTTGTCTAGATAGATAAATAGATTAGAAATATTAGCTTTCTCAAGCCAACCTAATTATGCATAATTGCAAGCGACTAACCTTAAATTAAACCCTAAACTAATAAGTACATGATGTTATTAAATATTACTACTCAATACTTAATTGTACAATCCCACTGTAATAAGAACACCATAAAATATACAACCAAAAAAAAAAAAAAGTAAATAAAATAATATAAGTCTAAAAGAAAAAATTATATATTCATTGTACACAGTCAACAAACACTGCTGTTTCTCTGTGATTAAGATGCTACAGAGTATTTGCTGACCCTTCTGACGGGAGCAATGCAACATCCTCAGGACTCCAGCAGCTGCATTTCACCCTTTGGACTGTTTCAGAGCAAAACCAACAGTGTCAATGACTTGTAGCTGTTTTTATCTCCAGATGTCCCACGGTGTTAATGTCACTTAAACATTCATTTTCAGGCCTCAAGGGTTCAAAGTATTTCTCTTCATGAGCTCCTTTCTGCTGACAAAGGCAGCGTTAATTGATTAGCGCTCTGCGTCACTCAACCCGATTCATGATGAAGAGTGTTGAAGGGGACGTGCGCTGCTTTGATCGTCATTTTTATACAAATTTTTGATTTTTGATTTATGATTTAATGCCTGATTTACATATGAAAACTAAAAACACTTCAGGGTAACACTGTATAATAGCCTTCATTAAAACGTTATGAATAAGAAATTATATAACTCTGAAGGGATCAGTAATTCATTCGCATTTAAAAATGAATATACATGAATACATAAATAAAAGATAGACGACACTATCTGTTATAAACGCATATAACAAAAAAAGGTTGACTTTCATTAAACATAGAGCAAAAGTTTTTGCGTTTTTGTCTGTAAGGTCATTGCTCACCATCTAGTTCCTCCACGGAGATGTTGGCGAGCTGTTCGCTATTGCTGTGTTCGGACAGTGAGCGACTCAAATAGTTCCCCTTGTACAGCAATCCTGCCGTCACATGGTGGAACGGCATCTTCTCCCTGAGAAAGAGATAAAGAAACCAGAAGCTCAACCAACCAGACCATAGGATATGGCAAATAATTGATGAAGATCAACATTAAACTATGATAGAGCATGTTTAGCTTGATTTGATGAAAATGACCATTGTGTCTCCACAGAGGGCTCATCTGTTATCACATTTCAGCAAATACCATTGTGATATTTTCATTGTTTTGCTGCATTATGAAGTGAAAATCTTGTTGTAAAAGAATACGAAGGCTTTTTCAGTGCAAATGAGGATTAAAACTAATGAAATAAGTAGCCATAAAGTGGCAAGTTATTAAAGCTGAAAGCATACACTGGCTCTCTGAATTACCCTTGTGTTTGTGAACATATGGGTGGCAGTGTCTATGAGAACACTGTTATTGTTTACAGGTGCTTATTATAGAGCCATTAAAATCCTGCTGACAAATGCAGTTTTCACCTTTAACAGCTGCATTTGCATTTTCTCATATATATATATATAAACTAGTGGTCTACCAATATGGGTTTTATAATGAATGATACCAATAACAAGAGACTAGGGTGAATGATGGGCAATATAATGCGGATATACTGTTTACATAATACATAATATTAATATAATATTTTATATTAAAGTAATATTTTTTAAAAGTCTCTTATGTTCACCATGGCTGCATTTATTTGATCAAAAATACAGTAAAACAATAAAAGTATTGTGAAATTATTATAATTTAAAATAAATGTTTTCTACTTGAATACATTTAAAATATCATTTATTCATGCAATTCAAAGCTGAAATTTTAGCATCATTACTCCAGTTTTTACTGTCACATGATCTTCAGAAATCACACTAACATGCTGATTTAATGCTCAAAAAACTATTATTATTATTATTATTATTATGAATGTTGAAAACAGTTGTGCTGTTTAATATTTTAATTGTGTAAACTGTAAATTGTGTGAAACAAGCACATATATATATATATATATATATATATATATACACACACACACATATATATATAATCACACTAAAAATTATTGTGATTTTAACGGTAAAACTGCTACAGTAAAAATCTATTACTGGTTAACAGTAAGTTTCCCCATACACTGTAAAAAAAACAATTTGTTGAGTCAACTTAAAATAATTTATTACCCTGCTGCTTTAAAATTTTAAGTCAAAAAAGTATATTCAACGCAAAAAAAAAGTATATTCAACTTGAAAAGTTATACTAAGTGACAACTTAGAAATTAGGGTTGATTTAACTTAAAAGCTGGATAAGTAACCCAGCTGCTTTAAAATTTTAAGTTTAACAAACACAAATATCTAAGTTGTCACTTAGTACAACTTAACATTTCAAGTTGAATAAACTTATTTGAGTTGACTGAACTTAAACTTTTAAGACAGCAGGGTAACAAATTATTTTAAGCTGACTCAACAAATTGTGTTTTGTTTTTTACATCTGTCTTTTACAGTGTACTATATATGGTGAAAATCTGTATTGGACATTTCATGTAATTTTAAAGTTTTTGGACAAAAAAAGAATGTGTAATTCAAAATGTTTATAAAATGTTGCTGCCGTATTTTTTACAGTAAAATTCTGGCAAACACAGCTTTTTTACAGTAATTATAAGGTAAAATACAGTGTTCGGAAGTAAAAAGAAATGTATCATTTAAAATGTTTATGAAATGTTGCTACCATTTTTTTACAGTAAAATTCTGGCAACCACAGCTTTTTACAGTATATGGCAACAATTTATTTTACAGTATCCTTGTTACATGTGTACTATAGCAATAAGAGTAAATTATGCATAATTACAAGCAACTAACCTTAAATTAAACCCTAAACTAATAAGTACATGATGTTAATATTACTACTCAGTACTAAATTGTACAATTGCACTGTAATAAGAACACCATAAAATAAAGTACATCCAAAAAATAAATAAATAAAATAATAGTCAAAAAAGATTAGATTTTGAGTCTAAAACTATGTATAATGATCGTTTCTTTTCATCAGTCAGTCAGATACAGTTGTAGGTCGATATGATATTCTCAGAATGGCTACATAATGGACAGCATATTGATTCTTCCAGTAATATAAACCAAATATTTCTGCAAACCTAAAGCAACAGCAGTTTTACTAAACAAATGTATGCAGAGTTCAAGAAGGGAACATAACAATAACTACAAATCAAACTGAAACTGCTTTATATGCAAATCTCTCATTTCTCAGATGTCATGGTTAGCAAAAGCAGAAATTCTCTATTAATTATTCAGCACAGTTAGAGCCAAGGGAATCATTTTAATACAATGGCGTCAGATAGAGATGTGAGACGGAGTTTCAATTCAGTAATTGCTCTGTGTTGATTAGTATGTAGTGAGTGCCTTTCGAAAACGTGAGTTTTAAAAACAAGCTTGAGAGTCAAAAGCCCACTCAAAATGCACAGCACTCCACATCCTGCAGGCCGTTTCACAGATCGAGATGGACTCTGTACGTATCAAGTACTCCCACAAACAAACCCACTGAAGGCTTTACTGTACTTTCTGGCTCAAGGCCCACGTGACAGCCGCCAGCCATGCACTAGCCGTTATTAAAATGCAACCAAAAATATAAATCAAGCTTTCAACAATGTAAAATGGTCTTGATTAGCCTTAAAGAGACAGCGAAAGCACAAGTGACCACAGCACAGCACAAAAACAGTCATAAGTCACACAGGTGTATATGTAGCAATATATACAAAAAATTGTATGGGACAAAATGATCGATATTTCTTTTATGCCAAAAATCATTAGGATATTAAGTAAAGAGCATGTTCCATGAAGATATTTTGTGAATTTCCTACCATAAATATATCAAAACTTAATTTTTGATTAGTAATATGCATTGAGAACTTCATTTGGACAACTTTAAAGGTGATTTTCTCAATATATATATATATATTTTGCACCCTCAGGTTACAGATTTTCAAATAGTTGTATCTCGGACAAATAACTATCCTAACAAACAATACATCAATAGAAAAAAGCTTATTCATTCAGCATTCAAATGATGTATAAATCTCAATTTCAAAAAAATGACTGGTTTTGTGGTCCAGGGTCATATATGTGTGTGTATATATGGGGCGCTTCCTCTGAGGAGGCAAGGAAGGCAAGGTCTCCTCAAAATATTGGATGAGAAAAAAAATTGTAGTACAAATAAAAACTGTGATTGGTTCATGCAATAAACCCCGCCTCTTGTGTTCATGTGCATTTCGTGTTCGCGAATCCGTCTGAATGGACAATATAATGACGTTAATGGGAAGACAAACAGATATAATCACTTTTTTACATCAAAATACGACTTGAAATGGCATGAAAACATGATCTGTGGGAATTTTTAGTCTGTAATCAGGCTGGTGAAATGTAAACATCTCCGTGTCCACATAGCGCTGAAACCCTTTTGTAATTGTTAAGGTGCGTTCACACCAGACGCAAATGAAGCGTTAAGCGTGAGTGCTTTACATGTTAAGTCAATGCAAAGACGTGAACAGACATCCTGCGGCGCGATTCGTGTGAATGAGGTGGCGCGAATTGAACGTTTTGGGCGTTTGACGCGCGAACACGTGATTTGCGTGAGTTGAAAAATCTGAACTTTGGCGAATATTCGCGCCGCGTAGCTTGCTCTAGTAGTGACGTGATTACGACGTAGTGAGCGGAGGCAGAAATCCGAAACAACAATGGAAGACAAAATCAGTGTCGCTGTATGTGGATACCCGGAGCTGTACAATACATCTTCATACTTTTATAGAAACAGGAATAAAAAGGATCTTGCTTGGAAGAAAGTGAGTGAGGAGGTCGGATAATCTGGTAAGTTGTAAAAAACGCTTTTACTCAATTTGATCTATATACATATTGATAGACTGATCTGATGGACCCAAATATGGCGCCGAACGAGTGTTTGCTGTTTTTCGGCCTTCCATAGCACATAAAGCGCAGCTACCCTCTCAACAAAATCCATGTCAGCCATTTCGCAACGAGACTGGAGCCGCCTGGCAGAAGCCCCTCCCATGACGCGAATTCGCGTCTGTTGTGAAGGGAATTTCACGCGCAAATTAAGCGAGTAAACTCAAAATGTTCAAGACTTATAACCTGGAGGGATGGTAGTACTTACACCGCCGAGAACGTCAACAAGGCTCGATCCAACCGGCCTGATCGGGGTGCTAAAGCGATCAAAAGTACGACATAGCACATAACTGCTAAATCTTCAGTTGCAGGCTCAAGTGTCTTATTATGTTGTTGGAATCCTTGGCTCACAGCGGACAAAACGCATGCCTTTAGATTTGATCATGAGCCTGACAAAACATTTAGATTTTCTCAAAAACCTACTTTTGTGAACTATAGTCTTAGGCTTTTGCCTGATTGAAACCAAACTAGTGCAGAAAGCTCCCTGGAGAGAATCTATTTTTAAATAAACCAAATGTATCAAAAAAAAAAAATGTAACTTTTGACTCGTCATTGCAAAGGGACGCCAAAACAAAGGGTACTTGTAGTAAAATGGCTATAACTACTGAACAGAACAAGATATCTCTGCCAAACTCAGAACACTTATGTAAGAACTCAATCTGAGGTCACAGGACAAAAATTGCAGAGCTTGGCCATTTGGTATGCTTTAAGAGGGAAAAAACTTAATTATAATATGCTATAATATAGGTATAGCCTTACCTATTTACCTATGGCAACCATTTGTCCTATCAACATGAAAATTACTGTGCACAGTCTTGGTCCAAAGTGCCACAATTGTCTATGAGGACATTTGCGCATCTAAAAAACAAACCATGCCCGCACTGACCGATGTAGTTTAAGCACCTATTAGACAAGGTTAATGGAGGCCGATCGGAACGAAACTCAGTGGGCCTGTTTGATTCATGACCTCAAAGCTCTGTGAGAAATTTGAAAGAAATCGGCCTCTGGGGGGTGATATCTGATTTTTCAAGGGTATAAACGATTGAACATTGCACGTTTTATGCGCATACACATGATATTGGTATATAACAAAAATTGGTATATGATAAAACTCCTCATTCCAGAACCACTCTAGAACCACTGCTGTCAATTAAATCATTTGTTAAATGATTGAGAAGATGTAAAAAATAAAAAAATCCCACTTTTGTGAACTAGTCTTAGGTTTTTCATTCAATCTGGAAAAAGCACTGCAGTACAATCCTCTGGACTCTCTAGGTCAATAATTATCAAAAAATGTTAAAATTTACCAATTAGGAAGTTATAACTTTAGAAAAGTGGCCTGTCCAAATTTACCCAAAATCCTGAAAAGCCTAAAGGAAACCTCGAAACTTCACGAAACCTGGTGAGCGCTTGCAACAGGTGATTCTAAACTAGCATGCAAAGTTGACAAAGACCACAGCTGGCACTATAACAGTCATAAATGTTTAAAAAACATTATTTTTGTATGGTAAACTACCTGGATTTCCCAAAAAAAAAAAAAATATTAAATCATTGATTTAGGTGGTTACAGGCTTGCTAAATAATGTCTTTTTTCATATGTGCTTAAATGCCTTAGAGCGCTTGAACCTTATAATCGCTGCTTGCAGCTATATTTTAAATTGTTATTGTTAAATTACTGAGTGGACCTTATAAATCCCTCTCTCCTCTGTAACTTTATGCTGATTTACTTCCTTCAGCAAAACTAAAAGCAGCCCTTCCTTCATAATGTGATTCTGCCCTGCTGGTGTCCTGTACAGGAACTTAAAGCTCTCATGGGGACAATGTGGTCACCCAGCAGGTTAAATACCACCATACCGTCAGCAGACAGCAAGAGAGAGAGAGAGAAAAGCCACTTGAAGCAGCAGTCAGCATGAAGGGGCAGGAGGTTCCAGATCACAGACGACGCTTCGGGACGTGAGCCCACAATCACAGTATGTGCTGGGCTCCAGCCAGTTACCAAATCAGAGTAAAACACATACAGCTTGAGCTCGTAGTAGCAGTCTGCTGAAGGACATATCCCATGATGGATGGCACACCCTTGTAAAATATGGATGCTGCCTTGGGACAAATGTAGGAGACTGGGGGTTTGCTTTAATGGGGCAGTTGATTGGGACGTGCAAAGCATTTAATGACCTGAAAGTAGTTTAAAATCTCTCAGGTTTAAGTCTAGAATCTCTCTATCAAATGTGGAGATGTAAATTTTCAGTAGATCTTCACATTAGAAGCATCTAATACTTGGACTACAGAATAAGGATTCAGTAATTATTAAAAAAAAAAAATTCTTTGAAAAATAGCAAGTTCAAAAGAGCAGAATTTATCTTTTTTTAAAAGTTGTAGTAATGCCTCCTCGCTGAATAAAACTATTCATTTCTTCCTACTGACCCCAAACTTTAAACTGTAAAAGCGTAATCAAAATATTTTCTGCAGTCGAGTTCTCATTAATCTACAATAAAGTTTAATGTCCAGAATGATTAATAAAAATAAAAGATTATAATTAGCCTTTGGTGAAATGTTTCACACCAATGAATTAATGTCTGTAATTATGTTCAATGTGAAAGCTCATTAATATCAAATATTTTGTTTTTTATTTCTCTGACTATAAAGCACCATATGTCAACACTTTGCACAAGTAGAGTTGAATTGGCCAAATAAATCATTGTCCCCGAAAGGAAAAAAAGCACAGATGAACTGTGTATGTGGGCAATTTTAATTAAGGTAATTATCACAGTGCCTCCAGGTTCATTAGCATTCATATCAACTTCTTGTTTTCTAATGGTCCCACTTTGTTGATGGTTGATGTATACTCTGCTGCTTTAAAATAGCTTATGAAATAACTCATAAATCACTGCTATACATGCAATTCATTTTTATAACTGGCTAACTACACGTCACATTTATGAACAGGTCTACATGTTTTAAATGTCCAAAACTGTTTTCTTCAGACAACATATGACGCTTAACGATGGCGTGTAAAAGCGAAAGCAGCAAGTTTGTCTGCAAGAACAGTTCTTTATGCATTTTTTATTATATATCCAAACCCAGAATCCCTGGGGCAAAGCCTGACAGTCTGAGTGTGTCCAGAAGGAAAGTATGACTAATTTACCTGCCATCTCTCTATTATGCTTTTCACAGGACAAACTTCAAAGTGTATATGACAATTGCATAAAGCCAAAAGAACTACAATTAGCAAAAAAGTAAGTTGGAAGTATTTGATGCATCTGGTAACACTACAATGTGATGTCATTTGTTAACATTAAAACATGAACGAGCAATGAACAATACATTTATTACATTATTTATTAATCTTTGTTAATGTTCATTAATAAAAATACAGTTGTTCATTGTTCACGTTAGTTCACAGTGCATTAACTAATGTTAACAAACAACTTGTGATTTTAATAATGCATTAGTAAATGCTGAAATTAACATTAAGTAAGATTAATAAAAGCTGGAGAACTGTTCATTCTTAGTTCATGTTAACTAATGAACCTTACTGTAAAGTGTTACGGTTACTCTGTAGTTTGTCTAAAAGTAAAATTTAATTAAAGAAATGTAAATGGGTAGTTCACCAATAACAAGGACATGAATATCTAGATTTTGGTTCACATACATTACAGTATATATATAGATCTTCATATATATATATATAAGTAGATCTTCACATTGGAAGCATCTAATACTTGGACTACAGAATAAAGATTCAGTAATTATTTTAAAAAAAAAAAATTCTTTGAAAAATAGCAAGTTCAAAAGAGCAGAATTTATCTTTTTTTAAAAGTTGTAGTAATGCCTCCTTGCTGAATAAAACTATTCATTTCTTCCTACTGACCCCAAACTTTAAACTGTAAAAGCATAATCAAAATATTTTCTGCAGTTGAGTTCTCATTAATCTACAATAAAGTTTAATGTCCAGAATGATTAATAAAAATAAAAGATTATAATTAGCCTTTGGTGAAATGTTTCACACCAATGAATTAATGTCTGTAATTATTTTCATTATTTGTAATTATTGTAATTATATATATATATATATATATAGAATACTTTTAATTCATAATTAATTCAGCAGCACTTAATAACACAAATATTACTGCAGTACATTTTACAAGAAAATACTATTTTAGTCTTTCTACTTCAAAATTTTATGTGCAATTCAATGTGTTAATTGACATTTCTTTGAAATTAAGTGAAATTTATGGAATCTGTGAGTGAAAACTGTTTCTACACCATTTTTTTTAGTGAAGGAAGTATTAAATTGACCAACATTTACAGTCATTTAAATTGTCAGAAATGGTCATTTCTTTGTAATTACTTGTGAAACTTACTAGGAATTTCTGAGCAAAAAATAGTTTCTACATCATTTTTTCTGTGAAGGAGGCATCACATTGATCAAAAGTGACAGTAAAGTCATTTATAACATTACAAATATTTCCTATTTCAGATAAATGGTGTTCTTTTGAACTTTCCATTCATCGAGGAAAACAAACAAAAAAGAAAAAGCTCCACAAAATATTAAGCAGCACAGCTGTTTTCAACATTAATAAAAAAAGTGATTTCTGAAGGATCTGAATGATGGAATGATGCTAAAAAAAATTAGCTTTGCATCACAGGAATAAACTACATTTTAAAATAAATTAAAATAGATAACAGTGAAAGTTTTTCTGTATTTTTGATCAAATAAATGCAGCTTTGGTGAGCATAAGAGACTTAAAATATATATATAACATAAAATATATATATATAAACGCAGACCCCTTAATGTTTAATGTTTTAATGTTTTAAAAAAAAATGTTGGCCAGTCATAGCACATCTCCTCACTTAAAAAGTCCTGCACTGGCATGATGGATAAATGTACAAATATTTAATGTAGTTGCTAATTTAAAGCAAAATCATAAAACTTGAATTTATAATGATTATATAGATTTAGCTTGCAGTTTTATAGTAAAGTAACAGTTAAATAGTTTTAGGTGCAGTACAGCATGTCACATTATAGGACACTGCTTGACATCTAATGTCAACTATCCATTGTAAACACAGTGTTCTGTTTAGGAGGGATAATGGAGTGTCTGGACATAAAGAGTTTAGGCAGAATTGATCACGATGTGTTCAACTGAGGGCAAAACTTTCCAATCCAGCAGTGCAACATCACATTCTACATTTCCTAGAAAACAGCCGTGAATTGGATTAAAAAATTAAAATTCAATCATTAAATGTATTTCTTAAATGCCATAAAAGATAATTAATTGACTGATTTAAAAAAACGCACTCAAGTCATATCTTGTTTACTAAATATTAGTTGAAAATATTAAAGAAAGAAAAAAGTCTACATCCTTTAATCAAATCAGCTCTGGTGTCAAAATGTCATTCCACATCATTGTCAAAGTAATTTAATCTAAACCTCTTTCAAAGGCAACCTACGGTTCGAAGGACAGACTCGGGCATAAACACATTTCAAGTTATCAAAATCAAAACAAACACAAATCAAGCCAGTGATCACATACATACCAAAACAGAAGAATCAAAGCAGGACATCTCTCCACTCTCATTTAAGCATAAATATGTAAAATCAGAGCACATACCAACACAAAAACATCTTAAAACACATTCCCCACATGCCAGACTGTTAAAGCACCAAGATCCCGGGACGGCAGAAGCGATTCCTGTTGCTTACCCGTACGGATCATACCCTACAGGATACTCAAGCACAACAGGCTCTGTCCCAGGACTGCTCGGGATACATGAGCCCTCTCCTTCAGACCCCTCCACCCGAGGGTCCGGATCCAGATCGGTGACCTCCATCTGACGGTGCACTCCAGGCTCGGAGCACAACGGCAGGCTGTCCCACAGACTACGTCCCAGTGCCGGTCCTCTCCCCGAGCAGCATAGAGTGCCCAGAAACCCCTGGTTAAAATTTCAGCAGCCCGAAGCAGGTAGTCACTCATTCATGCGTTCATTCATCCTTTCAGCCGGTCAGCATCTCCCTCATGTCATGCTCCGGTGTCATCGGCGGACTCATAATAACAGTGGCTCGGTGACATAAGTAGTCCTGCCTCTGCAGCTCCGTTGAGAGCACATACACACACACACACACACTCTGACACACTGCTGACCAGCCCCCCGGACCGCACCGCCACTCCTGCTCTCTCTCACATTGCACACACTCCTCCAGGTTTCTCTAGTCATTAGCATGTCCATCACTTTTTTCCCTGAAGGGGGTGTTGGCTGGGCACCACCTGACTTGTCAAATGAGACTAAGGTGAATAATTTGCCCGGAAACTGCCATCTGCGTGCCAGCAATGAATTATACAAAATGTTGTTTTGCACAGTGTTTGGGAATAGGGGGTTGGGGATTTTTACCAGAAATAATAATAATAATAATAATAATAATAATAATTTTTAAATAAATAAATGAAAAAAGATAAGATATCCTTAAAAGTAAAAGGTTATAGCTAATTATTTTTGTTGTTGTTGTTGTTGTAATAATAATTATAATCATCATCATCATCATAGACAATCATAGTAAAAAAAAAAAAACAGCAAAAATTGCAGCAGTAAAAAAATATTTACAAATAAAATAAAATCCTTCAAAGTAAACAGCTAATTATTATTATTAATTATTGTTGTCGTTGCTAATAATAATTTAAAAAA